>NC_140594.1:238199968-238669968 GCF_964204655.1 Triturus cristatus | reverse complement strand
GTATTAGCATCAGCAGAAGATTGCGGTCGCGTGAGTTATAGTTGCCTGCACTAACTATAACGGGGGAATTTCATTGGTTTTTTATCAGTAAAATGTCCAGCTAACTATAACATGTGTGAAACCTATGGTTTTTTCAGTGAATTTGCAATGTTTTTTAAATGCTAATTCCTAACTATAACGTGTGTGAAACCTATGGTTTTTTCAGTGAATTTGTACGGTTTTTTAAATGCTAAGTTACTTTACGCCATTCGTGGCGTGCGCGCCCACTTAACGCAGTTCGTTCCGTGTGCGCTGCGTGAGCTTCGCGCACCGTGCGCGCACAGTGAGCACGCGATGCGCGAAGGGCACCGCGCACCCACTTTACGCAGTTAGTGCCGTGCACGCACGGTGGGCACGCGGTGCGCTACGCGCACCGCGTGCCCACGTTACGCTAGATGGCCAGTAGGTAATATGTGTATAAATATATATATTCACTGAAAAAACAAATGCTACAGAGACTTCATAGTTGTGAAATAGAATTAAAAAACACTCCGAAATTCGCTAAAAAAAAAGGTTACTCATGCCCTAAGGTAACTACAGCTTGTGCCCTCGCCATGCACTGCTAATTTCTCAACATGTTACATCACTCATACATCTTCAATGACATAGTTCATAACATAACTCCAAACTTTCCAGTGAAATTACTGATGAGAAAACTGTGCATGGCCTGAGCGTCAGTTATAGTTATCTTAGGGCACGAGTTATAGTTACTTGAGATAGCTATAACTGCTGAATTTCAATAGATTTGTGTGTGTAAAATCTGAACTTAACTATAATGTCCCTGTAACCTTTGTTCCTTTTAGTGAATATATATATTCACTTAAAAAAACAAAGGTTACAGGGAGGTTAGAGTTAGGAAACTTAGAAATTCACTGAAAAAATGAAAGGTTATAGGGACGTTATAGTTAGGCTCAGATTTCATGTGTACAAAACCATTGAAATTCAGCAGTTATAGTTACCTGAGCTAACAAATAACTTATGCTCCCGCAATGCACTGCTTATGACCTCACATATTAAATGACTCATGATATGGTCACTGACAGCACTGATGGCATCCCTGGTGATTTTTTAAATTTGCCATAACTTTGAAGCCATTTGACTATGGGTGGGCGGAAATTGCGTAATTGCGTTATGCAAATCTTCGCGAACACGCTAAAAATCTCCACGAACACGAGGAAATATCGCAAAGACGCAGAAGTTTTTGTCCCGCCCGTTCGCGATGTTTTTTGCGTTATCGCGTTGGAAATGTGTCGCCAACTTGCCCATGCGGTCGCTAATGGGTGCAGCCATTTTGTTTTCACTTGTCGTGCCTGCTCGCAATGTTATTTCCTGTTCTGGGTCACGCATTGCATGCTCGCGCTTGTTCGCGATAGGTATTTCCTGTTCAGGAATGCGTATTGCGTGTTCGCGATGCTTTTTGCGTGCTCGGGGGGAAAATATCTCGCAAACTTGCCAATGCGGTCGCAATGGCCGCGGCCATCTTGTTTCTCACTCTATGCTATGGTTCTGAGGCCTGCTTTTCAATTCTCCCTCTATCTTTTCTGAAAACTTTTTTTGATCTTTTTTATTTATTATCTCTCTCTCTATTTTCCTGACTCTCTATTTTTTGTTTTTGTCTACTTTTTGTGTGTTTTTGTTAACTACTTTTTCACTCTTTTTCTATTACCTGCTTTTTTCATTTCCTTTACTTACTTTTTACCTTTTCTTTTCCCCCCCCGCCTACCCCAGAACCATGGCAAGGGGCCACAGGGGGCATCGCAGCCTGAGCCGCAGGCACGGGCCTTATTTGGGGAGGTGGAGTTGGCTGCACTGGGAGCGTCGGCAGCAGTGGGGAAAGGTGCGCCGGGCAGTGTTTTGCTGCTCGGGTGTCCGGCGCAGCCAGAACCAGCTGGCGCTCCGGTGGTCCGATATCCTGGACCGGGAGCAGGACCTGCTGGACCTGCTAGGAGTGGAGGTCCCGGGTCTTGGAGAGTAGCTATTTAATTATTACTACTTTGTGTCTGTTCTTCTGCTCTGTGTTAAATATTGCAAATATATTTTTTTTCCGACCAGCTAGAATGCTGCTGCTTACATACATTACAGGTAATTTACGTTTAAAAGTCTTCTGTGATTGTTATGACACAGGTGATCTGCGCTAATAATTGTTATTTGCAACTTTGCGCTTGCGCTCGTTTTGCGTGATTATGTAAGAGTTTATTTTAGAAAACTTAAGTTAGGTATGACTCTAGTCTCTCCTTTGTCCTGCCACTAAGGGATAGGGGTGGATTGATACTTAGGTTTAGTTACTTATTATAAGTTTTTATTTTTTATTTAGTGATCTGCGACGCCCCCTCTATTACGTCACGTGCTGCTGAGTGCTGCTAGTGCTTACCCCAGTCCTTAGTAGAAACTTTTGTAGTTTGTTCAGTGAGTGCTAATAGGCTTAGCACTAGCAGAACATCTGCATCAACCAACCAACAATTTTGTGTATGCAAAAATACAGGCATATGTCCTCCATTTATGCATTTTTGAGGACTAAAAGAAGTGGAAATGCTTACTTAATGTACAATTGGCACGCCTGGAATAGGTGGGCTCGGTCAGGTGGTACGTACTACTTAGGCTTAGTTAGTATTCTGGAATCAGAATGGAACACTCGATTAGTGTAGATAAATAATAACTAGTCGGTCCGCGAATCCCCAGATACTACTTGTCGACCAGATTAGATAGGTCAATTTTATTGCAATTGTTGTTTACACAAATGTTTTTTTGACAGTCTTATAAAAATATTTTATTTGTTTCACACCAATCATCAATGTTTGTCTCTTTCTTTCTTATATCTTTCATGCTCAGCACCCAGGGGCAAGAAGACGGGGGCAGAGTCGGCGGGAGCAGTTCCAGTCGGACAGGAGGACCAGAACGAAGGCTCTGCTGCTGGCCCCAGTAAGTCTTCCTGTTTTTCATATTAATTCTTATTCACTAACTTTTACTGCACCGTATTTTTCCCCGAACTATTGTTTCTGTTTCCTAATGCTATTTTTTACCAACAATTACCCTTCGATCTAGACTATCTGTTTCTAGATTCTTGCTGTCCCTGCCTCCAACTGCCTCTGCAATGACTCTCTGTACTACTACTACTATTAGTCTGTCTGTAGCTAAGCATGCCCAGTTGGCCACTCTTTATTTGAAAGGTTTTAAATAAAACTCAGATTCACCAGTAGCTCTAGCCAGTCCTTTGAGTTGTCCTCTTGTACTCCTTCTATTCTTCTTAATCTTTGAGGCTTTATTAATCTTGATGTTTTTCGACAATTCCCACCAACAAAATGCCCAACCAGATTTGACTATTTTGATAGGATAGGACATACTACTACTGGTGATGGGAGGTTGGACCTTCCTCATACTCACACCTCAATCAGAACAGAACCCACCACAATCCCCTGCCCAACTAGTTATAATAGTGTTTCATTACTATTAGCTCTCCAAACCCCCCTCCAAGATACCCAATGAGTAGACAACCCAGAACATAACACTCCCGACTTCTCAGTCGTGGAAGCAATGCACATGCACAGTTTGCACACCCTTCTTTTCAGTCGCTCACTCGTGTAAGTCCATCTACACCAAATACCACAGAGTCTATGTAAGTTAAAAAAATGTATTTGCAACTGACAAGCTCTGTACGTTGTTCTATAATGCAGCACCAACAGCAAAATGCATAAGATTAAAACTATAAACATTGTTACACTTAGTTACACTTACAACAACTACAAGTCCATAGAACGAAGAAAAAAAAAGCAAAATCATGATTGATAATAAGTGAACAGTGGTGGAAGCACCACCATCTCCTTTGTAGGAATAGGAATATAGTTTATATAAAATTATAAATGAAGATCTCTGAGCTAATTCTGTGGACCCCTCACCTTAGAAGAAGCTAGTGCTGGCTACATCATAAGCTCTGCAAAGCTCTGGTTCGTAGAAAGGAATCTTCCATCTGTTAGGAGAAAAATGGTGTGCGTTAGTATATTGCAAGCATTTCTCAGTCGTGGCAAAAAGTGTAGCATTTTGGATAAGCAATCTGGAGTAACACCAGAACTCCATAACAAAGTGGCTTGTTTTGTTTGACCTTGTACGCAGCGCTTAAACAGTAGCAGTATGAGCTCATGTGGGCTCAAAGGCCTCACTCTTTATACAACAAGCTGCGAGGTAACGACGCGTGTGCTAAAATAAAAGACACAAAGGTAAAATGGTAGCATGGCTCAGACTAATTAAGCAAAGACTAGAATGCCCCTAGGGACCATATAACTACTAGTGTCTACTCTACTACTACCTGATTTGTACTAGTGATGTATGTTGTATATGTATGTATTACTTTTAACTCATTTTTCAATCTTGCTAGTGAAAAATAGGGGGAGGAGGATATGACACCTAAAAAATGTGTAATGTTT
The DNA here is from genome assembly GCF_964204655.1 of Triturus cristatus. NCBI lineage: Eukaryota > Metazoa > Chordata > Amphibia > Caudata > Salamandridae > Triturus > Triturus cristatus. Next base: position 238,665,511 of record NC_140594.1, on the reverse strand, counting down.
TTTCAAGGCGCACTACCAACCACCAGTGCCGGGGCCAGCGGCGAAGGCGACGCGGCTGCTGGTGGAGGAGAGGAGGAGGCGGCAGTTGCAGGAGGAGGTGCAGGGAGTGAGCCAGCAGCAGTGGCGGGCGGTGGTAAGTTAGATTCCTAATCCTTACTTATTGACATTACACTCACTGCAAGGGTGTACTGTATAATACTGTACAGTTGACTTACTAAGTAAGAAGTTGTTGTGAATGGTTGAAGACACCCTTTACTTAGCATTAGTAAAAGCATTAGCGGCGGGAGTGTTGAGTAACCAATGGCCTCTTCTATCTGATTTTAACTCAAGTTTTATGGAGAAGACTAAAAGTCAGATCAGATGACCTTGATGGATGGGTTGAATGAAAAGGGAAAGAAGAGTGGAAGGAAGAAGGAGGGGCGAGATTTAAGATTTATGCCTGGCAGAGAAGGATTCGTGGGATGCATGCAGCATGCATAGGTGGCTGATAGGAATCAGATGCATGGTTGGTTGGATGCCTGAAACTCCCACAAATTTAAAGTCCAAGAAAGTGGGAGGATAGACAGTACATACCACAAATGTTATGTACTGTGCTTGCTAGTGCTACAGTGACACTATGTGTAGATATATTTGACTTACTGCTTTGCTAAGAGTATATTTTACAATAGTCTTGTTTTTTCTTCTTCATATATAGCTACTCCTTTCAAGGGGAAACCTGACCGGAACGAGTTGGCAGCCAAGGCCCGGCGCCGGAAACTGGAGGCCATACAGACCGAATACCGTTGGCTGGTGGTCCTGGAAGATGAGGAGGAGGAGGCGGCAGCAGCTGCAGCCTCCTCCAATGCCCTGGGCCCCAGCCACCGCCCTCCAGTGGTACAGCGCCACCGTCTGGCAGCCGCCCACCGCCGCCCCTCCATCAGTGCTGCCCCCCCGTGGATGCAACTGACGCGCATTGAAGCGCCGTGTTGCCCACCTGGAGAAGCAAGTTTGTGTCCTCCTGAAAAAAGCCCCCGCCAAACTTAGACCCTGTTATTATTGCCCTTTTTTAAATTATTCTTGGGGTGGGTGGGAATCAGGCGTTGGGTTTTCTCTTTTGGACGATTGGACATTTTCTTTACAGACATTGGTTGGGGTTAGGGAGAGGGGTGGGTCAGGTGTGGGATTTTTTTTACATAGTTTATTTTTGTTAGGGTATTAAATAATATATTTCTACTTAAGTTTACATATGATGTTGTTAATGTTTTCTGGGTGGGGTTACTGTTTTACATCAAACTGTATCCTTCTTTCCTTGCTGGTGCAGGGCCGCCCACAGCCAGTGTTTGATTTTAATAATTGGATGACTTTTTAAGACAGAAACAGTTAGATGTGGCACCCCTCACTGAGTGACTTGTCCTACTAGTACTGTCAGTCTCTTCTACTCTAGGCACTCTGCAACTGGATTCAAAGGGGTGTGTGAAATTGAATTAATGAAAACATTTGCATTATTAATTATGCCTCCCCCAAACTTCTCTTACCTTTGCTTGATGTTTAACTTAGGCACAGCGATGGCTGCATGGTGATGATGGTTTTCTTTCCTAACATTCCATGGTTGTGGTAGTGGTAGTAGTAGTAGTAGACACTGGCAGCAGCATTTGCAAAAAAAGAAAATGAGACAGTCAGTAGCCTGTGAGAGACTCTTCGAGGAGTAGTAGAAAGAAGTACAGTACAGAACTTACTGCCAAACAATAATATACCCAAATACAACAAAACATAATGGTGGTGGGGATAGCCTAGTAGTACACAGAGTTATAAACTCGAGTTGTGTCGAGTCACTTGACTAGGCCTACAGTACACTGGACACAAGCGTAACTTTTAGTGCTGTGTAAGAGGATGACAACAAATGAAATCCATTAATCCAATCAATGCCGGGAATTAATACTGATGTATTAGCCGGTTCCTTTGGTAAAACAATTACCTCACAAATATACTGCTCATGGGTGGGCAAGCAGAAGAAAATCCCCGCCCTGCCTTGAAATTGAAGTACTGTTGCCACATCCGCCCCAGCAAGTGTGTGATAAATTATTGGTGTACATTTAATGTAGTCATACCTCAATAAGTCACACAGCCCGGGGGAAGAGGGTTAGGGTTTGTTGAATGGTTGGGAAGGGGGGTTTGGTGAAAGGTTTGAGAAAGAAAAACAGTACGCATGGACAAATATCAAACAACAGAATCTTTGTAGACTACCATATCCATATCAATATGTTAAGGGAGAAAAAATGTATGCATGCATGATGATTGACGATAAGGAGAGACCCGGATTACATACAGTTTGTGTTCAGTGTTACCGGGCTTACTTTTACAGATAGCAAAGAAACTTTTAAAATATCTGTAGGGATGAATTATAGACAGAGAGCAAACCTAATGATAATAATAGTAAAAACAACAAGAACACACTGTTGTAATGATTGTAGACAAAAAAATTAATCAAATTATTTAAAAGATGATGAAAGTTGATACTGTTACTGTGTTATCCTGGTCAAATGGTGAGTTGAATCTCGGCATTCCTCTTGGTCCTCCCTTCCATGGATGCTCCGTCCATCAATCTAGGGTGACGCCACTGCCTGCTTGGCAGACGTAGATTCATTGGTAAGGTAAGTGTGCATTGTTTTCCCAAGTATAGCACAGGGTAAGGCCCGGCCAGTAATTGTAGATGCAAAAACAAAAGATCGAAACCAAGTTGAAAAAAATGGACAAGTTAATGGTGTAGTGCAGCAAGAACACTTTCCGAGGTGGCATGGATGCATCATCTCTACTCTAGTCTGTTTCTAGCATTAACCTACAACACCAACAAGACAGAGCAGGCCCACGGTGACGGCACCCTTTGCACATCCTCCATTTAGCGTACATTTTTTGAAAGAGTTGGACAAAGCACATATCCAGCAACATAGCATTTTACAATTTACCGCACTCATACCACCGTTACACTTGACTACACCGCTACACAGACATTTAGGTCTGCTGTGGTTGTTGTTTACTTGTTTACCTTTTATGCCACTCATGAAATGGCCTGACTTATTCCATCAATCATCTCCGATCCGTGTACTGAGTGACTGTGAAGATACTATGTCACTGTGGTCATCATGATTGTGTTGTCCAACTCAGTCTGCGTGTACCGACTGAGTCCCCTTCATATATTCAAAATGCAATGTATCGGTCTGCAGTAGAAGCACAAATTTGTTATTAAAAATACAAGAAGGGAAAAGGGACTTGAATTACTTTTAGTGTGTAGATTATTACATAAAGTACACAATGAAGTAACTTCATGCACAAAAAAACAACAACAAAATCACTCAGTCATCGTCCAATGCATGGCATCATTCAGTACCTGTTCCTTCTCATCTTCAGTTAATGGGCAGTCTCTCTCGGATCACAAATGAGGATAGCTATAGTAGTCATCATCATCATCATCAATCATGTTCCACTTATTTTAGAGGGACTAAGAAATATTTTTTATTTTTTATTCTATTTTGCATCATCCAATCATCATCTGACTTCTTGAGGGCAATGGATTTAGGGAGATTCAGGAGGATGGAGGAGCAGGATTCGGAGGAGTGCACTGTGATATGCAGCCAGCCGAAATTTGTATATGGCAATAAAACAATTAGAAGACAGTGGTGATGGATTTGTTGTGATTCAAAGTTTCTAACCAGAAAGACAGATACACCAATAAAAGAAAATAAGGGAGGAAGACAGTAAGAACTGGAAGTGCAAGCCTAATTGTCAGGGAAGTATAGCTCGTCCTCAAACTCTGGGGGTTCAACCAGAAGTAGGTAATCATCATCTAACACACCAGTTCCGTCACCTGAGCCGCTGTCCTCATTTTCCTCCCTTGATTCATGTATTGTGTAATTCGGTGGTATAAAGTGCTGATTCATTTTGATCATTGTTAACCTCTCCACGTTTTTGGGCGAGAGACTGGTCCTTCTCACTGTTACAATGGAACCAGCAGCACTGAAAACACGTTCCGAAGAGACACTTGCGACAGGGCAAGCCAGATAGTTTATCGCCAGCCTGCTGAGCACTGGCCATTGGGCCCTTTTCTCATACCAATACCTCAATGGGTTTTGATCAATGCACACCTCTGTTGGGTCGTCCAGATAGGCCTGGACCATCCGCTCAATGTTCAGGGGTGCAAAACGTTTTTCGGGCTCTTTCCTTGTTGCATCAGCACTGGACTTACCAATGCCTTGCTGTAAATACCAATCCTGTAACGATTTTACTGGGCCTGAAGATCCAGTTCTTGCTGTTGTAGATAGTGTGGTGAGTGTTCTGAGCCAAACGCATTGCCCTCAGGCTTCGGAGTTGAACTTGATGCCGGATGCCCTGCTGCAGTACTTGTTGTTGGTTTATCTAGCGGGCTTTTAATTAGCAGCCGTTCATTTTCCAACTTACTCGCTGACTCAGCTATCCAAGTTTTGCACCGGGCAACATCCATTTCTGACAAAGGAATTAATGTCTTTGGTGCCCATTTTGTCCGTGGATCCAGAATTGTGGCACAAATGTAATGTTTTTGTGACAAAATCTTATTTTGCACCCTTGTATTGTCAGCTAAGGGACGGGCTAAGCCCTCCACCAACTCATATGCTTCTTTTTTTTCCCCTACATCTTTGTATGCTTCAGACACCTCCTTCAGCTGATGCTCTAGCATTTGCAACAATGGGATAGCTTGGCCCAGAGTGCAGTCCTCCTTGCTGACATCACATGTGAAGACCTCGAAAGGAAGAAGCATCTCAGTCAGGCATTTAACTAGGCACCATTGGTCCATCTGAAGGCTCATGCCTTTCACAGTAGCATCCCCTCTTCGCATGACATATTCCCTGATTGGCCTGTACTGCTCAAACAGACGGTCAAGCATTTAAAAAGTTGAGTTCCAACGTTTTGCCACCTCCTGGACGAGTGCTTTGACTGGCATTCTATAGTCAAATTGAATGATCCTCAATCAATCAATCTAACATATAATTTGTAAAGCGCACTACATACCCGGGAGGGTTTCAAGGTGCTGGGGGGGGGGGTTGTAGCTGCTACTGGTCGAAGAGCCAGGTCTTGAGTTGTCTCCTGAAGGTCAGCAGGTCTTCGGTTTGTTGCAGGTAGTGGGGGAGGGTGTTCCAGGTCTTGGCGGCGCGATGGGAGAAGGATCTGCCTCCGGAAGTAGATCTCCGAAAGCGTGGGACCGTGGCCAGGGCATGGTCAGCGGAGCGGAGTTTCCTGTTGGGTACGTAGAAGGAGAGTCGACTGTTGAGATAGGCTGGGCTGGTTTTGTGGAGTGCCTTGTGTGCATGGATCAGGAGCTTAAAGGAGATTCTTTTGTCAATGGGGAGCCAGTGCAGGTTCCTCAGGTGGGGGGTGATGTGGTCATGGTGCGGGACGTCGAGGATCAGGTGTGCAGAGGCATTCTAGATTCTCTGTAGTCTGCTGATGAGCTTGGACGAGGCCCCGGCGTAGAGGGCGTATACATAGTCGAGTCTGCTGCTGATTCGGGCCTGGGTGACTGTTTTCCTCGTGTTTGTCGGGATCCATCGGTAGATCTTGCGGAGCATGTGGAGGGTGTTGAAACAGGTGGAGGAGACTGCGTTGACTTGTTTGGTCATGGAAAGTTTTGAGTCGAGGATGACTCCCAGGTTGCGTGCGTGGTCGGTGGGGGTCGGGGGGGACCCCAGTGACGTGGGGCACCAGGAGTCGTCCCAGGCGGAGGGGTTGGACCAGAGGATGAGGATTTCCGTCTTGTCTGTGTTCAGTTTGAGGTGGCTGTCCTCCATTCAATCGGCGACGGCCTTCATTCCCTGGTGGAGGTTGGATTTGGCGGTGAGGGGGTCCTTGGTGAGGGAGAGGATCAGCTGAGTGTCGTCGGCGTAGGAGATTATGTTGAGGTCGTGCTGTCAGGCGATGCGTGCTAGTGGTGTCATGGAGACATTGAAGAGCGTCGGGCTGAGGGAGGATCCTTGAGGTATGCCACAGATGATCTCGGAGGCCTTGGATTGGGGGGTCGGGCTCTCTGAGTTCTGCCGGAGAGGAAGGAGGTGGTCCAGTCCAGGGCCTTGTCTCGGATCCCTGCATCGTGGAGGCGCGTGCGTAGTGTGTGGTGGCAGACGGTGTCGAAGGCGGTGGAGAGGTCCAGGAGGATGAGGGCCGCCGTCTCGCCATTGTCTAGCAGGATCCTGATGTCGTCAGTGGCGGCGATGAGGGCAGTCTCGGTGCTGTGGTTGCTGCGGAATCCTGATTGGGACCGGTCTAGGATGTTGTTGTCTTCGAGGTCCCGGGTGAGCTGGGTGTTTACTATCTTCTCGATGACCTTTGCTGGGAATGGAAGCAAGGAGATGGGCCGGAAGTTCTTGAGGTCGCTCGGGTCCGCCTTGGGTTTCTTCAGTAGGGCGTTGATCTCTGCGTGCTTCCAGTTCTCAGGGAAGGTGGTGGTCTCGAAGGAGAGGTTGATGATTTTGTGCAGGTGGGGTGCGATGGAGTTGCTGGCTTTGTTGAAGATGTGGTGCGGGAGAGGGTCGGATGGGGAACCGGAGTGGATTGTTTCCATGGTCTTGATTGTGTCCTCGAGGCTCACGTTGGCCCAGGTGGTCTGGGTGTCCTGGGCGGTGGGGTGCGGTGGGTTCGGTGCGGTGTGGTCGGCAGGGGTCGTACGGGGTCTGAAGCTGTCATGGATGTTGGTGATTTTCCGGTGGAAGAAGGCAGCAAGGGAGTCGCACAGGGCTTGTGATGGTGGGATGTCGTTGGAGTTGGAGCTGGGGTTGGAGAGTTTCCTCACGATGGTGAAGAGCTCCTTGCTGTTGTGCGCGTTGTTGTCAAGGCGGTCTGTGAAGGAGGTTCTTTTGGCGGTCCAGATGAGGTGGTGGTGGTTGCGGATGGCGTCTTTGTGGGCAGTGCAGCTGTCGGCGTCTTGTTGCTGTGCCATATGTTTTCCAGTTTATGGCTGGTGCGTTTGGAGTCAAGGAGTTCAGGGGTGAACCAGCTGACTCCTCTGCTGGTGTCTCTGTTGGCGGGGTTTTTCAGCGGGGCTATGGTGTTGGCGCAGTCGTTCATCCAGTGTTCGAGGGCGAGTGCACCTTCATCCGGGTTGGTGGGGTTCGTCGGAGGGTTGAGTGCAAGGCTTGTCTGTAGTTGTTTTTCAGTGATTTTGCCCCAGCGGTGGCGGGGGGTCTGTAGGGTGCGGTAGTGTGTGAGTGGTTTTCGGGAGGTGAAGTGGATGCAGTGGTGGTCTGTCCAGGTGAGTTCGGAGACGTGGCTGAAGGTGACGTGGGGGCTTGAGGAGAAGATCGCATCCAGCGTGTGGCCGGCGATGTGGGTTGGCATCGTGATGAGCTGTTTCAGTCCGAGGTTGGCGAGGTTGTCGATCAGGGTGGAGGAGTTGCTGTTGTTGTTGTTCTCCAGATGATAGTTTAGGTCTCCGAGGAGGATGTAGTCGGTGGAGGTCAGCGCATGCGTGCTAATGAGGTCGGGGATGGAGTCGCAGAATTGAGGCCGGGATCCTGGTGGTCTGTAGATGAGGGTGCCTCTTATGGTGGTCTTTGGGTCTGTGTGGATCTGGAAGTGCATGTGTTCGGCGGTGCTGAGGGCGTCGTTGGTGTTTGTTGAGACCTTGACGGTGTTTTTCTGGACGATGGCTATTCCTCCTCCGGCCCTGTTGGTGCGGTCTCTGCGGGTGATCTTGTACCCGTCTGGGATGGCTATGACGATGTCTGGTGAGGAGGTTTTGTTCATCCAGGTCTCGGTCAGGATGGCGACGTCCGGTGATGTGGTGTCGAGTAGGTCCCAGAGTTCGACGGTGTGTTTGTATGCGGAGCGGGTGTTGATCAGGATGCATCTGAGCTGGTTGGCTTCCATTGTGTTGGGTGTCTTGGCGCTTTCATGGCAGGAGAAGTTGCAGTTCCGGCAGGTGGGTGCGCCTCGGGGTGGCCTTGCAGCAGGTGTGGCTCCTTCCTGGGTTGAGGGCGGTGAGGGTGTTGGTGTCCTAGCAGAAGCAGACATCGTGACTGCTGAGGGGGCCAGGGGTTCTGGCGCTGGGCGCGGTCCAGGCGCAGACGGGCACAGATGGGCTTGTCTTAGGCACGCCTTTGGTGTGCCAGCGGTGCGGCCGCCATATATGGGAAAGTGGGGACGGATGAGCAGCTGGGAGGCGGGAGGCGAGGTACGGGTGTGACGAATGGGCGCGGAGGGGGTGGGGCCACAGGGGAGGCGGCGCCGGAGACCGGCGCGGGGTACAGAAAAGAAAGTGTACAAATCAGGGTCACAGAGGCACAAAAGTCAGCGCGAGGGTAGGAAGGACGGCGAGGGGTACAGAATAAAAAGGGGCACAAAGCAAAGCGGCGAGCGGGGGGCAGGGGGCACAGAACAGATACAGGCACAAAGTTCAAGGGTCACAGGGGCACAGAATCAGCTGCTTCCGAGCTTTAAAAGAATGGCTGAAATGAGTGCATATTCTTCTGCAGGTGGTCAGTGAGTTGCTGACTATGGCTTCTTTTTTCAGAAAGTCTTGAACAATAATGTTAATGCAGTACGCCAAACACGGAACCCTGAAATAGGAACCAAGCTCCATGACCTTAAGTACATTAATGCCATTATCTGTGGAAACAAAACCAATATTAAGCCCTCTTTGGCGCAGCCATTCAAAAACCTTGCTTTGAAACTCTTCCAATATGTTTACAGCAGTATGAGATTTCTCCATGGCGAACATGGACACAGTTGCATGTTTCCGAGTAGCTTTAAAAATCTCAGCTGTGTCAACAGCACCTACTTCAGATAGCTTATCTCTAACCCCCACAAATGAGACCCAGTGTGCAGTGATGCACATGTAATCAGTGGCTTGGTAACTGGTCCACATGTCTGTTGTTAGGTGGATATTAGGAACAGCACTCTGCTGCAAAGCGTGTCCAACCAATTCCAGCACATCATGATGTAGTGCTGGAACAGCAACTCTTGCGAAATAGGATTTGACTGGGAACCTTCGATTTAGAGCAGATGGTTGACACAAATTCAAGGAAGCCCACCCCTTCCACAAATGAAAAAGTGAGAAGGTCCAGCGCTAACATTTTAGCCAGCTTTGCATTGTACAACCGTGCCGTTGGGTGTTTGCGTTGGTACTGTCCCTCCAACCTAAGCATGCTGTCAATGGTAGTCTGGATTATTTTCCTTTGTGGTGCAGTTTTCTTTAAGCGTTACAACAAACAAACAAATGATGGACGGAATGCTGACAATGCATACATTCTCCCCCAGTCAAGAGATCTGGGTTAAATCCATCGTTCTTTTGCCCAGTACACCACCCCAGTTCAGACATGGCCATATGCAAATCAGTCTTGACCCTGTGCCTCATGGGAACAGTCCAGCCCGAACTGCCAAACCATGTCTTCCCTGGACCGGAATCAAGCATCCTAGGACCGGTTTCTGGCTATCAGCCGTCATCAGCCAGGATAGCTTGACTCCAGTGGCGTAGTGAGCACGGGTCCCACGTCTGGGAATACCCATCCCACTTAGGGCGAAAAGCGTTACAACAAACAAATGATGGACGGAATGCTGACAATGCATACATTCTCCCCCAGTCAAGAGATCTGGGTTAAATCCATCGTTCTTTTGCCCACTACACCACCCCAGTTCAGACATGGCCATATGCAAATCAGTCTTGACCCTGTGCCTCATGGGAACAGTCCAGCCCGAACTGCCAAACCATGTCTTCCCTGGACTGGAATCAAGCATCCTAGGACCGGTTTCTGGCTATCAGCCGTCATCAGCCAGGATAGCTTGACTCCAGTGGCGTAGTGAGCACGGGTCCCACGTCTGGGAATACCTATCCCACTTAGGGCGAAAAGCGTTACAACAAACAAATGATGGACGGAATGCTGACAATGCATACATTCTCCCCCAGTCAAGAGATCTGGGTTAAATCCATCGTTCTTTTGCCCACTACACCACCCCAGTTCAGACATGGCCATATGCAAATCAGTCTTGACCCTGTGCCTCATGGGAACAGTCCAGCCCGAACTGCCAAACCATGTCTTCCCTGGACCGGAATCAAGCATCCTAGGACCGGTTTCTGGCTATCAGCCGTCATCAGCCAGGATAGCTTGACTCCAGTGGTGTAGTGAGCACGGGTCCCACGTCTGGGAATACCCATCCCACTTAGGGCGAAAAGCGTTACAACAAACAAATGATGGACGGAATGCTGACAATGCATACATTCTCCCCCAGTCAAGAGATCTGGGTTAAATCCATCGTTCTTTTGCCCACTACACCACCCCAGTTCAGACATGGCCATATGCAAATCAGTCTTGACCCTGTGCCTCATGGGAACAGTCCAGCCCGAACTGCCAAACCATGTCTTCCCTGGACCGGAATCAAGCATCCTAGGACCGGTTTCTGGCTATCAGCCGTCATCAGCCAGGATAGCTTGCCTCCAGTGGCGTAGTGAGCACGGGTCCCACGTCTGGGAATACCCATCCCACTTAGGGCGAAAAGCGTTACAACAAACAAATGATGGACGGAATGCTGACAATGCATACATTCTCCCCCAGTCAAGAGATCTGGGTTAAATCCATCGTTCTTTTGCCCACTACACCACCCCAGTTCAGACATGGCCATATGCAAATCAGTCTTGACCCTGTGCCTCATGGGAACAGTCCAGCCCGAACTGCCAAACCATGTCTTCCCTGGACCGGAATCAAGCATCCTAGGACCGGTTTCTGGCTATCAGCCGTCATCAGCCAGGATAGCTTGACTCCAGTGGCGTAGTGAGCACGGGTCCCACGTCTGGGAATACCCATCCCACTTAGGGCGAAAAGCGTTACAACAAACAAATGATGGACGGAATGCTGACAATGCATACATTCTCCCCCAGTCAAGAGATCTGGGTTAAATCCATCGTTCTTTTGCCCACTACACCACCCCAGTTCAGACATGGCCATATGCAAATCAGTCTTGACCCTTGTTTAATGCACTTCTGGCTACCTGCTCTGAGCCTACTGGTTGAAGGCAGGCCCGTGGGCTGACAAGGCCACACAAGCTTGCAGGCCTAGGCTTCAAGATGGCCACCAGCCACATGGCCAGGCCCACCCAACTACAAGAAACAGAAGACAGACAATGCAGGCCTGTTGCAAAAAACACACTGCCTGCCTTCAAAATAGCCGCCAGCCTCATGGCCAGGCCCACAACAAGAAGCCTATGCCACAAAGGATTACCATGCAGGCCTATATATGGCAAAAGCAGAACACTAATAACTCCCATCAGAAAAGGCCCACAGCCGCATGGACACTCGCAAATCACAAGCAACAAGCTGGAGGCCTGGGAAACAATGAACTGCCAAAAGGCCTATAAAGAAGCCAGGCAAAAGATGCATGCTAAACCACACTGCTATGCCTTTTTAATGCAATAAAATGCAGGGTGCACACCAACACACCAGGCACACACAACAAAGGCATTTCTTTAACACACCCCCAAAAACAGAAATACCCCCAAAAAACACATTTTTCAACTCAATCCAATGCCATCCATGCCCTAAATGATGTTTGAAAAACATTCAACACACACTAAAGGAACAGTTGCTTCATCATGCACCCACCCATGACTAGCTCAGGGCCTACTGGCTACCCCCAACAATTTTAAAAAAAAAGAATGATAAGTACCAAAATTGTAGTTGCAGCAACTGCAATGCCCCAATCAAACAGACACAACACCAACTTACTTGTAAAATATCAAATTCAAAAGTCCTCAAATCCAATGATAATGATGCAGCAGACACAAAGAGTGATCCTTCCAACTGAAATCCAAAGGCAGAATGAACAGGAGATGGACAAAGCATTGGGAGGAGCCTGATGGACATGAACAGGAAGTTGGAGACTCTGTGGCACTTCCTCCTTCTCCCCCCAAAAGTTATTTTTTTTTAAAAGGACTCCTTGCACAAAAAAGGACAACCAAATGTCAATCAGAGGAGTTTTTCCATCCAAATCATCATTTAGAGAAGGTTTTATGCAGCTAGAGTTAATATTCTTTTCCAAATTGAAAGTTTGGCGTGTTCACGATCGCGACCTTCACCACATTTCCGCCGGGTGTCGATGGAGTGTCCAAAATGACGTGTTCACGATCTCATGCTCTTTGTCTCGGTGGAGATTGATGAGTTTGCGACCTCACGCTCTCTCTCGCGGTGGAAAATGACGTGTTCGCGATTCGAGACTCTCGCGGTGTCTGATGGCGAGGAGAATGACGTGATCACGATCGCGAACTCTCACGGGATAGCGCGACCGGCTATCAACAGCTCGTGGAGCACGAAAACTCATCGGCGAACGCAGGGATCCCGGTAAGGCGATCGCCTGCACGAGAACGCATTTTCAAAGTGCGAACATGAAAAAAATCTTCGCAACGTGGCAAATAGCAGAATTTTGGGCATTTTCGCGCTCTCCGCAGAACGCCAAAATGTCAAAATATCGCAATTCCGCAAACAGGACGGAATTTGATGCAATATGCAACTTTCCCATAGGGATTTTACACACAACTAAAGCCCAGACCTCTGAAAGTAATTACAGCAGATATGGCAGAAAGCTAGATTTCTCCAGAAAGAGTGCTTTTTGTAATTAGGTATAAATCCCTTCAGTAATATTGGGGCGATTGAATAAAAAAGAAATGTGTATATCTAGGGACACAAATCCTCCTCGGATCCAACAGACCTCATGCTGAATTGTTCACTTTGTTTTTTGCAAACTCGTCAGGATGTCATTAATTGAAGTTAACAAACTTCCATTTTTCAAAATGTGATTAACTTACCAGGAATTTGAAGTCCAATGGTGTTACTTCCTCATTACTTATCCTTTTATATGTTTCAGAGCCTATTCACTAAGATTTCACATCGCTCATTGCAGCAAGGCAGGTGTTAGATCTGGCCTTTGTGTGGTTTTCCCTGACTTTTTCCCTCTACCTCCTGTCTTTTTGACACTGTGTTGGATTTTGTTTTTGCTGGTTTAGATGCTTTGGGCACTTTGCCACTGTTGATCAGTGCCAAAGTTCAAGTTCTCCCTGTGTAAATTGTTATTGTGATTGGGTATCCATGATTGGCTTATTTGTTTTACCAGTAGGTCCCTAGTAAAGTGCACTAAGTGTGCCAGGGCTGCTAATTCAAATGCTACAAGTGGACTTGCAACACTGATTGTGCCACCCACATGAGTAGCGCTGAAAAGAGGTCTCAGGCCTGCCACCGCAGTCCCTGTGTGCAGTTTGTTTACTGCCATGTTGACCTGGCCAGTGTAACCACTTGCCAGGCCTGACCCTTCTCTTTTCTTACACATTGCCCACCCCTATGGTAGGCCCAAGGTACTGCCCTGGGCAGGGTGCAGTGTATGTGAAAGATAGGACATGTACTAGTGTGGGTAACATGTCCAGATAGTGAAATACTTCCAATTTCCTTTTTACACTATTGAAAGGCTATCCTACCCACAGGACAGAATGGGGAATGCTGTGTAACATGTTTACCTGCATATCTTCCCATAGGAGCAATATAGTAAATTGGAATCTGGTATCCTTGACCTCAGAATTTAATAACACGTCTTTTAGGAAGGATGGTCTTTAAATTTGGTGTTTGAAAATAGCACTTTTAGAAAGTGACTGTTTTCTTGTTCAACCTTTCTGTGTGCCTCTACCTGTTTGTTGATTGACTGTTTGGTTTGAGAGTGACAGGGGCTGGGGTGGCTCCAGGAGCATGGGTGAGTCAGTACTAGGTTGAATAGACCTATCTGCATTTGGAGTGGTGGGAGGAGTAGCACCTGGGCATGAATAGGGCTGTGCCTGCGTTCCACAATGCTGCCTCCACCTCCTGCGGTGTGTCTGATGGCCCTGGCCCACACTCACAAAGGAAGAAGATGTGCACTGGCAGAGTGTCTCCAGAACTGGTTTGGACTGGATCCAGGACACCTCACACATAGAGAATACAGACTTTGGGGAATAAATATGAGAACTGAAACCCCTGAACTTTAGACTACTTCCTGATCAAGAGAAATCCCTGCCAATGAAGATCAGCTGAAGAGACTGAGGAGAAGTACTGCCCAAGTGTGTCTAGGGCTGCCCTGCAGTTTGCTGTTTCTACTGAGGAGAGGACCAAGGGACTTTGCTGTGTGCTGTGTCCCCCCTGCTTGAAGAAGGACTTAGTTGAGTGCTTTGTCCAACTGAAGAGAAGTCTCCAAGGACCTGAGAAGAGCTGGCCTCCTGTTTCTGAAGTCCCAGTCACAAAAGGACTTCACCCCCATCTTCTCTGAACTTCCTTGCTGGGAGTTCCAGTCTGCCAGGAGGGCCTGTAACTCTGTGTGAGGCCTTTTTGCTGTGGGGAGCTGGAAGCGCGACGCAATGAGAGAGAATCATGACGCTGCCGCAGCAGTCGCTGTCGCATCATCGACGAAGCGTGTCGCTGCTGCCGCTGTTCGTCGTCGTATCTCCGGAAAAGCGTGCTGCCATCACTGAGGGTGTCGTCGCATCACCGAGGGTGTCGTCGCATCACCAGAGAAGCGTGTCGCAGGGCCTGTCGTGGCTCAGTAAACCACCGAGTTCGCCCCACGGCCATCAGGCGTGCACGCATTGCCTCCACGTTGTTGCATCGCAACAGAGATGCCATTTTTGTTGCATCGCACCGAATCGTCGCAACGCATCGAGGTGTCATCTTGTTACATTGGTACCGGAGCACAGGAAGAATCGACGCCTCGCCTTGCGCCCCTTTTGTTTGTTTTGCGTTACGCATCCCAGGTACTTTGAGACTAAAGTGTCGCATTTATCATCTACAAGTTTATTTTTGCAACAACCTTTTTAAAGACATTCTACTAATTAACTGTATGTTGAATTCTTGTCATTTTGGTCGTGTTTAGTTTAAATAAAGATCTTTGGGGCATATCAGCAAGGCGAGGTGATAGAATTATCGCCGCTTTTGCTGCCGTTTTCACCCGAAAAGCGGCGATTATTTTATCGCCTAATTAGCAAGCTCACGCTGACGCGTGAAAACTTGCGTTAGCGTAGGAATTCCTAATGCCCAGCTTTGCATCTCTAATGAGATGCAAAGTGGGCGTTCCTGACCTGATGTGACAGGAGATATGTCGCTAAGCGACATTTCTCCTATCATCAAGCCCCACGCTATGAAGCATAGTGGCAAGAGAAGTAGTGATAACCCCTGTTATCGCTACTTTCCTTACGCCTGCTTCAGGACTGACTTAGCGATGATATCCTATGGAAGGTGGATATCATGGCTAAGTTTGTGATTCCCTATCATCAAGCTAACGCCACATTGTGTGAGATTATCGCTGGGTTTCCAGCGATAATCTCACGTTAGGCAGTTAGCGTGAGGATTTTTATTGCTTTTGAGATAAGCGTTGCTAATAGCACGCTATCTCAGCGATAAAAATCCATGCTAGCCAGCGATATTTATCCTAGCGCTACGTGCGCTTAGTGATAATTATCGCCGGTTGTTGCTGATATGCGCCTTTTATTTTTCTAAATTGGTGTGGTGTCCATTTGTGGTGTTTTCACTGTGTTACTGTGAGTATCATCGAGGAAGCATGTCGCCGCTGTCGCTGTTCACCATCTCATCTCCGGAGAAGCATGCCGCCGCCACAGAGGGTGCCGTCGCATCAGCAGGGAAGCGAGTCGCAGGGACTTCGCATCGCTGAGGAATGCGCTGCCGCTGATTGTCGCCGCAACACCTGAGAAGCGTGTCGCCGTCACCGAGGGTGTCGTCGCATCACCAGAGAAGAGTGTTGCAGCTCAGAAAACCACCAAGTTCGCCGCACGGCCGTCGGGCGTGCACGCATCACCTCCACGTTGTCGCATCGCAACAGAGACGCCATTTTTGTTGCATCGCACCGGATCTTCGCAACGCATCGAGGTGCCATCTTGTTGCATCGGAACCGGAGTGCAGGAAGAATCGACTCATCACCTTCTCTGCGCCTCTTTTGTTTGTTTTGCGTTACGCACCCCAGGTACTTTGAGCCTAAAGTGTTTCATTTATCATCTACAAGTTTATTTTTGTAACAACCTTTTTAAACTCATTTTACTAATTACCTGTATGTTGGATTTTTGTCGTTTTGGTCTTGTTTAGTTTAGATAAAGATATTTTATTTTACTAACCTGGTGTGGTGTCAATTTGTGGTGTTTTCACTGTGTTACTGTTAGTGTTGCTACAAATGCTTTACACATTGCCTTTGGGATGAGCCCGTCTGCTCGTGCCAAGCTACCAAGGGGGTGAGCAGGGGTTATCTAAAGTGTGCCTTACCCTGACTAGAAGCAAGGGTCCCTATTTGGTCAAAGGTATCTACTTCTGCCAACTAGAGACCCCATTTCTAACAGGATGTTTCTGTGCTGCATTGTGTGAAATAGAGAGAGCAGAACTGCGCACTATTTTCAATGATATGAAGCAGTTTTGCCCTCTCCTAGTGCTGCTGTACTTGTAGAAACCTAGCGCCCACTGCAAGCGTGCCTTTGTTGCGATCAGAATAGTTTTTGTGCAGGAAGTGGTACCTTTCTGAACAAAAACTATTCTTATAGGATTATTCCACTTTGTATGTGTACTGTAGAATGCAGCACACATGCTAAGGGGACGTAACAAGAAGAAATAAAAATATTTTGCCTCGTTCTGCCAACTTTGTATAGGCATTTCATTTTGTCCAAACCAAGGTTATTTGACCCTAGTAAATCTGGGTTTGCATCGAAATCCATAGGAGGATGCACAGGGAAACACATGCACCACTCATAGAGCACCTCCCTCTTGCAAGGTAACACAAGGCAGCACTATGAGTGGCATCGCCATACTTTGCATTACTTTGTAATTACTAAGTCAAACACGGCCACACAAATCAATTTTGCATGGTTTAGAAATTCTCAAAGTGGATTTTGTGTCGGCGGTGAGCTAAAAATTTGACTTAAGCCCAATGCAAAATGTTAAAGCATATTTTGCAACAAAAATAAAAATTTCAAAGTATAGCACAACATAATATGTGGGAACTTTTATGATGAGGATGACATACTTCAATATAAATCATTTCGTTACAACATTTAATAAATTAGCCCGATCTGTAACAATGTAGAAACATGTCACATTGATAAATAATAACATCCACAATATAAAGCTCGCTGTGGTAATTTTCTTGTGTTTAATGAACTATTTCACACATATTTATGTGAAAAAATGTCAGATTGTGAGGATTTAAATATGCCTACATTACAGGTGCATTGGACCTGGCAACTTCTTTATATGTTAGAGCGACGTCCTTCTTTTCACCTTTGTTAAATATATGCCGAGCATGCTGTTTCCCTAAACCTGCGGGCGTAATCAGCATGGAGATAATAAAATAATATTAACAATTCAAATCAGACACAAACCAGAACCGGAAAGATGTGCCTCAGTTGACTCGTTATTGAGTGAGAACAAGTCTACCATTTGTTTCTGATCGCTCGCGTATATTAATCTCAGAACACAGTATCATTTCTGACAATACTCAACTTTATGAACTTTATGTAGCAGGATCTACATGAAATGGCTGTCAGAATATGTGTCTCTTTTTTAATTGAAGCAACAAAAGTA
The DNA here is from genome assembly GCF_964204655.1 of Triturus cristatus. Lineage (NCBI taxonomy): Eukaryota > Metazoa > Chordata > Amphibia > Caudata > Salamandridae > Triturus > Triturus cristatus. The sequence goes on along the minus strand of NC_140594.1, from coordinate 238,647,933 downwards.
AGTTTAACAAGCACTGGCAATGTTAAAACGACTGGCCTTCAGAGAGGGTATGCACACATAGACACCACAGGCAGCTCTGCAAGAATATGTAAACATGCAAAGAGGCAAGCACACGGGTATGCATTGCCTTTGTGGTGCATGTGTGCATGCTGTTTGTGGGTGCGTTTGTGCGGTGTAGGCATCTGTGACTGTACCTGTTGCCTGTATTTATGTTCACTGTGCTCGCATAGCTAAGATGTTGCCAGACGTATAGGCTTTGCACATGCTGACTGAGGTATGGAGGACATGTGGGAACTCCTCCTCAAGAGCACGCAGAATCGAAAAGTGTGGACCCTCTCTGGCTATACTTGGGAGCATATTTATGAGTTTTCTGGCACAGGGCAGTGCAGCAAATCACCTTGCAGCGCTGCCCTGCGTTAAACGCAAAAGGCAGGATTGCACCGTATTTATCCAAAATGGCATATTCCTTTCCTTTTCCCTTGCGCTGATGCAGTTTTGTCAGCCTAGCACCAATGCGTGCGCCCTTGACCATGAAGCAAGGGTGCCTGTGTTGTAGGCATGGTTGTCCTTCCTGCACTAAAAAAATTCTCAGAGACTTTTTCCTCTTTCTATGTGTGCTGCATAGGATTTCTCCTCGTTATGCCTCTCTTGGAGAGGCGTATCTATATGGTGCATTCCCAGGTTTACAAGCTCTTATAAATCTGGGAACGCGTTAAAAAACATAGGAGATGAATGGGAACACGCACGCAATGCCCGTGGAATGCCTACACAGGGAAGAGTAACGCAATGCAGCAATTTTGATTTTACATCATGCATTGTCCAGCTTATGGTTTGCTAATTTTGTTTAGTAATATGCTTTACCACTTTTCTCCTTAATTGTGTGCCTAAGTCATCACTCTAAATTTTGCTGTGCCTTTATCTTCTTTCACCTTTCTTATCCTTCTTGTGACTTTGCAGATTTATATTGCATGCTTTGGAACATGGCTGCCTAGAGCCTTTACAAGAGAACCAGATTACATTGCACATTTTTTTAGGCACATGGAATATTAAGGATTTTGCCCAGAATCACAGTATGTTGAGTCGAGGCAGGGATTCGAATCGGGTTCCCTGGTTCCAAAGACAGCAGTTCGCCTGCTATGCCACATCTCTTCTCTGGTTGTTGTAATCATAATTGTTTTGTGCCTGGAGGCTTTTACTCTCTTTATGCTTTGTCCCAGTGTCTTGTACATTACCTGCATTATTCGGCCCAAACATCTACCTTATCCTGGTGTTTCATCACTTATTCATCATGGGGCTCACTCTACTATGTCTCTGGTTTTGGGCCCCAATTACCTCTCACTTCCAGCTTGGGCTTTTTTCTCTTACCTCATCTGGCTTGTGGCTGGCTCTTCACTCTTTGTCTGCCATCTACCCTGTCATCCCTCTCACTTCCATGTATTTCTGTCCACCTTTCATCCTTATCCTTTGTGTTCAGGGTGTTATCTGTCAGCTACAATGCGCCTTTTGCCTCACTCATCTCTCTTCTGCCCCCAATACTCATTGTGTAATGTGCCCTTCTCTTCAGGATATTGACAGTGCCTTCAAAATTCCCTACTGGAATGAAACAGTGAAACTAACCAGATGTTAGGGGACAAAATAAATTACTCTGACATCCTGACAACAAAGTGACTAAGTGCCTGATTTAGATTTCAACTGACAGGTTACGCAGGCACAACGGAGACAGATATCCTGTACGCTGACATATAAATCCCATAGGAAATAATGGCATTTAGATTTCGGTGGATGGGATATAAGGCATTGTTATGACGGAGTAACCTGTCTGCCAAAATCCAAATCAGTCTCTAAATATGAATGTAATTCTTGTAGCAAGCCACAACAGAAAACTACACAGTGGCAAATCAATCTCAGTGACTATAAACCCCTTCTTTTTTCCACTCTAGCATTTGGTGCCAAAACTGAAGGTTTCAGCTAGAGGGCAATGATGGTGTATCAGGACTTCCAGGAAATTGTATGCCTTACACTGATGTACAGCCTTAAAAGAATGCTACATCTTTTAGGACAATACTTGACACTGATAATATAATATGTACTTATAAATGTTTTATTTTTGTTTTCATAGCAATTTCCAAATGGATGTCACTTAACTACCATTACAGAAGATGCATCCCTATCATTTATAGATTGTTCATTTATTTCAGATGCTTCAATTACTTGGCTATAGATTGAGACCAAAATCAATTAATCCTACAGGTAATAATACTAATCTAATCAAATATCATAACTTTTTTGAGAAACAAATAGAATCATTCTCTACCATGTTCAAGGCAACAAAAAAGTCAGAAAATGATTTATTCCCTTTAATCGAAAGACTTTACTGGTTGTGATTGGTCCATAGTGAATTTGAAATTTGTATATGTTTGATTGTTTAATTTTAAGCTTGAATTATATATGTTATATGCTGTTATTGGCACGAGCAGTTCTTGTGGTATCTGGAATAAAGAATCTTTATTTGACTCCAATGAAATGCTTGTTGCTCTCAGAAGGTTGTTTCAAATCCAGGTTGATGTATAACTGGATATTATCACACTCTCAGAAATATATGGAAAACTCAAGTCCTCTGAGGATACAATATAAAATATCAGATTAAAAAAACCTGAGAGCATGCAAAATCCATTAGGCAAACAAGAATAAAGTGATGCAAAATATATAAACCACAGAAACTGGGACAGTGTGAGCATAAACAAAATACATTGGTGTGACACACTGAACTCTAGTTCAAGTCTGCTCATATAGAAAAAGGTAATTCAACTAATTAGAAATATTTTCAATGCGGAGATTTGAATGCTGAAATGAAAAAGGGATCAAGTCCCAAAGGAAAATGTGGCATGGAGCTTGTCAAATAAAAAAAGTAATATAGTGAAGTGGATTGTCATGTTGTTAGATGCCATTTCTATGATGGAGAGTTTCAGGAAATTGATGGCATCCAACCACTCCATTGATCAGCCCTCAATAATTCTGAACTGGAGCACAGCATTGAGCACAGTCATGCACTGCCATGTTTAAAAGAACAAAAACCTAAATTAAAATGTAAGATCCTAAAATCCTAGTATTTATGATTACATGGGCTGAAATATAAATATTTATCTATTGCTTTCTTCTTATTTGTTACTCCACTTAGTTTTCAAAGTCTGCGACTCCCATAGATTTATTTTTAAAATGTTTAAAAAATAATTTTGCTCTGAGGACGCAACTGTGTAATTATACAGTTGCGAAACATGTTAGCAATCTTTAGAATTGCTAAAGCATTTGCTTATTTATTTTCTATTTTGTCAAACTATATTGGATATCTAATTTACTTATTTAGAAATGTTTGAATAAAAGACAAAGAGCAACAAAGTTAGGGCCTCATTTGCCGTTGTCATGTAAATCATTAAGCACTGTCAGACGTGGAGTATTACGTATAAGAAGGCTTTAAAATAAAATAAAAAATCTTACACCAATTTCATTATACCCTGATGAAATGTCATAATTTCTTAAAACGATTGAGTTAAGTGTGTCCATCATTCCAGCAAGATGATCTAATAGAACATTTCAATGTTGTGCAGACAATGTGCAATGTGCAATTGTTTTCTTTTGAAGGATGAAAGGAAAAGTTAACATTTCATAAATTGCAAGATAAATGTTAGTGTTAACATTAAATATAGACATACAGCTTTAATAATCAATTAGCTTGCATGTATATATGCCCTTAAATAATTAGAATTAGTATTCGATTCATTAATTGGCTAAATATTGGCATAACATTAAGAATTCCTTGTTCGGGTATATATTTTTTGCATCTAAGATTTTCATTTTTCTTTTATCTCATAGATCCTATTAAGCCAATTCTGCCAACTTGATATGTGTCCTAATATCCAGTGCTTAGTCATTAATCACATGGCTCTAACCATTGCCATAAAAATAATTATGCTTGTCCAATCCACTGTTTTTTTTTTTACTTCAGCTGAACAGCCAAGCAATTTTAATGTGGGTCTGCTTCAATATAAAAGTAAAAATCATTTGACTAGTGAACAAAGATCAGAAAATCTTTTCCAAAATTCTTCCAGTTCTTGACAGCTGCAAATAATATGGTTTGAGTCCACAAAAAATCCCTTTTGATGTCTCAGGCAGTGAGGCTAAATTCTAGAATTTGTCCAAATAAAAATCTTTGCAGTATAATGAATCATCCACTTTGCAATATATCCATATGCCTATAATTTACAAGATGAATACTCCCAAAGTTAAACTATGACTCCTCCATCCACATTTGTCAAGCAACCCTCACCCCAACCTTCCCTTTATCATTTATTATGCAAATTCTCAGTACATCTATGATGTTCCTCATTTCAGCTTTTTTTTCAAAGAATTATCCTTAATACTGGTGTTTCTTCGTGAAACTAAGGTTTTTGGTAAATATTCTGAAAGGTTACTAGCATTGTTTTAGTTGAGGCTTAAACCTACTTTTATTTGTTAGTACAATAACTGACACCACATTTTGTTATTAGAACATCAAATATTTAATTCAATTTCCTGAAATCCGTTTCCTTCCTGTATAAAAATCCATTATAGTTAAGGACAAAATTGTTACACTTAATAAATTATGAAGCTTCCAAGCTGAGGTGTAATCCTTTATATTCTTCTTGGTTGTTCTAACATGGATAGCAGGTAGCTTAAAAGTGGGTGAAGAAATAGAGTTTTGTCTTCATCAACTTATCAATAGTTTTAAAATGTAATTTTTTTGAACACCAAAGTGCCCTTAAAAAATCTCCAAGTCTTTCGATATTCATGCAAATATAGACTTAACATATCATCCAATCTAATGCACCAAGATGAGCCTAGATATATTTCTGAATGAAGCAAAGTGACATAGTTTAAAATCAAGATTTCTAAATGACTTTCCTCTTCATCTGCTGTGGGTTTTTCCAGTTTCATCAGTGGTCTTTTGTACTTCCATATGAAGTCTTGAAGCATTCCTTCAATTTAACTAAAATCTAGGATTGCATTTTGTATGGGACGTTTGAAAAATTTGAGAAGTGGCATAGTTGACATTTTCACTAATGACAGCCGGCCTACAAAGAAAGGGCGCAGGCTACCATCTCATAATAAGCATTTTCATATTTGGCACAGAAGGACATAATTTAGCCCAGAAAGAGCCTCTTGCCGCTCTGACATGTCGCCAAATATATTTTGTATCACTAGACCTTAATTATAGGGGTACAACCTAAGCTAAAGCAGCAAACAATAAGGATTCCATGTTCTGATTATTAACTTTATATACAACAAGCTCAGTGAATTTCTGAATCGTATCAAATTCAATGTTTGTTTTATCTGCTTAAAATTTTTTATATTTTCAGCATAAAATGTGAGTGTCTCCATGGACGTAAAAGAGTCCTTTTTTAGAGTTCAGCTCAAATTGAAGTGACTAAAGACTCATGGCCCTAATGCAATGTGATCTGAAATGGCTCCGACCATTGGATGGAGCCTTTCCGACCGCATCGTAATATGCCGGTCGAATTCCTTTCCGACTGCCTCATTATGATGGAGGCAGTCGGAAAGGAATCTGAGCCAGTCAGAATGTGGCCAGCAATACCAAGGATGGCGCTTTCCGCCTGTGGGATTACGATGTCGGGTTTCAACAACCTTTCAATGCCTGCCTTTCCGACACAGAAAGGCTGTTGCAACTCGTCTTTGGGGGCCCCCAACAGGGTCCCCTTGGGTGCACAGCCACCAGTTGGTTGCCAAGGGGGCACCTATGGTGCCCCGCTGTTGATCCCTGCACCCAAAGGCAGGCACCTTAAGGTGCCTGTCACTGGGTCCCAGGATGAACTGCACCTCCTATTCTACAATGGGAGCATGCATTCCGGCCAGAATACATGCTCCCAATGTAAGTATAGGAATGCAACCGAACAGTGTTCGATTGCATCCTAATTAGTCAGTAGGGACTGCTGACCGGGTGTCGGACGGACCCTGACCGAGAGGATGTCGGGCAGAGTAAACTCCGCCCGACATCGTAATAGGGCCCTAAATGTTTGAAGTAAGTAATATTGGGCATAATGGACAGTTGTGCTGAGTACCTCTGGTAATTCTGCTTTCCCCCGCTTTCTCAGAATTAATCAAAATTGTAGCAGATGTATTATTTTACAGTTTAGTGATGACTTTTGTGACATGGTAGGGAAACCCACATTTTTGTAACCAAATGAGCAAACATTCCTAGCTCTTTTTTTCAGCATATAACATTACAATTGATAATTACTCCTGCAAATTTGAAAAGTGATCTATTACTTCAATATGAAAGTTAGTGTTTGCTGCCAACTGCCTCTCAGGAATAAAAAGAGGTCAGTTTATGTGAATTAGACTTTTAGCTTGTATTGCCAACCTATTGGCTAACATGTTGGTAAACAATTTTGAGGGATATTCACAAGGAGCTATCGCACTTTATTGCAGCCAAAGTTGCGATAAATGTTTAGCCCCATTCATAAGCTGGTGTTAACAGCCCACAGCACCAGTTTACCTGTGATAGCAGCCGCAAAAAACATTGCCACAGAGGCCCCCCGGAACTATCGCTAATGGGATGCAGAGTAGGCGTTTCCGTGTCGAAAGCCACAACACCACTCCACAACATTCACAACGACCAGACAGAACTGCGATAAGAACACGAAACAGGTGATAAGGCGCGTTAGCAGCAGGAAAATAACACCTGCTCTGACCTGGTGCTAAGTTGGACCACAGCCTGCACCACAAAAGGGAGACGAGCCCACAGCCACACCTGAAGAACAACAGATGCACCCAGGCAACTGAACATGCAGCTCGGAGGGCCGAAAGAGAAACCACACCCGCCGCAACCACCCCCAGGACCCCCCTCCCTGGCACCCCCACTGACCAAAGACATGCCACATCAGCTACACCCAATCACGTACAAAATTATCCGCATGATGTCACAGAATCACAACTGGTGGCATGCAAGTGTCGTCACAAAAATGAGCATCGCACATTCATTTCCGAAGCAACAAATCAAACTTTAAATAAAATGAACACTGAAATGAAATGAAAACACATTGCGGCTCCCATCGGGCCAATCCGTAGGTCACAGCCTGCAAGACAAAAATCATGATGAGAAGGTGTGTCCTACGCACATCAAAGAACAGAGAGAGAGTGAAGAAGAGAGAGAGGAAGAGAGGGAGAAAGAGAGAGAGAGAGAAGAAGAGGGGGGAGAGAGAGAAGAAGAAGAGAGGGGGAGAGAGAGGTCGAAGAAAAAGAGAGGGGGAGACAGAGAGAGAGAAGAAGAGAGGGGGAGAGAGAGAGAGAAGAAGGAGAGGGGAGAGCGAGAGAGAGAGAGAAGAAGAGAGGGGGAGAGAAAGAGAGAGAAAATAAGAGGGGGTAGAGAGAGAGAGGAAGAGAGGGGGAGAGAGAGAGAGAAGAAGAAGAGAGGGGGAGAAAGAGAGAGAGCGCGCTGCCCCTGCGCACCCAGGCCACACTGCTCACCTGCTGCCACCGGTGTGTCTCCAACCACTTGCCAGCATGTAGTGCAGTCCATTAGGTCACACATCTAAGACAGACCCATCATCTGAAACAGAGTCCAGATACATGTTTGGCACAGTACACACAATTGCACAAGACAACATCACCTGCCCGCCCATGCACATTCAGACAGAGGCACCCCGGCCCTTCCCGCTGCCCATTGGAGCATGCCAGCCCATGCACACCCAGGCCGCACTGATCACCTTCTGCCACCGGCGTGCAGACAGGAGGTCCCACCACGTGCTACTAAAGGCCACAAGCCCGGGCCCCCAGACATGGTACACTCCACACCATGGCGCCCCGCTCCGCAGGCCATCAGGTCTCATGTATGGTGCTGAGTCTTGATTATCCCATGGCAGAGGATATACCAGGGCACCCGGCCTCATCGCAGGCTGCACACTTGCTCAGCCCAATAGGTACCACCAACTCTGCGATCCTGGAAGCGACGCCACGTGGTGGTAGGCCTGCGCTGCCCGCTGGCTCTGGCCTACACTGAGGTCCAGCAGGGCACCCAAACCCTGAGCTGTCCGGACCGCCGGGATCGGGCATCATCGCAGGCTGCACACCCGCTCATCAGCTTAAAGGTGCCACTGACTCAGTGCACCCAACGTCACTGTCCCGTGGCGGGGTGCCTGTGCCAGCCGCAATGCTCCAGGTGCCACTAACCCTGTGCAAGCCCAGTCAGCGCCAAGTGGTGGCAGGCCCGTGACAGCCGCAAGGCCTCGGGTGCCAATAACTTTGTGCGAAACAATTCATGGGCCCTGTATGATTGAGAACCGCGGAGTGTCCATCATCCAGTCACCACCCGCAGAGGGGAATGTGACGTCATCGGCCCCTTATGTTGGCGGAGTAACATGGCATGTGATGCCTGAGCCGGATGGGTGTGGTGTGCATGCAAACCTGCCCTCAGGGAGTCGCTATGACATGCTGAAAACTAGACCAGTGACCTGCACACCACCAGCGAGTACGCCTGCGACGGGTAGCAATGAGGGCCCGCCTCGGAGCGTAAGAGGACTGGTCTGGCCTGCCATAAGCTGGGCCAGTGCAGGGCTTGCAACAATGACTCGTGGGATCTGGGCATGGTTCAGTCCATGTCCGGACATGGAAGTGACTGACGCGTGTGTCCCTGTTGTAGTGTTCACATGACCCGGTACACAATATGCAATGTAGCACCCTCTGACTGGCATCATTGACGCAAGGGACATCTCCGTCCCTACATTCACCTGCACATTCATACATGGATGATGAACGACATAACACAGCAGTGCATCACTGGATGTTTATTGCACATCCAGTGCAGTCCTGCAGCTGGAGCGGTGCAGGGCAATGCCAAGCACACTACACAATATGGGCCCGTGGATGGCCAGCCAGAGTCCATCCGGGAATGACAAGTACTGCGGAAGAGGTAGGGTACAGTCCGCAGTCTGGTAGCCGTGTCATTAGTCATCAAACAGGATATGGCAGTCCATGTCGCTGTCCAAGGTGAGTGCATCTGAGTGCATCAGGGGTCAGTGGTAGGTCATGGGGCCATGTGCGGCACCAAGCAGGAACAGGCCAGTTGCGGAAATGAATGCTAGGGCCTCCTGATCACAAACCAATCCACGTCCTCGTCCCCGGATGTTCCTCTGCCCCACCTGTGGGTGTTGCAATACCAGCTGGGGCACTGTGTGCCACTGGCACATCAGGGGCCGGAGGAGGGTTGTCGGCCGCACTGTGGGGCACTGACACACCAGGGGGCGGAGATGTGGATGGTGTGGGGTCAGCAGCATTCATCAGCACCACGCCTTGTGGCAGCAATGCTACGATGAGGGTCTGTAGGGAATGGTAGATCCCAGCTACATTTCGTTGATGTACAGCGGTGGCTGCCATCCTTTCCGCCTCCATCCGCACCATGTCCTCCATGAGCCTCCACATGTGTGCCAGCTCACAGCTGCTATCGCTGGAGCCCCTCTGAGCAGGCAGATGTTCTTTTCTCTGTGTCAGGACTCCAGCGATGTCAGTCAGGGCACGTTGGAGGCCATGGAGCGGGCCTAGACAGCCATGGATGGCGTCCTGTTTAGTGGCCATGAGGTCGAACCCCACCCACTCCTGCTCAGCCGTCTCCCCCTGGGCCCCCAGCACACGCCGATGGAAGGTCATGTGTTGTTCCCGGGGGTCTTGGGAGACTGGCGGGCCGTAGGTGCCTCCTGCTGGGTGGTTTGGGTGGTGGGTGGGGTCTCCTCGATGCAGCTGGTCAGCCCTGATCCTGGAGGTGAGTCGTGGATGATGTCCTGGAGGGCTTGGGTGTCGATGCTGGGGTTGTCCTCCTCATCATCAGTGAAGAGTTGCTGGGACTGCTCTTTTTTTTTTTTGCATATTTATATAGCGCGAACTCGACCCGAAGGTATTGGAGCGCTTTACATAGCACCGTATTTACATTACACATTCAGGCACGGGGAGATTAAGTGATTTGCCCAGAATCACAGGAAGTGGACGCAACCTCGAGGCTCGAACCCTGGTTTCCTGCACCAGAGGCGGCAGTGCAGCCGACGGACCACATCCTCTCCCCAGGGGGTGTTGATGGTGGCCCTGCAATGTGAAGGGGAGATGGTGTATTGCAATGTGTCCACATGTATGTAGCCGCATGGTACATGTTGACATGCAGACAGCATGGCATTGTACATTTTGACGGTCTGTGGATCTGGGCGATGACCCAGAGTCATTGAGGGTGTGCACTGTGCTCTGCTTGATTGTGCATGTGTGCCATTGTGGCCATCTCCACCCGTCCCCCCAGTACATGGTGGTCACTCACCCTGTTGTGGTTGTGTTGCGTCCTGTCGAGCAATGTCTGATCCCCTGACTCCGGCCACAGTATCCACACTGATGACTGTCGACACCAGCTCCTTCATGTCATCCAGCTCGAGCTGTGGCGCTGGGCCCCCACCTCCAGCCTGCATTGCTGGCTTCTGGTTGGCTGCGAGTTTCTCCTTGGTCTTCCGCTTGATGTCATTCCATTGCCTCTTGACCTTGGCCATTGTCCTCTTGTGCTCTCCGATGGCATTCACCTTGTCCACGATGTCCCGCTGTATTTCAGTTTTGATGCCCAATGACACGTTGGAGGTGACGAATAGTTGTTGATGGTGTTCCATCACCTCCGTGACTATAATCCTGTTAGCCTGCGGACTGAACTTTGTTTTCCTCTTTTTCTTGTCCTTGCCCTTCCCTGTCCCCGAGGTCCCAGGCTGGTTGTCCGGGGTGCTTGTGGGGTTGTGCTCATCCTCTGCGCTTGCTCCGGCTGCCTCCATGGTGCTTGGTTGTTGGTCAGTATGCGTTTGGGTGATTTTTTCTAGTTTTATGGTGATTTTTCCCACCAGCCAGGTGTGTGTTGCAGGCCCGGCGCTGCTTATCCCTGATTTCCTTACCTCGCTTTGGCCCATCGCAGGTTTTTTGGTGTTGTGGTTTATGTTTTTATCTCCATCTAGGTGGTTGTATTGCGGACATTGTCCGCGGTTTCGGCAGACTATCACATGGTACCGCCTTGTTGTGAATTCCCCGTTGACACGGGGTTATTTTCCCATGATGGGCTGGGATGTTGAGAGTTGTGTTAAGCTACTCTTGCGGTAGTAATCACACGTTCTTGTGACTATGCCCCTTAGAGTCTACATTGAGAATACTGATCTATCTGTATAAGCTTGAATCTTATGAGAATGAACTAGGGATATCCCCCTTGGCTAAAATGTTGTTAAACAGTTGAACTAAAGATGTTTTTAGTTTATCTGTGAATTATTCTCAGAAGTTGGGTGGTATCCCGTTACTTCCACAAAATTTACCATTTGCTAAATTAGCTAGGGTGCCCACTATCTTTTCCCCTGTAATTGTGCTGATTACTCCCTGACATGGATTGCTGTATGTGGGCTAAATATTTAGTTATCTGAGTAATTGATTTCCATTTCTCTGTTTTTTTGGCCTTGGCTTTTGATGAACAAGCTAGCAAATTACCATATATTGACTTTCTTCATAGCTTTGTTCGCTTACAAGCCTACCCATCTTTTCTTGTCCTTTCTGAGCCAATATTGCCTCTTACCATAATTTCTTGCTCTCGTATGAGCGGGAATCAATTGTAGTCCATTCTGCCTTCATGATTTTCTGCTCCATCACTGTCATTTTGCATCTCCCACTATTTGCTAAGGCTGGGTTTCTCCCTTGAAGATTGATTGTAAAAGATTCCTATTTTGACAATAGATTAGTTGAGTTTATTCAAATCTGAAAGGGATCTTTAATGAACAGGCTCATATATTTTACCTATTACTCATCCTGTTTTAGAATTTCCTTAAGAAGCCATGTCTTCAAATGTGCTCCTATTTGTACTAAGTCTATCTCAAGTTATATAGCAGCATATATAGTATTCATTACAGCGAGGCTCAATGTCATGGCGCAAAATACACTCAACCATGATGTTCAATTCTTTGAGCACAACTTCTGTAGTATAGCAGAATACATTTGAAAAACTAAATACAAGTCCATCCATCAAATCCTACAAACGTTTTAAGTGATCTATTAGTAATAATGACAAATAGAATGGTAGTAATGCCAATATCTGAAACATCATCTCAATTTTATTCGCAATTTGTCATTGTTTACGAGTAATGGTGCTGAAAGTTAATTTTGAAATTTACAAACAAGCATGTGTTTCTGACAGGTCTGCTTGTTCATCCTTTCTTTGGAAAGTCTGTGCTCTGTACATGATATGAGTGTAGTGTGTGAGATTAGTTAGAATATACATTGTGGAACATGTGGTCAATCAGATTAAAATTTCTTAGGTAACTAATACTTTCAATATTGTAAATTTAAATCTCATCTTTTTTTTAGATTATTCCATTATTCAATTTCTTTTGTGTGCCATCATTTCCTTGAAAGACTTATTTTTTATTAGGACAATATATCTAAGAAAAAATTTGCAAACTTAAGGTCACGTTATTATATGAATTTGTTGAGTAAGTGAGCAAAATTCTCAAGTCATGAATGCTTTTATTATAGTTTTGAAATTATAATGATCTGTTAATGTTCTACTTCATTGCCTGGCCATAATTATTAAATAGATAAATCTATATATAAAAATAAAACAACTAAAATGTCTCACTACGAATGTAATCCCTTCCTGTTAGGAACATGTATGGACCATCTACTTTCACCCGCCAGTCATCATGGTGTTGTTGACATTTGTGACCTGAGCAGTACACACATGTCCGCAAAAACATTACATTAATCAACTTAGTTATCTCAATACTAAATTAACAACTATGTTGAGATTTCAAACTGACTAATTAAAATGTGTTCTCTGCTCATAAGCAAGGGAGGAATGCAGAATCATTGCCGCAATAGCAATGAATTCAATATACCAATCCAATAAACTTTGGCAAAAACTATGTCATTACATGAATGACAAAAAAGAACACACTTGTAGCAATTGCAGTGCCCCACATCACACTGGTAATTGTAGAAAAATCCATCTTTTTTACTAATTCCCAAATTTTTTAGTTTAGCTCTGGACATTTGTTTTTTACCTAAGCTGTGAGTATATATTTGCTAATCAGGTATAAGTCACATGTGCTTTGTTTAAATGTAGGATAAATAGTATTCTAGTTGTCACAACTGTAATTGTTATATAGCATCTGTCTGAATGCAAACAAAGGAAATTGTTTCCCTCTCACACCATACAATGCAAAATAATTTTAGAATAGCATGTTTTGTATAGCCAGGCTGAACAAGATATCCTCAATTTGCAACATGGATAAGCTCTTTATTACATGACTTTTGTGAGGAAAGTATTATAAAACTAAGTTTGCAAAGTATTGATCATTTAGTATTAAAGTTTAATTGATAATGTTAGATTTGTATTCCCTACTGAAATATAGCCCGCTTTTGCTTACCTAGTGCTTCATATAAAAGGCATTTGTCACTTCATACAGATCCCTCGCAACCAGCAGATCACAGGGACCCATGAAGTTAGTATTTATCAAGGCAGATTCTGATGGGATTCAACTAACCCTCCTCCCTGTGAGGTCAGACATTAAATGAATTAAGACCAGCCCACAACCATGATGTCAGAGGGCAAATTGGGATAGAGAGTGAGAGAGAGAAAACATGGCACAACTGCTGCACCTGTCTAGCAGTTGATGGGTACGGCTGCCATGGATGTTACTGATCTGAGCATTTAAGGGTTTATCTGTATCCAATTTAGATAAGGTAGCGCCAAAGTAAATTTGGGGCAATTAAACAAGCAGCACATGGCAAGCAAAATTAGAATAAACCTATGTTGGCAATGAGACACTCTTACGCCAGGCTTCTGTCAATTGGCTGAAAACAAAAACCAGGGAAGTACCAAAAATCCCTATCTAAGCTCAAGATCGCAGGAGGCAATAGCGGACATTATGTTAAAGAATTTCGTCAGAAAACAATCCCATGAAATCTCAGGAAACTGTATGTATGTTTTTATATTTGTGTGTTGTGTGTGTGTGTGTGTGTGTATATATATATTTATATATATGTATATATATAGGCATATATATATATTCAATGAAACAACCATAGGTTTCAGGGGCGTTATAGTTAGTTGGACATTTCACTCATAGAAAACCATTGAAATTACCCTATTATTTTTAGTTCAGCTAACTATAACTCGCGCGCCCGCAATGCACTGCTGATGATGTCACATATTACATCACTCATGACATGGTCAGTGACATCACTCATGACATCACTGATGACATCTCAAATGACATCACTGATGACATCACTGATGACATCATCCAGTGAATGTGTGTTTTTCTGAAAATTAAATATGTTTTATATATGTATATCTCAAGGTCGATGGAAGAATAAATGGGTATATAAGTGGCTAAATGGATGATTTTGTTTTGTAAAATTGATTGTATAACTGACTGATTAAGTGTATCTTTAGTGAATACATGTGTTAGTGAGTAATGTTTAAATATGTAAATATCTGTATCAGTCTCTCAATTTGTGTATACGTGGCTGCATGGGTTGGTGAGTAGCTACATGAGTGTCTATATGGGTTATTAGTTGTTTTTTTGAGTATCAGTATGAGTGTCTGAGTGTCTGTATGGTTCGGTGGGGGTATTACTTAGTGCATAGATGCATGAATGAGTAACGCACTGTTTGTATGTGTTGAAGGCAGCATGTGTGCAGGACTGTATAGGTGGATGAGTGTGTGTATGGGTGTGTTAGTGAGTGAATGACTGTCTCAATAGTGTCTTTATGAGTAACTACATATGTTTTAAACTAGTATATGTGAGTATTAGTGTATATAAGTGAGTATATGTGAGAGTGAAAGATTGGAAGAGTTCCTGTACAAATAAGTAGGTGTTTCTATAAGTGATTGTTTAAGAGAGTAAGTATGTGTAAGTGTCTGTAGAAGTAAGTGTGGTAGTGTGTGTAGAACTGTATATGCAAGTAAATGGATGTTTGATACTTTGTTTACATGTGTGACTATGTGTGTCAGTAACTCTATGGATGAGAGGCGGTGTGTAACAGGATGTATAGGTGTATGAGTAAATATGATGAGTGAGTACACTTATGAGTGACAGTATAGGGACTGTTGATGAATGAGTGGATGTATGTGTAGATCTTGGAATTAATAAATAGGTGTGTTGAAAGTAATATTGGTATGTCCATTGTTTTGCAAATGCTAGTTTCTATTTTTGAGTATGTGTATCAAAGGTTATATTAGGGTGAGAGGAGGAATGCCACTCTATCACAAGGATGATGTCATCAGTGATGTCATCAGTGATGTAATTTGAGATGTCATCAGTGATGTCATGAGTGATGTCACTGACCATGTCATGAGTGATGTAATATGTGACGTCATCAGCAGTGCAATGCCGGCGCACAAATTATAGTTAGATGAACTAACTATAACGGGGGAATTTCAATGGTTTTGTACGAGTGAAATTTCCAACTAACTATAACGGCCCTGAAACCTATGGTTTTTTCAGTGAATTTCTTAGGTTTTTTAAATGCTAATTCCTAACTATAACGTGCCTGAAACCGATGTTTTTTTCAGTGAATTTAAATGGTTTTTCAAATGCTAATTTGTAACTATAACGTACCTGAAACATAAGGTTTTTTCAGTTAATTTCTAAGGTGTTTTAAATGCTAGTTTCTGACTATGCTTACAGAAGTAGGACATGTGAAGAAAGAAGAAAAAACACAGAGAAAGAAGAAAAAGAAATGCAGGAAGAAGCAACAGACGTCCTCAAAGACGAAGAAAAGTACAGGAAGAAGGAAGACATGCAGAAAGAACAAACAGAGGAGCAGAAAGAGGCCTTGTTGCAAAATCATCATGTACCCTCAACTTTTTCAGATGGGTACTGGTGGTAACTGACTCTGACTAACTAGTCCTAGAGCCAGTGCTATGCTAAAAGACACTTAGAATACAGTTAAAACACCTACACACACTAGGGAACACTATGCGTTGGGGTACCCCTGTTATTAGCATGACCTCCTCTGTAAGCTCCTAGTATATAATAGGGTAGGGGGATTAAAACGACCTCTTAAGAAGCGCCACAGGCCACGTTTGCACACTGGGAGGGGGGGCTGAGCTGATGTGTGCAAACATGCCCTGTGGCCGTTTTAATTTGGTGGATAAAGTCCCCTTGAATCCTGAGTGTCCCTTGGGTACAACTAGCCCACCAGGTATCTCCAGTTAGCGCCACAGAGCTGCGTTGCAGAGAGGTGTAAAAATGGGCACGTCCTGGACCACCTCTCTGCAACGCAGCGCAGTGGCGCTTACTGGAAGCACCTGGTGGGCTAGTTAGCCCTGTGGCCCTTTTAAGTTAGGAGATTAAGTCCGCTTGAATCCTGAGGGTCCCTAGGGGCAAATTTGCCCACTAGGTACCTCCAGTAAGCTCCATTGCTGAGAGATGTAAAAAGGGGCATGGCCTGCACCACCTCTCTGCAACGCCGTGCAGTGGCGCTTACTGGAAGCACCTGGTGGGCAAGTGGGCCCCCAGGGTCCCACAGTATTGAAGGGGAATTATTTCCCCAACTTAAAACGTGCCACAGGGCGTGTTTGCACACGTCACCTCAGGACCCGTCCCCTCTCTTCACTACTGTGTAAACACACTCTGTGGCCGTTCTAAGTTGAGAGATTAAGTCCCCTTGAATCCTAAGGGTCCCTAGGCTCAAACTAGCCCACTAGGTACCTCTAGTAAGCGCCACGGAGCTGCGTTGCAGAGAGGTGTAAAAAGGGGCGAGGCCTCTGAACACCTGTCTGCCATGCAGCTCCCTGGCGCATACTGGAGATACTTGTTGGGCTACTTGGCCCTCAGGGACCCTCAGTATTGAAAGAGAATTAATCTCCCAACTTACAACTCGCCACGGGGTGCGTTTGCACAATAGTGAAGGAAGGGGGCATGGCCTAAGGTGACATGTCTGCAAACACGCCCTGTGGCGCGTTTCAAGTTGGAGAATTAATTCCTCCTCAATCCTGAGGGTCCCTGGGGGCCAACTAGCCCACCAGGTACCTCAGTATGTGCCAGAGAGCTGCGTTGCAGAGAGGTGTTCAGAGGCCACACCCCTTTTTACAACACTCTGCAACGCAGCTCCGTGGTGCTTCGGGAGGTAGCTGGTGGGCGAGTTGGCCACCAGGGACCCCCAGGATTAAAGAGGTATTAATTCCTCAACTTAAAACACGCCACAGAGAGTGTTTGCACACATGTCACCTCAGGCTCTGCCCCCTCCCTTCACCACTGTGCAAACGCGCCCCGTGGAGCTTTTTAAGTTGGGGGATTAACTCCCCTTGAATCATGAGGGTCCCTGGGGTGCAAGCTACCTCCATTAAGCACCACAGGGCTGCGTTGCAGAGAGGTGTAAAAAGGGGCATGGCCTCAGAACACCTCTCTGCAACACAGCCCACTGGCGCATACTGGAGGTTCCTGGTGGGCTAGTTGGCCCCCAGAGACCCCCAGTATTCAAGGGGAATTCGTTCCCCATCTGCAAACGCGCCAGGGGGCGCGTTTGCAGAGTGCTGCAACGAGGGGTGTGGCCTCCGGCCTGATGCCGGGCTTTTATTTACTTATTTTTTTAAGAAGGGGGCTGTGTGGCTCCCCTTCTTTTTCTAATTTATTGGCCCTGGGGACCCCACCCCCAGGGCCTGCCTTTGTTTTTCTTTTACATATTTTTTAAATAAAATTTTGGGGAGGGGGGCCGCGTGGCCCCCCTCCCAAGGCCTTATTCAGCCCCAGGGACCCCATCCCCCTGGGCCGGCCTTTGTTTTTATTTTACATATTTTTTTAAATAAAATTTTGGGGAGAAGGGCCGCGTGGCCCCTCTTCCGGGCCACTTTTAGCCCCAGGGACCCCATCCCCCAGGGCTGGCCCTCTCCGTTGGGGGTCCCCAATCCCCCCACGGTCCCACTGGCTCCTCGCGTCCCTCGGGAGTCGCATTGCTTTTCCACATGGGGAGCTGCTAAGATGCAGCTCCTCGTGTGGAAAAGCAATTTGGTTTGCATTTTGAAGGAGAGAGCAGGTTTCCCTGCTCTCTCTTTCAAAATCCAAACCAAGTTTGCTATGGCTGGGCGGGAGCTGCGAGGCTCCCGCCCTGCCATAGCAAACTACAGTGTCCAGGGGGTGGGCACCCCAAGACACTGCCGGAGCCAGCCCTGGGGGGTGGCGGTCCCCAGGGCCATCAAGGGCTCCAGGAGGGGGGCCGCGCGGCCCCCCTCCCAACATTTCAAAAGCCCCCCCCAATTATAATATTTAGAGCCCTGGGAGGTGACGGTTCCCCGGGGCATGTGGGGAGGCTTGAGCCCCCCACCCATTTATTTACAAAGCCCCGGGGGGTGGCGGTCCCCAGGACTGGGGGACTATAAGCCCCCCCACATATTTTTATAAAGCCTCAGGGGGTGGTGGTGTCTGGGGCTGGGGGGCCCCTCTGAACCCCCCATCCCTATACTAACATTGCCCCCGAGATTTGGCCCACCCGAGGCTGAATGTTAACGAAGCGCGGGATGCCGCGCTTCAATGTTTTTTGTTCTTGACAGGATCCGCGCACCCTGCATTTGTTGTGCCAATTTTTATTTTTTTTAAAATTATTTTTTGGGCCCTAGGGGTCCTTGTGGGACACCCGAAGCAAGCCTAGGGGGTCAGGGTGTTTCTACCCTACCCCCTTTTTGCGTTTTGTGCACTCGTTTTGCTGATTTCTTGTGCCTCGGTTCTACCGAGGCACAAGATGGCTGCCAACACTTCCTGGTTTGTAGTGTTGACAGCCAATTAGCATAAAGGTCGTGATCGGGAGGGTGCGAAGATCCTGCGCGGCCATAGATATATTTGTGTTTTTGCTTTTGATTTTCTCAGCAACTAATGAACAGATTTACACCATTTAACAAAAAGGGTTCTTTCTGAACCAAATTTGCCAAATTTTGTGTAATTCCGTTTAGCAGTTTGGGCTGTAGCAGTGTCAACAGTTCACTATGGAAAATTGCATGGGGAAAACACGTTTTGGGACCCCCCTTTTTTCTCGGTCTCCGCTTGACAAATCACCCTGAATCTTTCAAGATAGGAGCGGACTGGAGCGCCCCACAAGTTTTGAAAATTTCGCGAAGATTCATCAACCGGCGCCAAAGTTATTGGAAATGGAATGTTGTGAATTTCCTATGGAAAATAGGTCCTAACTATAACTAATATATGTATGTATATATATATATATTCACTGAAAAAACCATAGGTTTCACACACGTTATAGTTAGGAATTAGCATTTAAAAAACCTTGCAAATTCACTGAAAAAACCATAGGTTTCACCCATGTTATAGTTAGCTGGACATTTCACTCGTACAAAACCATTGAAATTCCCCCGTTATAGCTAGTTCAGCTAACTATAACTCGCGCGACCGCAATCCACTGCTGATGATGTCACATATTACATCACTCATGACATGGTCAGTGACATCACTCATGACATCACTGATGACATCTCAAATGACATCACTGATGACATCACTGATGACATCATCCAGTGAATATGTGTCTTTCTGAAAAATAAAGATTTTTTTATATCTGTATATCTAAAGGTTAATGGAAGAATAAATGGGTAAATAAGTGTCTAAATGGATGTTTTGTTTTGTAAAATTAATTGTATAACTGACTTATTAACAGTATCTTAGTGAATACAAGTATTAGTGAGTAATGTTTAAATATTTAAATATCTGTATCAGTGTCTCACTTTGTGTATAAGTGGCTGCATGGGTTGGTGAGTAGCTACATGAGTGTGTATATGGGTTATTAGTTCGTTTTTAGAGTATCAGTATGAGTGTCTGTATGGTTAAGTTGGGGATGTTACTTAGCGTATGGATGCATGAATGAGTGACTCACTGTTTGTATGTGTTTTGAAGACAGTATGTGAGCAGGACAGTATGGGTGGATGAGTGTGTGTATGGGTGAGTAAGAGAGTGAATGACTGTCTCAATAGTGTCTTTATGAGTAAGTCCATATGTTTTGAACAAGTATATGTGAGTATTGATGTATATAAGTGAGGATATATGAGAGTGAGAGGTTGGAAGAGTTCCTGTGTAAATAAGTATGTGTTTCTATAAGTGATTGTTTAAGAGAGTAAGTATGTGTACGTTTCTGTAGAAGTAAGTGTAGTGGTGTGTGTATAGCTGTATATGCAAGTAAATGGATGTTTATTTGCATGTGTGAGTATGTGTGTGAGTAACTCTATGTATGAGTGTAGGTGTGTAACAGGATGTATAGGTGTATGAGTACATATGATGAATGAGTACATGTATGAGTGACTATATAGAAGTGTTGATGAATGAGTGGATGCGTATGTAGATTTTGGAATTACTGAATAGGTTGTTCTAACTGGTATTGGTATCTCTATAGTTTTCAAAACTTTAGTTTGTATTTTTCAATGTGTGTATCAAAGTTTATATTCGGATAAGAGGAGGTCTGCCACTCTTACACAAGGATGATGTCATCAGTGATGTCATCAGTGATGTCATTTGAGATGTCATCAGTGATGTCATGAGTGATGTCACTGACCATGTCATGAGTGATGTAATATGTGACGTCATCAGCAGTGGATTGCGGTCGCGCGAGTTATAGTTAGCTGAACTAACTATAACGGGGGAATTTCAATGGTTTTGTACGAGTGAAATGTCCAGCTAACTATAACATGTGTGAAACCTATGGTTTTTTCAGTGAATTTGCAAGGTTTTTTAAATGCTAATTCCTAACTATAACGTGTGTGAAACCTATGGTTTTTTCAGTGAATTTGCAAGGTTTTTTAAATGCTAATTCCTAACTATAACATGTGTGAAACCTATGGTTTTTTCAGTGAATTTGCAAGGTTTTTTAAATGCTAATTCCTAACTATAACGTGTGTGAAACCTATGGTTCTTTAAGTGAATTTGCAAGGTTTTTTAAATGCTAATATCTAACTATAACGTGTGTGAAACCTATGGTTTTTTTAGTGAATTTGTAAGGTTTTTTAAATGCTAATTTATCTATGTATTATTATATTTTTTATATATTTATTTTACAATAAACTACCTATGTATATAGTTATAGATTGACTGTATCCTGTAATATGGAATGGCTCAGCTCTTTTTTTTTAATTTGGATAAAGTTGAACAGCATAGTTAATATCTTCTATAAACTTATAAACAGTTTAAAATGTTTTGTTTTTTTTAAGGGTTTTTCACGGTGCGCGCACCGTGCGTGCACCGGCAATTTTTTTTATTAAAGGAAATGTTTTTTTTTTATTTACGAGGTCCTTTAGGGACCCTCTGAGAAGGTCTAGGGGGTGTCAGGGAGTGTCTTCCCTGCCTCCTTTTCATGTTTTAGAAATCGGGTTAAAAGTAATTCATTTCTGATGCGTGTGTGCACCGTGCGCGCATGCGTGCGAGCACCGTGCGCGCACCGGCAATTTTTTTTATTAAACTAAATGTTTTTTGGGGATTTACGACGTCCTTTAGGGATCCCCTGAGAAGGTCTAGGGGGTCAGGGAGTGTCTTCCCTGCCTCCTTTTCATGTTTTAGAAATCGGGTTAAAAGTAATTCATTTCTGATGCGTGCGTGCACCGTGCACGCATGCGTGCGAGCACCGTGAGCGCACGGTGCGAGCACCGTGAGCGCACGGTGCGCGTACGGTGCGCGCACGGCAAGTCATGTGATTACGAAACAACACTTTTCATTGGTTCATAGTAGTTTCTGTTCCAGAATCTTCAAACACCACACCCACTCCCCTCACTATTTCTTCTTACTTCCTGGGACAATGAGCTGATCTACTACTCGAGTGAAATCTTACTTGAAAATGGCAGAACAGCAGTCAACTTCAGGGAGTGAGGAGGAGACCTTTGTGGAACCACCAAGGAAGAGCAAGCAAAAACACTCTTTCATCTGGAATTACTTCACCTTTCTAGAGGGCCAAAAGAAGGTGAATGCGCCAAAGGTGACTTGCACTATTTGTGGAAGTGTCTTATCTAGAGGAGATCCCAGTAAAAAATACTCCTTTAGTATTTATTCCATGCTGAGACACTTTAAGACAGTGCATCCTGTACGTTAGGCTCGTGAAACAACTAGAGCCCTAAGGGACAACCTTCCACCTGCTCAGCCGAGCACATCATCTGCGGCCGCAGATTCACTGTGTACCAGGCCACTGGACATCCGCCCCCTTTTCCAGAAGGTGCACATACATTGCAATGTGTGCAATGCTGTTCTTTGCTACGGTGAGAGCAGTATAAACTTGATTGAAAACAGAATACAGCAGCACACATGCTCCAGTCCATAATTTTTTTCATTTTTTTTTTTTGTTCCTGTTGAACAGTTTTTAATTACCAGGTTTTTTTTGGTGCTCTAAAAAAATAAAAAAAAATACAAAATTGGTAAAATACTAAAAAAAAAATACAAAAAAAAAGACAAAAAAAACAGTTCTTTTCAGAACTCACTTCACTTCTCAAAGAAGAGCTATATTCCTAATATACTGTGTTGTAATTTTATTGAATGAATGTGTAGTGTATACATGAATGATTGAAATGATTGAAATGACTAAGTGAAGAGGAGGAAAGGACAGACAGAATGAGTGAGAAAAGGAAAGTATGATCAGTCATGATAGGGAAGTGAAAGACTGACTGCAACAAAAGGACTAAGGGTAGAGGATACAGGTCAGAAGAGTGAATGAGTAAGGGAATGGCAGTGAGTAATGGAGAGTGATGGAGGGGGAGTGAGAAAAGGGGAGTAAGGGACAGAGATAGGAAAAGGGAGTAACAGATGAAGCGGATGAAGTACAGCAGGGTAAAGGGATTGAAAGTAAGAGAAGTGGAGTGATGGTGAGATAAGGGGTATGAGGATTAGAAAAGGGGTAAGGGAAAGTGACAGATGGGGAGTGAGGGGATGGAGGGATTTAGGAAACTGGAGTGAGAGAAAGGGAGTCAGGATTTCAATGAGCAAAGGAGAGTGAGGGAGAGTGAAGGAAAGAATGCGAAAAGATGAAGGGGTGTGAGATACAGACAGGAGGAAATGAAGTAGGAGAATAGGAGTGACTATGAGTAAAGGATAGTGACAGTTAGGGAAGGTGAGGGAAGGAGAATGACGGAGAAGGTTAAAAAATTAACATAGATGGAAAATGAGTGATGGAGAGAGGAGGAGTGGTAGAAACAGAGATGTTAAGGAAATTAAGGGTAAGACAGACAAAGGGAGAGAGACAGAAACTGAGACAGAGAGCAAGGAACTGAGAAGGAGTAAGGCAGTTAGAATGACTGAGACATATGGAGACAGGGAGAGAAACATGGCTGAAAAAATAGTGATGGAGGCAGTAAACCTAGGGGAGTAGTAGAGAAGGAGTGAGGGAGTTACGAAAGAGCAGTAAAGGAAGAAGAGAGAGGGAAGGGGAATGAGAAAAGCAGAGTGAGGAGAAGTGAAGAAAAGGGAGCATGAAAGTGAAGGGGTGAGAAATACAGACATTTTAAACTTACCTGACCAACAAAATAACTTAATTAGAAATAAATGTTTTTTTTAATTACAAGAAAAATGGATTCAATTTCCTAAATTTTCTTTCTAGATCTTAAAAAAAAAAAAAAGTAGTAATATTTAACAATACATTTTGGAATACAGTACACATATTTTCATATTTAACAAAGTAATTTGTTGCCCTTTTTTTTGCTGTTTTCAGAATATATTGAATTTCACTGAAAATAGTGATATCAATTGCATTCATCACTTAACAGCGGGCAAAAAAATAAACAATCTGAAAGATTGTTTAAAAAAGCCCTGACTCTATCCTCAGTAAAACATACCTTGATAGAAATGTAACATATATATTAAAAATATCTTCTAAGAACAATAACTATTTGCAATAAATAACGTCAGTAAATCTTGTTGCTTAAGCACATACACCAAAATAATATCTGTCAAAGAAGTCCACAATAGAAACATTTACCTTTCCATGAGGCCAAATGGTAATTTTGAAATCCTTTTTAGGTGAAATATCCAATGGTAATCCTATAAAATTGAAATAATGGTTTCTTCAGATGCAGCAATTTGTATCTAAAATTTTGGTTTTAGAAAAATTAAGTAGGAATTTGGTAATTCTGCAGGCAAACGTTGCTTGAAAATCAATTGAGAATCATTACACAGTGTCCAGTCTTTTTCACATTTAAGATAAACTGTGTAATGACCAGAAGTTATAGAAGGTCCATCATGGAAAATTATTGCAACTGCAACAAAAGTCTTTCCTGATATTGATAATTGATTTCCTACAAACTTCTTTATTAAAGTGTCCAATTTTGTTCCATCAGCTCTACAACGTTGCATCATTAAAATTATATACTGTCCATATTTCTTTAAAAATAACGTTGATAACATTTCTGATTTACATTGAGAACATTCCATGTTGTGATTTGCATCTTTAACTAATTTACTAAAAGTCACTGATTTACTCTCTGGTAATGTTAAATGTATGAACCTTTCAGAATCAACATTAGTGCTGCATGTGTTCATACAGTTTTCACAACAATGTTCCCATTTATAAGAGAGACCAAACATATTTTCTATTTCTACCTCTTCATCTTCCAGTACCATAAGCATATACATTAGGAATTCCTGTGCATCTTGCTAGACATTTTGTGTAAACTGTGTACATCCAGAACATACATCTAAAAGATTTCTAACATCAGAAGCACTTTCTATTTTAGTTTTACCATTACTCAACTTCTCATAAAGGAAACTCAGCAGAGAACAAAATCTTTTTTCATGATTTAGTATTATCTGCTCTTGCAAACTTTCAAGATAAAATACAACATTCAGCACTACATTAGCGTAGCAGTTGACACCAGAGCTATTTTCGAAATGACAACCAACAACCTCTTCAAAATTTTCCTTTTTCTTTTTGCTTGCAATCACATCACTCTCCTTTTGTTTTCTCTTCTATACATCCTCATTACAGATAATCTCAATTCTCCTTTTCCGACAAACAACACGTTTTTCAAACACAGGATACTGACCTAAATGAGGAGCATAGCTTCTTCTTAATCTATTATACTCCTTTACACAATTTGCATCAGCATTAACTTTTGAGTCCTCAAAGTCTATCATGAATAAACCAGATAATTTTTTCACTCGTGACAAAGCAACATATGCCATACCTTCTTTAAACACACTAGATCCAATGTTTACAAAAGCACTATCTACAGTTAATCCTTGAGATTTGTGAATAGTTACAGCATCTGCTAGAGAAAACGGAAACTGCTTCCTACGTACATATAAGTCTTTCACAAGCAAAAAAAGAACTGAACAACGACTAATGTCTTTAACCTCTTCAATCTGATCAAATTTTATTTTTAAAAATTCAATTCCATCTTTTTTCTGGTAATTAACAAAACCCACAACTTTACCCATAGCTCCATTCACTAAACCTTTTTCTACATTCAAATTACATCTTAAAATTACTGGACAGTTCATACATACATAAAGATTCTTTTCTAAACCAGCTGTTTTCGATATGTTTTTCTCTAGAGAATCCAATTTAGTTTTCAATTGCCTTTCAATATAATAGTTATTCCTTCATGATGTATTTTATCCATGGCTTCCATTTTCATAATCTCTTCATTTTCCAATTTCAAAAGTTCTTCATTGAATATAGAGCATTCATGTAGTGTTGGCATTAAGCAGATTACAGTATTTTTTTCTGCTATTTCCTTGTATATTTTGTCTGGAACTATTTGTTCTGTTGGAAACAAATGACATAGCAATCGACTCTGTAAAGTTTTTCTGCCATGTTCTGTGAGTAGTCCAATTCTGATATCTTTGAGAATACTTGCATAATCATCATCATTTGCTTGCCGCATATTGGTAATGAGTTCTTTGTACTCAAAGTATGACCAAATATTCACATTACCTATACTTCCTAATGACTTTTTGTGTCCCCATGTGCAAGATAATTAAATAGTGGTTGTCCTTTAACTGGAGTGAGCTGCAGTAGATCCCCAAAAACTATAACATGTTTTCCTCCAAATAACACCTCATAGTCTGTCTTTAGAATTTGCTGCATTCTTAAATGCACAAAGGCAAGCATTACATTTGATACCATGCTTACCTCATCAATAATGAGAACTTTCATTTTCTTCAACACTCTTGAAACTTAAAAACATGCTTCTCCTGTTAGCTTGTGGTTTTCTATTTTGTTCTCATGCTCTACTGGTAACATTAGCAAACAATGTAAGGTAATTCTTTTTATGTTATATGCTGCTAACCCAGTTGGAGCAGTAACAACACAAGACAAAGTTGAATCAGTTTTTTTCTGTAGGTAGCTTCTAATTACTTTAATTAAGAAACTTTTTCCAGTTCCAGCTTGTCCACTCACATACATTCTGATTGGTTCAAATGATGTGCATGAGCACTCTTTATTTTCATGTAGTAATCCATGATCAATTTGTTTTGTGACTTCTTCATAAATTTGTTGTTGTTCATCATTCAGTTGTTCCAAATTTGGTAAGTCTATTAAATCTTCCTGAGCTTGATTCATAGCTGTTTCCACTTCAGTCATGGCTATTTCAGCTTCATTTTCTACGATTGGTTGTCCTAGGGGATCTTGACTGAGCGTACCAGAACTTTGACTGTCTTGAGAACTGTCTCTAACTACTTCAGCTGCAATTGTAGCTTCTTGTTCAATTTCTTCATTTAACATTTGTACATAATTTGTGAAAGTACTGCATTCTATGCTATCTTTACATGCATTAAAGGAATCTTCATAGCTCTGAAAATCTCCAAGTAATTCATCCTTTGAACGCCATGGTTTAAACAGCTGTAAAAGTGCTAAGTAGTAAAATTCCTTTTTGTCAGTAGTGTCGCAACTCAGCTTCCTGTGATTAATCAAACTTCCTTTTGTTTGTTTCACCAAACATCCTTCCTCACCAATGACTTTATATTTTCCATTGTTGATGTCTTCTGTGGCATTCCGTGTAAAAATGTAGTTCTGCAGCACTTCATAGAGACACATGTTCTCAAGATGATGACTTTTGTTTGGGTAATATGTGTCCAACATATTTGTTTTCAAAATGTCTGTACTTTCTGGTTCGTTCTCTGCTAAATATTCAATTTCTCGAATAGATTTCAGTACCCGATTTCGCATTCCTGCAAGGCCTAAATTTACCCAAATTATTCTTCTGGATTTGGAGTACAGACTTGCAGATGATAACCTATCTGAGCATTCGTATGACCCAATTTCTCGATGCGATAACATCTTTAAACTGAAACTGTATAGCTTTTAACTGACAGTCTTCTCGTGAGAAATCTCTTCCCACATTTCTTTCAATTCCGTTTTCTCAGATTTAGTGATGTAAGATGTGACATACAGAGCAACAGCAATAGAATTGTCAGCTACATACTGAATATCCATGTTAGCATTCCACATGGATAAAATGACTGGGTTGTAGTCATTTATATATTTTGACTCTTCTTTTCTTCTTAGGTTGTAGGTATTTTTCGGAGATTTTCTTGTAATGGTATGTCGCACAGCTGACATAAAACTGTTTACTCTTCCTTTTGAAAGAACAGGTCGTGGAAATCCAAATCGACATTTTGTGTAGAATTTATCTTTACTCTTGTACATTGGTCGACAGTATTTTCCACACCGATGACTTTGGAAACGTAAAACTTGCTCTTTTAAGTTTTTTTCTTCTGTGCTATTAGGTATAGCACATGTTGCATATTCTTCAATGAAAGATAAAACTGCATCATCAGAATCTGTTCCAAATATTGGGGCATCCTTGATCCACAACAGCATATGAATATGAGGAGCACCTCTTGCTTGGTACTCTTTTCTCCAAAAGAAATCCACAACTTCTCCAAGAGGTGGATTTTTTTATTGCATATGAAGGACATCATAGCCTCAAATCTATGATTGAAATATCTGCAAACATTAACCGGATCCAATGAGCACAATTCTCCTGCTGTCTTGTATTGGATGTTTTCAATATTTGAATTTGCCTCACGAAGAAAATCCAGTAAATCATCCCAAGCTTACTCAGCACAGCTTAGGGTAAGGAACCATGTAGGAGTTCCTAAATTCCGTAACATACATGTCAATTCTCCATGGCGTCGGTACCAATATTCATTAGTTCCACGCTGACAAGCCATCAGATTAATCAATTGAGATTCCAAATGATCATCTCGCTGATGCACTTTGTTCATAAAATCCTTTGCAGACACATTATGTAGATGTACTCCAGTTTTTAAAATGTGATTTACTGCATAAGATAGTGCAGACAAGTCACTTTCAAATAAAAGATGGAACAAATAAGGAATACTTTGACGAATTCTTGGATCTTCTGCATATAATCTTGTAGTCCGATACTCAGAAGCAGGAATCTGTACTGAACGTTCATCATATCGTCCACCTTTTCCTGTAGGAAACAGCTGGGGAAAACAACGAGCTTCCAAGCTCTCCTCCCATACACTCACGGGAGTTCCTTTTGCTTTTTTCATCTGAAACAGATCAATAGTGTTTCCCATAACTTCTTTAGAATGAAGAGGATGTATGCTGAAATGTTCATAAATTTCTTCTTCTTTTAACTTATCCACTTTTTCAATTTGCCCAGTTGGTATGCCTGTGTCTGCTAGTAAAACTTCTTCATCTTCATCCATATAAATTGATTCATAGTACTTATTATTTCTTTTCAAATATAAATTTGCTCTTTGTACTTTTCGTACATCTACTAGCTCCTGCCAAATTTTCTTATTCTTTGTAGGTACACCATTAACCAGAATAACTAATGGTTCAGTTTCCAAACTATCTGCATCAATTGTTTCAATATTTTTTTCAAATCTAATGGCAAATAGACAACTCTTCCTTTTAAACCTCTTTGTAAATCTGAAGGAGGTAATTTACCTGTTTTGGGCTCCATACGAACTATAGTCTGAAACGGATGGACACATTGAATGAGTATAGACTCATACGTATTTAAATCACTAAGGCCCACATGCATCAAAGCAAAAGCCAGTCGCAAACGGGCAGATTCTCAGAATCTGCCCCTTTGCGACTGGGATTTTTACATTTGGGATGCATCATACCAAAAGCAAAAATCGCAATTTAAGGAATCTCTAAATTGCGATTTCTTAAATTGCTATTGCATTTAAGGAATCCCAAATTGAGATTCCTTAAATGCAATGCATGAAAGTTTAAAAATTAGCGATTTCGTTAATAGGGGGAGCAAATTACCATGAAGTTGAACTTCATGGTAATTTGCAAAAACTTTGAAAAATGCACTTAAGTGCATTTTTCAAAGTTCCATTTTACACACACACATGCCCTTGGGGCATGTGTGTGTGCAAGATGTATTCATATGCAGATTTCAGGGGTGCAACAGGGTGTGTTTTTGATGCCCTGGCACCCTTGAAATAGCATGAGCAATTTGCGATTCTCTAATTGAGATTAGCAAATTGAGAAAGTCTTCCCATTCATTCCTATGGGCCTCTAGGCCCATAGGAATCAATGGGGAGGTATTCCTTAATTGCTACTCGCAATTTGCGAGTAGCAATTAAGGAATGTTTAGAAATCGCTATTTTGTAAGCGATTTCTAACTGCATAGCCTTTTGCTATTCCTTATTAGCGAATCCTTATTTTTCGCTATTAAGGAATCGCAAATGTCATTGTTGATGCATGTGCCAGTAAGTTCTGCAGGAATATCAACCAATTCTAAATTATTATGTACAGCTCTAGCTGGCATTTTATTTTCTTCTAACTTGTTATAACAGTATTTACAAATACGCTGATCTTCACCCAAATCAAAACAATTTTCCAGAAACAAATATGTAGCAAAATCCTTCCACTCATAATTATTTTCTTTTTCACTTTTTTTATAGAGATCAACATTCCTTGTTTGAGTTTTATAATGGCTTCTCCGGCAACAAATACAAGTAATATTTGGTCTTTCATTAGAGATGATAGTAAATTTTGTCATTTGATCTTCAAAATTTTTACTAACAGTGGGTTCTACATTCTCTTCCACATTTTCTTCAATAACTGTGTCATTTTCTGCACTTTCTTGTTCTGGACCAAAGTAACAAAACTGAATATCATCAGTAACCTTCTCTACATCTGATACAGATCCACGCAACAGAGCACTATTCAACTCATTTAACTTTAGTGCTGGACTTTTAGCAAAATACAATCTTCTCACAAACTTTCTCATTTCAGTATGATGTACTGCCAGCATCCTAAAATGGTGAAAAACACTTTGACAAACTTTCCTAGAAAGACAAGCCAGAGAATGTCCTTGCAAACCAGTATTCTTTCTCACTCTGCATGGATCTAGTCTTTGAAGCACCTTAATCTTCTGTTTAACACTTTTTTTTACTATATTCTCTTAGAAAGTCACGTAATTTATCAATAGATTCTTGTCGTACAGTACAAATACTACTACAATTCCAAGTCTACACTGGGGCTTTAGGACGTTTACCCATAACCTCATCAGCGAACACTTCTTCCTCATTTGTTGGAACCATTTTCTCCTTTTCCATTACACAACCATCTTTAACTTCATAACTTCGACCACTGGTGTCAACTGCATGCAGCAAACTATTACTTTGAAGATAACTCTCTTCATTAAAAAATGGTTCAGTACTTGAACTATGCTTCCATTCTCCTAAGAACACATTACAAAAGTTATTTTTTTCACTACTCTTTTCCTTTTGCTTTTTGACTTCATTACATTGACTATTAACGATGTTAGAGTTACTAATAAAGCTGTATATCTTGGCGTAAGCATTTCGGCAGACATGGACAATATAGTTAAGGATAATGTAGAGCCTCTGATTCAACGGACAAAAAAAGATCTGATACGTCTTAATAACCTTCATTTAACGTTAGGAGGAAGATCTAATGTGATCAAAATGTTATATCTCCCCAGATTTTTATATTTTTTCAGGGCCATTTGTCTAGAATTTACACCCCAACTGTTTCGATCTATTGATTCTCTATTCTCTAAATTCCTGTGGGGCTTTAAAACCCCACGCCGGGCCTTAAAATATATCACTCTCCCAAAGGATAGAGGGGGGATGGCAATGCCTAATTTTAAACTCTATTATTGGGCCACAGTTTTGAGATATTGCTCTGCACTTATTTCCTTAGAGCCCATTGGTAATAGCATACCTACTCCACAAACACTTATTTTAGGTAGGGGCTCTGAAGGATGCTTGTGGCGCCATATGAATGACAATTACTTCAAGAAAATAAAATTCAAGAGTATTTATGGGATTTATAAAGTATGGGGCGGTTCGCGCAAACTGTTAGGCTTAGGACGATTTTCATATTATACCCCTATCTCTAAAAATAATGATCTTCCAGTGATATTTGATGACAGGTGCATAAACCAGTGGATACTAATAGGGATACAACAGCTTGGCTGTTTTTTTAATAAAACAGGCTTGAAGACCTTTGAAGATCTACGCAGGGACTATGACCTCTGTCATAGAGATTTTTTCAAATACCTACAGGTTAGAGATTTTTTGTTAACCAAAGGCGGGGCTAGGGAGAAATTTCACCCTATGCAAATTATTGACCGGATTTGTAAAAGATCTTCTCTAACTATCGGGGAGATTTACGGATTTTTGAATTCTTTGGGCTCCGACGATATGGAAAAGCAATTCGGGACTTGGCAGATAAAACTAACTATATCACCCCAAATCCCTGCTCGATCTTTTGAAATGTCACAATCCAGCTTTATGTCGGCTAAACTACAAGCTCAGTACTATAAGACATTTTTTTCTCTGTATTATACTCCTAAGAAAATTGCTAAGTGGGGGGCCGAGAAAGGTACTCTATGTCCACGTTGTTCACTCTTTGAGGCTGATAGTGTCCATATGTTTGCTTCCTGTAATGTTTTGTCTAACCTAATAAGGGAGATTTCCGAGTTTTTTTCTGAAATATCGGGAACAGATATCTATATATCAACAGAGGAAATATTGTTGGGTATAACAGAGTGTGCTCGTCCTAAAAGCATGTATGGTCTGATATTTGTAGCTATGGCTATTCTTAGGCTTTGTATAGCCTCAGCTTGGCTGGATCCAAATCCTCCGACGTTTCATCAATGGAGGGCTCGCTTTCTAGCAACATGTAATCTAGAAATAGCCATATATAAAAAAAAAAGGGCGTATTAAGTGCCAAAGAGGTATGCTGATATGGGACCCATTGATACAATGGATGTCCAACTTTATTTAGGTCTACAACAGAAACTTTTTTTTTTCTTCAAAGGGAAGGCTCTAGTAAATTAGAGCTATTGATGTTCATTCTTCAATTCCACTAAATGTGTGTATTAAGACCCTCCACAGATGTACTTGTTTCATGTGTTTTGGGAAACTCAGAATGTTGTTTTTTTTTGTTTTTGTTCGGAATGGTGGGGAGGGGGGAGGGTGGAGGGGTAATGTTGTTATAAATTAAAAATCAATAAAGATGTTTAAAAAAAAAAAAAAAAAAGTTATTTTTTTTCACTACTCTTTTCCTTTTGCTTTTTGACTTCATTACATTGACTATTTTATCTAATGTACGGATCCTGTTCAAAATTAAAATGAATAGTTTTCTTTTTAATTCTAAAGCCTTTGCAACAATTGATTCAATATGTTTCATTTCTTATAAAATATTGCTTTCTTCCTATATTTTTTCACATCCTTTAGCAAATTGAACACCACTCTTCTCTGAAACATTGTTTTACGAATGTTTTGAAATTCTGTTTTTCTTTTTAAGACATTCTTTCTTGCTTCTGATTGTACATTAGCATTTAGTAATTTCTTTCTATTGTCTTGTTGTTTTCTTCTTGAAACACTATTTGCAGTGGATATACTTTCTACATTTTTTTTATATGTTTGAGGATATTTTTTAAAAAATCCTTAGTTTGCTTACCAGAAGACTTTTTCTTTTACCCAACATGAGGTTCTTCAACTAATTTCTGTTGTCCAGTTGTCAAATATAGATGTTTTTGCTGTTCCTTTCTCTTTCTTGATTTTATAGGCATGTTTAATTTATTTCTGTGTTGTTCAGCAATACCTAAAGGAAACTAAAAAAAAAATACCTTTATGTAATTTAAATATATTACTTTATTTTTTTTGAGCTTTTCAAATCCTATTATATGAGCTGCCCCTTTCCTACAAGTGCAAGTCTTACAGAACAAGAGCAACACAAATTAAATCTCTGACAACAATTCCTGTGTGCACACAGACTCATGGTGTGATTCTAGGCAGAAAACGATATTTGATTGGCAATTTTAAAGCACATTTACTACTGTGGTAGAGCAAGTCATAATTACTGTAACAGCCTGACACATTTTCCTTATAGTTTAGAGAGGCAGAAAAGAGCACATGTCCTAACAGCTACTTGAGACCATGAGCATGTGGAACCTGGGTGAGTGATTAGACTAGAGCAAAGGAAATGAGCCTTGGTGATGTTGAATGTGTTAGCATTACACACTGCTATCCGAAATACCACACAGTGCTGAATAGTAAGCATGGGAGTGCATGAGAAGCAGCTGCCTGTGTGCTAAGAGTGTGTTTCTGGAGACTGTGTATTGTCAGGTGCAAGAGAGATCTGCATGGACGCTTACACAACTGCATGAAGACTGCAGAGATGTATGTAAGATCACCTGTGGTAAGGGTTAATTGGAGTTTTGAACATGTAGGAACTACCTCACCCATTGCAGGAGTGGAAGGAAAATCTACCCTGATGTTTTCAAATGTGTTACCATTTGCCTCTCATCTGTGAGATAGTGATTTGTGCTGAATGCTAACCATCACAGTTCAAGAAAACAAGCTGCCCCTTTCCTACGAGTGCAAGTCTTACAGAACAAGAGCAACATGAATTAAATCTCTGACAACAATTCCTGTGTGCACACAGAGTCATGGTGTGATTCTAGGCAGAAAACGATATTTGATTGGCAATTTCAAAGCACATTTACTACTGTGGTAGAGCAAGTGATAATTACTGTAACAGCCTGACACATTTTCCTTATAGTTTAGAGAGGCAGAAAAGAGCACATGTCCTAACAGCTACTTGAGACCATGAGCATGTGGAACCTGGTTGAGTGATTAGACTAGAGCAAAGGAAATGAGCCTTGGTGATGTTGAATGTGTTAGCGTTACACACTGCTATCTGAAAAACCACACAGTGCTGAATAGTAAGCATGGTAGTGCAGGAGAAGCAGCTGCCTGTGTGCTAAGAGTGCGTTTCTGGAGACTGTGTATTGTCAGGTGCAAGAGAGATCTGCATGGATGCTTGCACAACTGCATGAAGACTGCAGAGATGTATGTAAGATCACCTGTGGTAAGGGTTAATTGGAGTTTTGAACATGTAGGAACTACCTCACCCATTGCAGGAGTGGAAGGAAAATCTACCCTGTTGTTTTCAAATGTGTTAGCATTTGTCTCTCATCTGTGAGATAGTGATTTGTGCTGAATGCTAATGATCACAGTTCAAGAAAACAAGCTGCCCCTTTCCTGCGAGTGCAAGTCTTACAGAACAAGAGCAACACGAATTAAATCTCTGACAAAAATTCCTGTGTGCAGACAGACTCATGGTGTGGTTCTAGGCACAAAACAGTATTCCTGGGTGATACCAGTACACCTTAAGTTATGGTGAAGACATACTCCATAATATCTTACAAGTTCAAGGCAGTTCAATATCTTTCAAAACATAAAATGTAAAACACAACTTTAAAAGAAGAAGCAAATTTCTATTATTTATATCAAAATACACCACATACATCCCCTCTCAAATTCATAACTCACCTTTAAAAGTAGTTAGTTGAGAAAGAAATGTGCCACTCACACAGCAGATTATCAGAGCCAGAATCTCTGAGCTGTACTCCTCTCACCAAAACCACTAAATGGCAAAATTTCCCTAACTTTTTTCACACATATACATGTTAACTTCAAATCACATTGCTTCCCATATTTTTTTTAATGGAAACACACATTTCTATTGGTTGCAAATTTCAACCCTTTCCAAATGATTCCTACCCCCAACATGACTTCTGCCTGCTACCATAGCAACAGATCATGGAACACTGGTGTGAGCAGAGAGGTCAGAAGTTCAGCACACAATGTTTCTAATCCAAAGAGCAAGAGTGCTTGACTTTTCAAACCTAACAGCATATCCAAAGTAATCTTCTGTGGGAACACATTTTTCCGAACCAATACAAAACATGCTTTTAAAAATTTAAACATACAGCCTAGTTTTTAGTGTTGAATGGTCTGAAACAGCCAATGAGCTCTTTTTATTAAAAAAAGTATGTAAGCCTCCATTTTACAACTATCTTTCTTTTCATATTGCTATTCTACTGAAAGACACCTTCTGAGTGCATCCAGATCTCCTTGAAAGATGTTCGCAGTGTGGATTGTAGGTCATAGCTATGTCTACTGGAGTGAAAAGTATGCAGAAAAAAGAGGTATTGTGAAATACCTTGCTTTGCCAAATGTAGACATTAAATGGATTGGTCAGAGAGGGTTAAAGTGGCACCAATTAATGCCTTTGGTGAAATCCTTTCTACATCTCCCACAGCCTGACCTTATAATTGTGCACTGTGGTGGAAATGACCTAGGCACTTTAACTGGTGTAGGTCTGGAAATGCTTGTTAAGGACACCTTTGTGCAATTGATGTCACTTTTTCCACAAACTACCTTTGTATATTCTAATATATGCCAAAGGCAAAAGTGGAACTGGTCCAACTAATATTGTCCGCAGTTTGAGAAAGAAAAAAAGCACGTCAATAAGTCTGTTTCTGCTTTCCTCAGAGACTACGGTCTGGGTTCTATATACCACAACAACTTGCGTTACAACATGCAAGGCATTTATAGAGGAGACGGTGTTCATTTCACAGATGAAGGGAACAGAGTCTTCCTCTTGAACTTTAGACTCTGCATCGGTACTTACTTGTAGGTACAAAAAAACACTCAATGAACACAACAGCTCTTTTTAGAGCCAACCAACATCTAAAGACTTAAACTTGATTTTTGAATCTACTTTTTTAATGAATTTTTTGCCGATGTGCGCGCACCATGCGCGTACCGTGTGCGCACCGCGCAATATTTATAAAATATATATGTTTTTTTGAGACCTTAGGAGTCTTTCATGGTCCCCCTGAGAAGGCCTAGGGGGTCAGGGACTCTCTACCCTGCCCCCTTTTCACGTTCTCCACCTTTCTTTTTCACTGCCACACACAAAATGGCGTCCGACACTTCCTGATTTCGACCGATTCGAATGTTGACTGACATCTAATCACCAATCAGAATTACGCTCCCGAACGGCACGGTGCGCGCATATAGATATTTATGTACTTTTAACTGCAATTTTCTCAGGAACTACTGAACAGATTGACACCATCTATGCAAAAGGCACATCCCTGACCTGAGGACTACCTCTTTGCCAAATTTCAAGTAATTCTGTTCAGCCGTACGGGCTGTACCTTCTACTAAAGGTCCTATGGGAAAATCCATGGGGAAAACGCGTTTTGGGATCCCCCTTTTTTCTCAGCCCCCGCTTGACGAATCACCCCGAGACTTTCAGGGTAGGAGCTGAGCGGAGCGCCCCATTCGTTTTGAAAATTTCACGAAGATAAGTCAACCGGCGCCAAAGTTATTCAAAATAGAATTTTCAGATTTCCTATGGGAACTCGTTCCTAACTATAACTATCTACTGGAATTCCCCCGTTATAGTTAGTTCAGCTAACTATAACTCACGCGCCCGTAATGCAGTGCTAATGACGTCACATATTACATCACTCATGACATGGTCAGTGACATCACTCATGACATCACTGATAACATCTCAAATGACATCACTGATGACATCATCCTTGTGATAGAGTGGCAGACTTCCTCTCACCCTAATATAACCTTTGATACACAC
The DNA here is from genome assembly GCF_964204655.1 of Triturus cristatus. NCBI lineage: Eukaryota > Metazoa > Chordata > Amphibia > Caudata > Salamandridae > Triturus > Triturus cristatus. The sequence goes on along the minus strand of NC_140594.1, from coordinate 238,610,988 downwards.
ATACAAAAATAGAAACAAATGGACATACCAATACCAGTTACAACAATCTCTTCAGTAATTCTAAGATCTACATACACATCCACTCATTCACCAACAGTCCTATATAGTCACTCATACATGTACTCACTCATCAACTGTACTCATACACCTATACATCCTGTTACACACCGCCACTCATCCATAGAGTTACTCACACACAGTCACTCATTGTAATAAAGAATCAAACATCCATTTACTTGCATATACAGTTATATACACACCACCACACTTACTTCTACAAAAACGTACACATACTTTCTCTTTTGAACAATCACTTATAGAAACACACACTTATTCATAAAGGAACTCTTCCAATCTCTCACTCTCACATATACTCACTTATATACACCAATACTCACATATACTAGTTTAAAACATATGTAGTTGCTCATAAAGACACTAATGAGACAGTCATTCACTCACTAACACACCCATACACACACTCATCCACCCACACAGTCCTGCATACATGCTGTGTTCAACACATACAGTGAATCACACATTCATGCATCTATGCACTAAGTACTACCCCCACCTACCCACACAGACACTCAGACACTCATACTGATACTCAAAGAACCAACTAATAACCCATATAGACACTCATGTAGCTACTCACCAAACCATGCAGCCACTTATACACAAAGTGAGAGACTGATACAGATATTTAAACATTACTCGCTAACCCATGTATTCACTAAGATACACTTAATCAGTCAGTTATACAATCAATTTTTCAAAACCAAATCATCCATTTAGACATTTATTATTTATACCCATGTATTCTTCCATCGACCTTGAGATATACATATATAAAACATATTTCATTTTCAGAAAAACACACATTCACTGGATGATGTCATCAGTGATATCATTTGAGATGTCATCAGTGATGTCATGAGTGATGTCACTGACCATGTCATGAGTGATGGACTAACTATAACAGGGGAATTTCAATGATTTTGTACGAGTGAAATGTCCAGCTAACTATAACGCCCCTGAAACCTATGCTTTTTTCAGTAAATATATATATAGTTAAGATCATGTTTCCATGGGATTGGCTTTTTTTGACATGCCTCCTATATTTTTGGCACCAGTTGATGAATCTTCACAGAATTTTCAAATAAAAAAGTGCCTTGCGGTTCTTGTTGTGCATGGAAAGTTTCGGGGCGATCTGTCAAGTGGGAACTGAGAAAAGGGGGGAGGGGTCAAAAAAGTGTTTTTCAATGTTAATTCCAAAAGAGATTTTAGTTGTGAATACAGCCCTAACCGTTGGATGGAATTACACCAAATTTGGCAGAAAGTTTACTTTTTGTCCAAAAAGAACACTTTTTGTTATTTGGGGTAAATCTGTTAAGTAGTTATTGAAATATTAAGAAAAACCAAATTTGTATATATAGGGACGCGGATCGTCCGAGAATCCGGCAGTCCCAGTGCTGAAATCTGATTGGCTGCCAACACTTCAACCAGAAAGTGATGGCGGCCATGTTGGGACTTGGCTTCAGCCGAGTCCCACAACAAATGTTTAAAAAAAAGTTTTGCATACTATAACTTGTGACCCTGCAATGCACTGCTATGGCATTACATATTACATCACTCATGACATTGTCAGTGACATCACTCATGCCATCTCAAATGGCATAGCTGATGACATCACTCATGACATTATCCAGTGAGTGTTTTTAAAATGTTTATAAGTGTTAAATATCTATGCCAAGGTGTCTTGATAAACCCGTGGGTGTATTTGTGCCTCACTGTATAAATGAATAATTAGGTGTCTCAGTGAATATATAGGTGAGGGACCAAGTTTTGAGAATGTCTGTATCAGTTTGTCAAATGGTATATAAGTGGCTGCATGGGTTGGTGAGTAGGTACGTGAGTGGCTGTATGGGTGATTTATTGGTTCTATGAGTGTCTGTGTGGGTGGGTGAGAGTGTGTGTGACTGTCTGCGTGGACGAGTGAATCCGTGAGTCAATGGGTGTATGGGTTAGTGAGTGTAAGAGAAGGGTTGTATAAGTGACTGAGTGTGTCTCTGGCTGTGTCGGTGAGTGAATGGATGTGTCAGTGGTATATGGGTGAGTAAGTGGATATGTGAAAGGCAGTATAGGTGAGCATTGGAATATATCAGTGACTTCATGTATGAGTGAGAGATTATGATAGTGGTTGTATGGGTGAGTGATTATATGTTAGTATCTGTAAGAATAAGTGAGTGGGTGTGTGTATACCTTTATAGATGAGTAAATGGCTGTCTGTTTGACTCTATAGGTGAGGGAGTAGGTGTGTGGGTATCTCTGTGAGTGATTGACAGTGTGTGAGTGGCTATATGGATATATGAGTGGATATATCAGTAGCTGTATTAGTGAGTGAGTTGGTGTACGAGTGGCTGTATGGGTGACTGAGTGGATGTGTCTATAGACCTATGATTCAGAGAGTGGGTATGTAAGTACTGGTATGGGTTTGTCAATGGTTTCAAGAATAGAAGTGTGGAAGTTGCAGTGGGTGTATAAAAGTTTACATGGCGGTGTGACTGGCTGCATCAGAGATTCTGTGGATGATGTCATCAGTGAAGTCGTTGACCATGTTATGAGTGATGTAATATGTGAGGTCATAAGCAGTGCATTGCGGGGGCACGAGTTATAGTTAGCTCAGCTAACCATAACGGCTGTATTTCTCTGGTTTTGTACAAGTGAAATGTCAGCCTAACTATAACATCCTTGTAACCTTTGGTTTTTTCCAATGAATTTCAAAAGTTTTTAAAATGCTAATTGTTAAACATAACGTTCAAGTATCATTTGTTTTTTTTCAATTTCTAAGGTTTTTTTAGACTCTATTTCTCAATTGTATTGTACATTTTTTTGTAAGTGAACCTCTAAGATTTTCGGACTTTCTTTCTATAATTAGATATTGTGCATTATATTTATATAATATACCACTCATTTTTTGATTTCATATGTTTTTATCAGAAAATACATTAATAACTGGTTTTATTTTTAACAATTTTGTAAGTCGGCACAACATTGTTGCATTTACAGTGGAGATTCTGTCATCAGTAAATGTATTTCACATACTGAAATATACACTTAAAGCCATTTCTTAAATAAAGTTTAACTCTAAATATGTGGTAGAATATTGCTTTAGCTTTTTTTTCTATGATCAATTTAGAAGAAAGACCCCATTAAAATAATAAATATTCATAAATACCGAAATCATAGCCATTACGTCGGTAGTCATGAAGAGCACATGGTTTATACAAAGTGTAAAACATATATAGAGACATATTCTACAGTATATTTAACAGTAGAGCTTTGTTGGTGTACTTTTCAAACTCATATTTTTGTCATGAGTTTCCAGAATAATCATCTTCAAACACTATTCATGTTTTTCAATAACTCTGAATCATATATGTAGAGGTATTGTGAACAAGTTTAGTGTAGCTGTGTACTATCGTAGTATTGAAAATTCTGCTTTTCTGTCCATTTAAAAAAAAACTACTTTTCTTTCGGCCATCACGAATATCACATGACCAGGAAAGCAAGGAATATCATTAGATAATATACTTTTCAGCAAAATCAGTAGGAAGTACACAGCTAATCTTCTTTCATAGAGCTTCATTCTGAGCAGGTGGATTCATTTTGCTGTGCAAACATTTTGTCCTTTTTTCTATCAGAAATGGCAACACAGCAAGAAGATGGGTGTCAGCAGGAACAACAGCTGGACCAGGATGTGGAGGAGGTGGAGATGGAAGATTTAAAAGAAGAAGAGAAACCTTAGAAAAAAGAGAGCCAGTGTGGCATGGGATTTTTTTTACAATCACACCAAGGGAATCAAAAATGGCTGCCAAACTTGTGCAATGCACAATCTGCAAGAAGACCTTCTCTCGATTGATGAACAAGAAAAATTCATGTGGAACAATGTCCATGTTATACCATCTAAAAACCTATCATAATAAACCTCTCCAACTGGTGCTCAAGCAGAGGGAAGCTGGAGGACTATAAACTTCAGTGGCCGCAGCAATAATTCCTGGTCAGAAACTCCCTTGTGAGGTTAGACTCCTGCAACAGATATGGTTCCAGAGTTGTCAAGAATGGCCATGTACTGCATGGCTGTAATGTTGTTATAAGTGCTGGTGAGCATTGTCTTACAACTATTCGCAATGCTGCAAAACAGCATACATGCTAATTGTTTTCCCCTTTTATATGTTTTGCACATTTTTCAGTGCATGTTTTTTCAATTCCGGCTGTCCCAGTTGCCATTGTTTTTATTATAAAACAGAACAAAAAAATGTACAATTTTACAAAAGCATTAAAAAACAAAAAACAAATAAAAAGGTTCCTGTTGGAACCGCCTTTTACAGTGAAATAAAGATAAACCATGTATATATGTTGAAATGAGGGTATGACTGGCATATGGATAATTGAATGAGTTCACAACTGGTGCATTGATGTTACAATGAGTGCAGCAGTGGTGCATGAGTGCATAAGTAGTGCCTCAGTGATTGGATGAGTGCAAAGGTAGTGATTGGGTGATTGCATGTGAGCATGTGTTGTGCCTGGGTGAAAGGATGAGTGTATATGTAGTGCCTGAGTGAGTGGAAGAGTGCAATGGTAGTGCCTGAGTGAATGGATGAGTACATGGATAATGGATGGGTGAATGACTGAGTGCATGGATAGTGCCTAGGTGATTGGATGAGTACATGGGTAATGTCTGGGTGATTGTGTGAGTGCATGGATATTGCCTGGGTGATTGCAAGAATATATGAATAGTGCCTGGGTAATTGGATGAGTGCATGTGTACTGCCTGGGTGATTGCATGAGTACATGAGTAGTGCCTTCATGAGTGGATGAGTGCATGGGATGTGCCTCAGTGAATGGATGAGTGCATGGGCACTATCCAGATGAATAGATGAGTGCATGAGTAGTGGCTAGGTGAATGGATGAGTAGAAGGGTAGTGCCTGGGTGAATGGATGTGTGTATAGTTAGTACCTGTTTGAATGGATGAGTGCATGGGTAGTATCTGAGTAATAAGATGAGTGCATAGGCACTACATGAGTGAATGGATGAGTATAAGGGTAGTGCCTGGGTGATTGGATGGGTGCATGGGTAGTGCCTGCATGAATGGATAAATGCATGCATTGTGTGTGTGTGAATGGATGAGTGCAATAGTAGTGCCTGAGTGAATGTGTGAGTGCATGGATAGCACCTAGGTGATTTGAAAAATGTATGAGTCTTGCCTCAGTGAATGAGTAAGTCCAAGGGTAGTGCCTGGGTGTTAGGATGAGTGCATGGATAGTGCCTAGGTGATTGGGACAGTGCATAGATAAGGCCTGAGTGAATGGATGAGTACATGGGTACTGTTGGGTGATTAGATGAGTACATGGGTAGTACCTCACTAAATGGATGAATGCATGTGTAGTGCCTCAGTGAATGGATGAGTGCAAGGGTTGTGCATGGGTGATTGGGTATTACATGGATAGTGCCTGGGTGAATGGATGAATGCAAAGGTAGTGCCTGGGTGATTGGAAATGTGTATGGTTAGTTTGTAGATGAATAGATGAGTGCATGGTTAGTGTGTGAGTGAATGGATCAGTGCAGTGCCTGAGTAAATGAATGAGTGGAAGGGTAATACCTGATTGGATGAGTACAAGGTAGTACCTGGGTAATTGCATGAGTGCATGGGAGATTGAAGGAGTGCATGGGTAGCACCTCAGTTAATGGATGAGTGCATGCATACTGCCTGAGTGAATAGATAGGTGGAAGGGAAGTGCCTGGATGCATGGATGAGTACATGGATAATGGCTGGGTGAATGAATAAGTGTATGGGAAGTGCCTGGGTGAATGGTGAGTTCATGGGTAGTGGCTGAGTGAATGGGTGAGTATATGAATAGTGCCTGGGTGATTGAATGAGTGCATGGATAGTGGATGGGTGAATAGATGAGTGCATGGATAGTGCCTGGGAGAAAGGATGAGTAGAAGGGTAGTGCCAGGGTGATTACATTTGTGAATGGTTAGTACCTGGGTACATAGATGAGTGCATGGGTAGGGCTTGAGTGAATGGATCAGTGCAAGGGTAGTACCTAAGTAAATGAAAGAGTGGAAGGGTAATGCCTGAGTGATTGTATGAGTGCAAGGTAGTACCTCGGTAATTGCATGAGTGCAAGGGTAATGCCTGGGTGATTGGTTTAGTGAATAGATAGTGCCTGGGTGATTGGGTGAATGAGGTATAGTGCCTGCATGATTGGGTGAGTACCTCGATAGTGCCTGGGTGATTGGATGAGTGTATGGGTAGATCCTCAGTAAATGGATGAGTGCATGGGTAGTGGCTAAATGAATGGAGGAGAGCAAGCATAGGGCCTCAGTGAATGGATGAGTGTAAAGGTAGGGCCTGGGTGAATGCATGATTACATGGGTAGTGCCTGCGTGAATGAAGCAGTGCATGGGTAGTGCCTCAGTGAATGGATGAATGCATGCATAATGGCTGGGTGAATAAATCAGTTCATTGGTAGTGCCTGGGTGAATGGATGAGTGCATGGGTAGTGCCTGAGAGTTTGGAGGGGTGCACAGGTTATGTCTGGGTGAATAGAGGAGTACATGATTAGTACCTGGGTGAATGTATGAGTAGAGGTGTAGTGCCTGGGTAAATGCATTAGTGCAACTGTAGTGCCTGGGTGAATGGATGTATGCATGGGTAGCGTCTCAGTAAATGGATGAGTGCATAGGTAGTGTGTGAATGAATGGATGAGTGCAAGGGTATTGCCTGGATCATTGGATGAGTGTATGGGTAGTGCTGCGTGAATGGATGAGCACATGGGTAGTGCCTTGGTGAATAGATGAGTGCATGGGTAGTGCCAGAGTGAATGGAAGAATGCATGGGTAGTGCCTGAGTTATTGGATGTGTGCATGGTTAGTGTCTGGGTCATTGTATAGTGTATGGTTAGTGGCAGAGTGAATGGATGAGTGCAAGGGTAGTGCCTTGTTAAATGGTAGCGGCAGTTTCAGTCGATAACCTTTCAAGTATTGCCCAGCGGTAATCGCCTCTCATACCATTCGATAATTTACCAATGAAAGAGGCAGGCGCCGGAGACTGGAAGGCAGGAAACAAAGTTTTTATTCCGTCGGAGCAGAACACATCAGATCAGACAGCAAGGTATCGTCACGAGGTGCTCTAACTGCATCTCTGAGACCTGGTCTCTTATACACACGTTTATGACTTTATTGCAGGGTTATCATACATGGCACATTCTTGAGATCACTTTGATGTATGAAAGAACATTCTCAGAATCCCCACTTCGAGCTCGTTCCCACACATATCTACAGTTGAAGTCCCCACCCCACCCACAGTAGGAGATGGCTATCACACAGCTGGACATTCCGCCAATTCCCAGGGGTGTGTGCAACCGGTCGGGTCTCAGGGGGTGAGGGCCTTGATCTGCTGTAATCCCTCTGATGTGGGGTGTTTTCCTTACAGCAGGGGCAATAAACTGCATCCGTAGGGCTAGGTGATGGCCTGGGATCGGTTCGGATAATGGGGCGCAGAGGAAGGGGGTTATCAAAGGGATGCATGACCATGTATGGGATGTCGGTCAGGCGTGGGATGCGGTTCCATGGCAGGGTCGCGCAGAAGGAGAGGGTTTATGGCCCGTGTATGAGAGAGCGGGGTTGGCCGGCGCGCGGGGGATGCTTGCAGCGCCAGGGGAATGCGCTGGCGATCGACAATGAGCGGGGGAGAGAGTGGGGTGCCTAAAATGGCGGGCGTGCGTTCGCTGTGCGTGGCGCTGGGGAGAGGCAAGATGGCGCAGATAATGTTCAGTTACAAGCTAAATTTCCACAGCCTGGGTGATTGAATGAATGCATGGGTAGTGCCTTGGTGAATGGACGAGTGCATGGGAAGTACCAGAGTGAATGGAAGAGTGCATGGGTACTGCCTGGATGATTGTATATGTACATGGTTAGTGTCTGGGTCACTGCATAGTGCATGGGTAGTAGCAGAGTAAATGGATGAGTGCCTGGGTGATTGCAAGAGTGCATAGGTAGTGCCTGGGTGATTGGATATGTGTATGGTTGGTATGTGGGTGAATAGATAAGTGCAAGGGTAGTGCATGAGTGAATGGATCAGTGCAGTGCCTGAGTAAATGAATTAGTGTAAGGGTAATACCTGATTGGATGAGTGCAAGGTAGTGCCTGGGTAATTGCACGAGTGCAAGGGTAGTGCCTTGGTGATTGAAGGAGTGCATGGGTAGCACCTCAGTGAATGGATGAGTGCATGCATATTGCCTGAGTGAATAGATGAGTGGAAGGGAAGTGCCTGGGTGCATGGATGAGTACATGGATAATGGCTGGGTGAATGAATGAGTGTATGGGTAGTACCTGGGTGAATGGATGAGTGCATGGGTAGTGGCTGAGTGAATTGAGGAGTGCAAGGGTAGTGCCTGAGTGAATGGATGAGTATATGCGTAGTGCCTGGGTGATTGGATGAGTGCATGGATAGTGCCTGGGTGAATAGATGAGTGCACCAATAGTGCCTGGGTGAAAGGATGAGTAGAAGGGTAGTGCCAGGGTGATTCGATTTGTGGGTACATAGATGAGTGCATGGGTAGTGCTTGAGGGAATGTATCAGTGCAAGGGTAGTTCCTAAGTAAATGAAAGAGTGGGAGGGTAACGCCTGAGTGATTGGATGAGTGCAAAGTAGTACCTCAGTAATTGCATGAGTGCAAGGATAATGCCTGAGTGATTGGTTGAGTGTATAGATGGTGCCTGGATGATTGGGTGAATGATGCATAGTGCCTGCATGATTGGGTAAGTTCCTGGATAGTGCCTGGGTGATTGGATGAGTGTATGGGTAGATCCTCAGTGAATGGATGAGTGCATGGGTAGATCCTCAGTGAATGGATGAGTGCATGTGTGGTGGCTGAGTGAATGGAGGAGAGCAAGCATACAGCCTCAGTGAATGGATGAGTGCAAAGGTAGGGCCTGGGTGAATGGATGATGACATGGGTAGAGCCTGTATGAATGAAGCGGTGCATGGGTGCTACCTCAGTGAATGGATGAGTGAATGCATAATGGCTGAGTGAATAAATCAGTTCATTGGTAGTGCCTGGGTGAGTGGATGAGTGCATGGGTAGTGCCTGAGTGATTGGATGAGTGCACTGGTTGTGTCTGGGTAAATAGATGAATGCATGAGTAGTACCTGGGTGAATTGATGAGTAGAGGTGTTGTGCCTGGGTAAATGCATTAGTGCAACTGTAGTGCCTGGGTGAATGGATGCGTGCATGGGTAGGTAGTTCCTTGGTGAATGGATGAGTGCATGGGTAGTGCCAGAGTGAATAGAAGAGTGCACATGTAGTGCCTGAGTGATTGGATATGTGCATGGTTAGTGTCAGGGTCATTGTATAGTGCATGGTTAGAGGCAGAGTGAATGGATCAGTGCAAGGGTTGTGCCTGGGTAATTGTATGAATGCATGGGTAGTGCCTTGGTGAATGGATGAGCACATGGGTAAGTAGTTCCTTGGTGAATGGATGAGTGCATGGGTAGTGCCAGAGTGAATAGAAGAGTGCACATGTAGTGCCTGAGTGATTGGATATGTGCATGGTTAGTGTCAGGGTCATTGTATAGTGCATGGTTAGAGGCAGAGTGAATGGATCAGTGCAAGGGTTGTGCCTGGGTAATTGTATGAATGCATGGGTAGTGCCTTGGTGAATGGATGAGTGCATGGGTAGTGCCAGAGTGAATGGATATGTACATGGTTAGTGTCTGGGTCATTGCATAGTTCATGGGTAGTAGCAGAGTGAATGGTTGAGTGCCTGGGTGATTGCAAGAGTGCATAGGTAGCACCTGAGTGATTTGATATGTGCATGGATAGTGCCTAAGTGACTGCATGAGTGCATAGGTAGCACCTGAGTGATTTAATATGTGCATGGTTAGTGACTGAGTGAATGGATGAGTACAAGGATAGTGCTTGGGTGATTGTGTGAGTGCATGGATAGTACCTGAGTGATCGAAAGAATGTATGAGTAGTGCCCGGGTGATTTAATGAATGCATGGGTACTGCCTGGGTAATTGGATGAGTGCAAGAATAGTGCCTGAGTAAGTGGATGAGTGGATGGGTAGTACCTCAGTGAATAGATGAGTGAAAGGGTAGTGTCTGGGTGATTACATGAGTGCATGAATAGTGCATAGTTGTTTGTGAGAGTGCATAGATAGTACCTGAGTGAATGGATGAGTGCATGTGTACTGCTTGGGTAATTGGATTATTGCATAGGTAGTGCCTGGTTGATTGTATGAGTGCATGAGTAGCACATGGCCATCTGAATTAGTGTAAGAGTAGTGCCTGGGTAATTGGATGATTGCTAGGATAGAGCATGGGTCGTTCAATGAGTTCAAGGGTTGTGGATTTGTGATTGGGTAAGTGCATGGATAGGGTCCGGGTGATTGGGTGAATGCATGTATACTTTCGGAGTGATTGGGTGAGTGCATGGAGAGTACCTGGGTGATTGGAAAGGGCATGGGTACTGCCTGAGTGATTGCATGAGTCCATGATTAGTGCCTGGGTGAGTGGATGAGTGCATAGGTAGTACCTCAGTGAATGGATGAGTGCATACATAGTGGCTGGGTGTTTTCATAGTGCATGGGTAGCACCTGAGTGATTGGATGACTGCTTAGGTAGTGGCTGGATGATTGGATAAATACAAATGTTGTGCATGGGAGATGAGATGAGTACATGAGTAGTAACTCAATAAATCCATCACTTTAGTGATTTGACACACATAATATATCTCGACCTCCAACCAATGTGAAAAACAGACAAAAATGTATTAGAATTTCATTACGCAACCAAACAACATACAATATTTTTTAAGCAAAACTTTAATTCAACATAAAATGTTTTACAGTTTTTTCCACTTTTCAGCTTTCCTACTGGATCACTTTAAACAGTGCTTTGTATGAAGGCTCATCATGAAACAGTGGGAAACAGAAATCAATGGATTGTAAACAAAAACAAATGTGCACAGTAGATCATTACAACTCTGTCATACTGTTCACTACACTCACTACAAGTTCTCTAATATTGGCTTGCTGATAGTTTACTACCTTAATGAAAGCAACTATATTGAAAAAACTTTTTCTGATAATATTATATCTTGTACAAAAGGTACAACATGTCCAGCACTTATGAAGCAGTCTTCATTTTTGCAAATCATTTTGTAAACATCATCCCTCTTAGGTCAAATGATGTCTAAAATGTTATTTGTCCATGTATGAAGAACATAACTCATAGTACTACATAGCAGTTGCTGTAGCAGAAACAAAACGGGACTTTTTTTAGTGGTGAAGAGACTTTAAACATGCAACTTAAGGCTGCTGGTATTTTAGTAACCTTCATTTACTTTTTACATGTAATAACACAATGTAGTCCTCAAATATTTATAAATTCCTTTCCTACAGTTTGAGATGGAAATGTGTTCCTCATTTAGTACCAGCCACTCTGCATTGTTGTAGCATGATTATGATATATTTTCCATACCTCAGTAGAAACAACGTTGACCTAAGGTCTGATCTGCAGTTTGGACAGGTTATATCTTGATGGGTGTTTGTAGTTAAATTTTCAAACAGCACAGCTTCACAAACTGGTAATGTCAAGTAGAGGAATTGTTCTGAATTGATTTCAGTGCTAGACACAAATTCACAATATTTACAGTTATGGTTCCATTTATAAGGTAAACCAAATAGTTTGTTGATATCCACATCTTCTTCCTCTAATAGTTCGAGCATTACCAATAGAAATTCTAGAGCTTCTTGCTGAATATTTTGAGAGAAAATTACTGAGCTACTGTGGTCATCGCTGAGTTTTCTTATTCCAGTAGCAGAATGTATAATACTTCTATTTTATTTATTTAAGCGATTTGTAGAGCGCGCAAATACCCGTGGGTATCTCAGCACTACGGACTGAAGAGGAGTAGTCATATGGTAGGATGCTCATTGGTTGAAAAGCCAGGTTTTTATAAGTTTCCTGAAGGCAGGTAGCGTTTTGCAGGCTTTGATTTGCTGTCAATCTCTTGTCACCCCAGGAAACCTTGTTTGTGCGGGGGACCATCAGAAGGTTGGCAGTTGAAGAACGTAAGGTTCAACTAGGCACATGAGCACAGAAGTCTTTCTTCAGAAAGTCCGGTCCGGTATTGTGAATGGCCTTGAAGGCAATGCAGAGGGCCTTAAATTTAATGCGGCTTATTATTGGTAGCCAATGCAAACTCCGAACCACCAGGGAGATTGAATTATACTTGGGGGTGGCGTTAGCATTCTGCACCATCTGTAGTTTATTGGTGATCTTTTTCTGGGCGTTAATGAGCAGGCCATTGCAGTAGTCAATTTTAGACATTACTAGGGTGCTGACCAGTGTTTTTCCTGCACTTGAAGGGAGAAATGGTAACAGTTTTTTGATCATTCTGAGAGTGTAAAAGGATAACAAGACAATGGCGTTGCTGTGAGCTGAGAATGTCAGTTTTTCATCGAACATGACCCCTAGGTTTCTTACTTTCGGTACTAGGAGGGGTGGAGGTCCAGGGTGGTAGGCCACCATGTAGGGGACCATGCTGGATGTAATTTGCCAAAGATCACTACCTCCATTTTGTCAGAGTTTAGCTTTAGGCAATTCTTAGCCATTCAGGAGCTGATGGAGAGCATACCAATTTGAAAACTGGCCGCAATTGCTCCTCCGTCATTGTTGATTGCAAGCACCAGCTGTGTGTCATCGGCGTAGGATGTCAGCCCCATCCCATGAGCCTTGATGACCTTGGCCAGGTCCGACACATAGATATTAAACAGTGTCGGACTCAAGGATGATCCCTGTGGCACACCACACGGGAGGGTGAAAGGAGAGGAATTATATTTGCCGAGACTCACTAGCTGAGTGCGGTTGAACAGAAACGAGGCCAGTAGTTCTTTGGCCTTTAGTTTGATGCCCATGTTTGAGACACGGTCGAACAGAGTGGCGTGGTCAACTGTGTCAAAAGCCGCTGATAGATCCAGCAGTATCAAAACTACTGCTCCACCTTGGTCTCGAGTGGCTCTGATTTCGTCTGCCGCTTTGATGATGGCGGTTTCTGTACCGTGGCCTTTCCTAAAGGCAAATTGTGTCTCATCCAGGAGATTGTTTTCTTCAATGTAATGAGCTAGTTGTGTATTCATTACTTTTTCAAAAACTTTTGCTGGGAAGGGGAGGCTCGTGATGGGTCGATAGTTTTTTGCGTCTAGGGGGTCAAGATGCTGCTTCTTCATCAGAGTTTTAATAGTTGCCTTTTCCCAAGTTGTGGGGTAGATACCGGTATTAAACATGGCATTGCAGATGTCTGTGAGGTTAAGGGCTAGTAGATCAGGAATGAGCTTTTATACCGAGGCTGGACATGGGTCAGTTGGGGAGCCTGACTTTATGGTTAGAATGAGGTCATTGATCTGTTTGGATGAGACTTGATGGAAATGCAAAAAGGAAGGAGAATTGTCATTATTGTCGAGGGGGGGTTGGGTAATCATTTTTAGGTTGCGTGGTGAAGTTATCGTATATTTTGCTGACTTTGTCTTGAAATGCATTGGCCAGGGCATTGCACAAGTTTTGGGTGGGTGCTGGTGGGGGGTTTACTGTGGATACTGATAGTTTGGTGACTACCTGGAAGAGTCGTTTAGTGAAGTCTTGGGCCGCTTCTATTTGATTGGTGTAATATTTGCTTTTCTCTGCAATAAGGAGCTGTTTATATTGGGAGATAGCATCTTCATAGCGAGCTTTGTTGGTGATGCTATAATCTCTGCGCCAGTGTCTCTCGAGGTTCCTACAGCATTGTTTTTCCAATGTAAGGGCGTCAGAGAACCAAGGGGCTGACGGGGTAGTTCTGTTTTCATAGAGATTTTTCATAGGTACTAGTGCTTTAACCCCTTCGGTGCTCATGACGGAATGGTTCCGTCATGACCCACGGTTGAGCTGTGCTCATGACGGAACCATTCCGTCATGACCACGCCCGCGCAAGATTCCGTCAGCACAGCGGCGGAATCTGCGCAGCATCGAAGGGGTTAAAGGCATTATGCAGCCAATCTAAGTATTTGGAGGAGGCTAGTGTAGGGTCCCGTGTAGGCTCATAGTTAGATAATGACAGGTGAGTATTAAGGAGCTGCTGATCTACTCGGCTCCAGGCTGTGAATTGAGTAGGCCTTATAGGTATGTGTGGGGGGGAGTTTTATTTGCCAGGATGTTGAAGAAGACTGCCCAATGATCAGTCCAAGTAAGGGGTATAGTTTTAATTAGTGATATAGGTTTGTATTATTTGTGAAAAGCCCGTCCAACGTGTGACCGGCTTTATGCGTGGGGCTGGTAACCAGTTGGCGGAGGTCGATAGCATCCAATTCTGTGAGCAAGGTGACCGTATCCTTGTCGTCAAGGTTTTCTAGATGGAAATTGAAATCACCTAAGATGGTGAAGTCCACATCCCCTGCTACGGGTTCCAGCAGGCTGCCCAGGGTGGAGAGGAAACCCACTTGTGGGCCTGGGGGACGGTATAGGAGGGTTCCTGTGAAGGAAAGAGAGTGGTTAAGCTTCATGGTAAATGTTACAGCTTCACATGTCGTGGTGGGGATTGTCTCTGCCCTAACCAAAAAATTTGTCTTGATGCATTATTGCCAGACCACCCCCTTTATTGTTGTTACTGTCCTGCCTAACTACACAGTACCCTTTTGGGGTTGCGGTACAGAAATCTGTGTCAGACGAAGGGTCTCCCCAGGTTTCTGTTATGAATAAGATGTCTAAGTTATGGTTAGTTAGAAAGTCCGCTAGTTCATCTTTGTGTTTGGGAAGTGATCGTGAGTTTATGAGCGCAGAGTGTATGTCATCCCGTTTGGCGCGAGTTCATCGGGTCCGGGTGTCTCCTGAGTTGTTGTAGATGTAATAATTGTTAAGCATAAAGGGGCAGGAAGGACAGCTGAACGTTGCGCTACTTTCTAATGAGCAGGAGTGGGGGTGAGGGCAGGAAGGGGTGTTAGTGGTGTGGCCAATATATTTTAGCTGTGTACTGGAGTAGGATAAAATCGTTTTGGACTTGACTGGGTTGATTGGGCCAGGGTTCTTGGCCCTGGACCCGGTCCAAGCGCGGATGGGCATAGACAGGCTTGCCTTAGGGGCGCCTTCGGCGCACCTGCGGCGCGCCCGCTGCGCGCATCCACTGCACGTCTTGGCAAGCATCCCCATTTATGCAGCCAGCTGAACAACTAGTTTTATCACTTCTTTATTCTTCAATTAAACTACACATTGGTGACCATTTCTTAAAAAGAATTTGTACAATGAGGCAAATGACATACTCCATTTCACATTACATTTGCATAATAGTTCACTCCCTATTTATTATCAAAGTGACAGCCTTGTATTTCTTCATTGTGCTCTAGTTTTCTTTCCTCCTTGTTGGTTTTCTTTTTGTTCATTGTTCCGTTCAACTCTGATAGACTGATTAGATATTTTCCACTTTGGACACAGTATTGCTTTTCGAACCACAGGATACTGGCATAAATGAGGTACATATTGAGCTCTTAACCGATTATACTC
Organism: Triturus cristatus; assembly: GCF_964204655.1. Taxonomy (NCBI): domain Eukaryota; kingdom Metazoa; phylum Chordata; class Amphibia; order Caudata; family Salamandridae; genus Triturus; species Triturus cristatus. The sequence goes on along the minus strand of NC_140594.1, from coordinate 238,595,376 downwards.
CGCTGCACAGCTCACGTCAGCACTTACTTTCTTCTCATCACAATCAATCAGAAATAAACCAGACAATTTATTATTGGCAAAGCAACATATGACATTCCTTCTTTAAATACACTACTACCAATATTAACAAGACCTGTATCTACACTTAAACTCCATGATTTATAAACTGTTAGTGCATACACTAAAGACTCTGGGAAATGCTTTTGCTGGACATCCGAGTCTTTCACTAGTAGGAAACATACAACACAGCTACTAATCCGTTAAACTTCAGCAATTCCATCACATTTTATGGCTAAGTATTCCACATCATTTCTGTTTGGATAATTAACAAATTTCTGAAAACGAATGGTGTGTGTGTAACTGAGCCAGAAGAAATTGTCTCCTGTTTCGCGGATTATTTCCGCGAGGTGTATTCCCCGGTCTCTTCTTGCTCGGAAGAGGATTCCCGTGCCCTGCTCAGGGATATCGCGCTGCCTTCCCTTTCCGGGGAGGACAGGGTGTCGCTGGACGCCGCTCCCACCTCCGACGAAATCGCCCTCGCCATACGCTCGGTCGCTTCTGGCAAGGCCATGGGCCCGAACGGTATCCCTATCGAGCTGTATAAGCTGCGACCGGATACATTGGCGCCTCACCTCCGCGCAATGTTCCTCGCGGCCCACTCGCTGGGCTCCCTCCCGCTTGACCAGCGTCTGGCTACAATCGTGGTGATCCACAAGGAAGGGAGACCTCGGGATCGGGTTACTTCTTATCGGCCTATCTCACTACTGAATGCGGAGCCCAAAATTCTCGCTAAGGTACTCGCCAATCGGCTGGTCGGTGTGGTGGGAGATCTGGTTCATCAGGACCAGTCTGGCTTTATTCCCCATCGCAACACAGCCCTTAACCTGCGGCGTTTGCATGGGGTGCTTGCGCGCGTCCCATTTATACGGGAACCGGCCATTTTGGCGTCCTTAGACGCCACCATGGCGTTTGACACGCTTGAGTGGCCATACATCTGGGCGATGCTTGCGAAGTTCGGATTTGGCCCAGGATTCATCAGTTGGGTCAAATTGTTGTATGCGGGCCCATTGGCGCAGGTGGTCGTGAACGGAAGAGTATCGGCCCCGTTTGAGCTGGGCCGGGGCACGCGACAGGGCTGTCCCTTGTCGCCGCTTCTTTTTGCGCTTGCCTTGGAGCCCCTGGCGGAGTGGCTGCGGTGGGAGCCGTCCATCCGTGGTCTCCGTTGGACCCCCGAGTATGAGGACCGCGTATCCCTATACGCTGATGACATCCTTCTGTACCTAGCCTCCCCACGTAAATCACTTATAGTGCTAGTTGATGTTTTACACTCGTTTGGTCGTAACTCCGGTCTCGTCATCAACTGGGCTAAATCGTGTGTGTATGTTCTCTCTGGGGAGGCTCCTATTCTCCCGCGGGGCTGTCCGATCCAGATCGCCCCGCAGGGATTTCGGTACCTGGGTGTCTTCATTACTCTGGACCCGGAGGCCCGGTATGAACGGAATCTGCTTCCCCCCCTCCAGCGTCTGCGGGTAGATGTCGCACGCTGGCGGCGCCTGCCGCTTTCGCCGCTCGGCCGGGCGGCATTGTTCAAGATGATGTCTCTGCCGCGTTTCCTGTACGCTTTGCAGAACACTATGGACTTGGTCCCGGCGCGCTACTTCCGTGAGGTGGAGAGTCTGCAACGCCGCCTGTTCTGGGACGGGAGGCCGCGCATTGCTCTGGCGAAGCTGACGCTCCCATGGTTTGACGGGGGGATTGCCCTCTCGGATATTAAACGGTACTATTGGGCCTCCCAGCTCGCTGCCATTAACCATGGCCTCTACGGGCCCGCCTTAAACCCGGCATTTGAAATGGACAAGATGCTCCTGCCAGGTGGCGACTAGAATCGAGCGCTCTACTCTAGCGCGCCCGACGCTCGTCTGACGTGCCCCACGCGTGTCATGGTGCAAGTCTGGCACGCGGCCAATGCAGCTATGGGGTGGAAGGACCGTTTGACCCGGGCATCACCACTATACGCGTCTGAGCGGTTAGGTTCCCTGTGGACCTCTAAGGGCTTTGAGAAGTGGGACATAATAGGTATCAGTAAAGTGGGGGATCTTTGGACGAGGGGAGGATTTAAAACGTTCGATATGCTGCAGACGGAATTTCAGTTGCAGGGCAGTGAATACTTTCGGTATTTGCAGGTCCGTCATGCGCTGGGCTCCGTCTTCTCGGACGTTGCCTCCATCCCGGAATATTCCCCCCTGGAGGATAGAATGCTGGATGGGCACGTCCCGGACAGCACGATCTCACTTATATACAAAAAGCTGATAAACGACCGCTCGGGCCTGTTGACTGCCCTTCGTGCGGCTTGGGTTGTCGACGGGCTGGAGTTGGACGACGAGGACTGGACCTCCGCGGTGGCCTCCCCGAAGGAGGTGGCCATACCGGCTCGCCTTCGCTTCGTCCAGCTCAAGATACTCCACCGGGTCTACATGACGGGGCCAAAGCTTCTGCGTATGGGCTATGCTGGAGATGGGTTGTGTAAGCGTGGGTGTGGTGCTTTGGGGACCTTTATGCATATTTTGTGGGAGTGCCCGGAGGTAGAGGGGTTCTGGCGTGGTGTACATGAGGTGCTGCGACTGGTTACGCATGTGGCGCTGTTGCCTGAAGCGTGGAGATGCCTGTTGAATGTGTGGGAACCGACTGATTACTCGACGCCGCAGACGTGGTGGGTGACTCTGGGATATATGATAGCCAAGCGTGATATTGCTCAACTGTGGGGATCCCAGAGGCCCCCGACGGTCTCGGCCTGGAAAGAACACATGGACTGGTGCATGTTTCAAGAAAAGGTGGTGTATGTGACGAGGGGTAAGCCTGGGACATGGGTGAAAGTATGGGGCCCCTGGAACGCCTACCGAGGGGGTATCTGCGCACCACCGCTGCTGCCTGATGCCTCGCCAGCCCCATCCCCTTAGCCGACTCATTCCCCCGCCGCCGGGCATTGGGTTCCCCCAGTCCTCGCTTTGTTCTCTTCCCCCTCTTCACACTTCTGTGTATAGTTGGGATCCCCCCTCTAGGGGAGCACGTGCTGCTATTTTTGATTGTGGGTTGCCTTGTGGGTGTGGTTTTAATTTTTGTTGTTCTTAATTTAAAATGAAACCGCATAATGGGGCCTGGGTGATGTGGCTTTTGACATTGTTACCTACTGAGAAATGCTCCTCCGTAATACCACGTGTTCCATAAATGTATGTCGTATGTTCCTACCATTGCTAGCGGCCGGCCGGAAGGTTGTGGGCCCATACTTGTATACTTTTAAGACCTGTAATAAACGGTTTAAAAAAAAAAAAAAAAAAAAAAAAAATTCATAACTTTACTGATTGCCCTTCTTCAACATTTAAAATATGATGTAAATTTATAAGACAATTTTTACAGATACGTAACTGTTTTTCTAATATTGCAGTTTTTGACACAGACTTTTCTAAACTATCCAATTTCAATTGTAGTTTTTCTATTAGTAGCACGGTAACTCCTTTATGTTCCATTTTATCATTTGCTCTGATTTCAACAATCTCTTCTTTTTCCAGTTGCAATATTTGTTCATTGAATTTTCATTGAATTTACTGCACTCCTCAAGAGTTGGCATCAAACAAACAATAGACTTGTCTTCCGTAACAAAATTGTACATTACTTCAGCAGCCAAAACATTACTTGGAACACTACTTGGAAACACATTTTTGATCAGACGGATTTGTTATACTGTCGTTCCCTCTTTTGTGAGGACTCCCACTCTTAAATCCTTTAGTATATCTGTATAATGCATATCTGATGATTGGTGCATATTTTGGATTGTCTCTTAGTATTGAAGGTTTTCTCAAATGTTTACATTTCCAATACTTCCTAGTGAATTCCTCATTTCATTATGTGGTAGTTTCTTGAATACAGATTGTCCTTTTACAGGAGTTAGTTGTAGCAGGTCTCCAAAGACTATTAAGTGTTTTCATCCAAAAAGTAAATTGTATGCAGTTTTTAATATTTGCTGCATTCATAAATGTATAAAAGCTATCATTAGGTTAGATACCATCAATAATTAGTAGCTTTAATTTCTGTAATACTCTTGCCACTTCATGACAAGCATCACCAGATAATTTGTTGTATAGTAATTTGTTGTCATGTTCTACATGCAATACCAAAGGGGATGACTGACGGAGCGCTTGAGCAAATCAAACACTCACCCCCAGTCAACTGATCTGGGTTTAATCCATCATCATTCTTTAGCTCACTCCACCAGCCCAGTTCAGACATGGCCATATGCAAATCAGTCTGACCCTGTGCCTCATGGGAACAGTCCAGCCCGAACTGCCAAGCCATGTCTTCCCTGGACCAGAAACAAGCATCCTGGGACTGGTTTCGGGTTCATAACCCTCATCAGCCAGGCTATCTTGAATCCAGTGGCAAAGTGAGCAAGGGACCCACGTCTGGGCATACCCTGCCAACTTAGGGCGAACAAAGCGATACCAAAGGAGATAACGGACGGAGCGCTTGAGCAAATCAAACACTTAACCCCAGTCAACTGATCTGGGTTTAATCCATCATCATTCTTTAGCTCACTCCACCACCCCAGTTCAGACATGGCCATATGCAAATCAGTCTGACCCTGTGCCTCATGGGAACAGTGCAGCCCGAACTGCCAATCCATGTCTTCCCTGGACCAGAAACAAGCATCCTGGGACTGGTTTCTTTCAAAACGAGGTTCTTATTGGGGCATTTTTGCCATGTTTTAACGATCATCGAGGAGAAATTGCAAAAAAACGGGTGCTCAAACCTATAGCTAGCTTATTTTTTTTAAAATTTAAATGCTAAACAACAGTTTATTACACATTCCAGAGTTGGAAATGAAAGCTTGCCATTACTTAAATGTTGTCATCACTCCTCAACTTAAAAAAAAAATTCTGACTCTTTAACACCCTTCCCCTACAACAGTCTTAGCTCATTGTACCTAGCAACCCAGCGGAACCAGTAGGTCACATGTTCATAGCACATTCTACTTCCAAATAAGATACAGCCGGTGTGCTTTAATCCACAGATTCAAAAGCATTTCCATGTCTATATTACATTTCTTTTTTTTAAACAACAGCCAATAATAAGACTTCTTGCTAAGGCATTCAACACACTACCCACTTTTTTTCACCTTCATGCTGACAGCATCCAATGAAATATATCTTTTTTTTTAAATCTCCATTTTAACTGCTTTTCCTTTGAAAATCTACCATATTGAGCTCCAGCATTCTCCTGACTACTATTGCTCCTTCACTTCAAAATGTTTAGAGTATGGATTGTGGGCCACAGCTACATGTATTGGGCTAAAGAGGCTGCAAAAAAAGAGGTATTGACAGGGACTTGGGTTTGCCAAATGTGCAGATTACTTGGTTTGGCAATAGAGGGTTAAAGTTTCATCAGTTGTTGGCTTTGGTTAAATCCATTGTGGATTCCCAAGCTTCTCATACATGATTGTGCATGTGGTGGCAATGACCTATTGACTGGGGTAGGACTGGAAATCCTAATGAAAGAAACATTTTCAAAACTGATGTCCTTTTCCCTCACAGTATCTTGGAGTACTCTGATATATGCCAAAGACAGAAATGGAAGTGGTCAAATTAAAGACAGCAAACATGGTAACAAAACTGTTTCTGCATTTCTCAGAGACCATCCCACACTTAGTTTGTGGCACTCTGCAGCCTGTCACACATATCTCCAAACATTTTTGACATGGGAAAGACACAATTTACTCATGTTTGTAATGGCAGCTTGAATTAGCTCTATCTCTACTACAAGCACACCCTTCTAGGGTATGCATGCATGCAATAGCTGCAACACCACACACAGTGGATATTCATAGATATTTGAGGTAAAAACATAACCTATCTATCAGATAGTTCCCTTCAGGCACTGCCCTTCTGGGGACAGCTTGGCAGATTTGAGATGGCAGATAGTTGGCTATCCATCATTTAGCCTTTGAACTGATGATTGTTTGAGGGGAGGCAGTGGCCAGTTTCTGTTTAGCTCAGTGGCTTGAGAAAGGTGATGGTGTCGTGGGGCGGAGGTATATGCTTTTGTGTGCAGTATAGTGCCTGCATGAGGGCTCGGGAGTGATGGTAGTTCTGTGCATCACAGTGCACATGGATGGCTGCTGCACACTACAGTGCATGTGCAGGCATTTGGAATGGTAATAGATGTGTGGAGCAGTGATAGTGATACACGGTCTGTTGCTGTTGAGTATGGTACATTCACAAGGCCTGACATCTTAATGGGTTGGAAAGTTGATCAAGGGAAACATTTGCATAAAACTTGACAGACGTAGGATTTGTCACTCAAAAACTTTAATATGCCCAGTAAAAGCCTGCAGTCCCGAAAGATGAGTATATATATTGTTTATATATTTTTTTGTGTGAGTCAGGCTAGGCGAACTAGGATGGGATGTATGTTTTTAAGCATCTACATAACCACATGGACTTTACTCCTCACAGTCAAAACGGAGGTGAGCATTGGTCTAGACTAATTCTAAATTAGTTTAGGCCAACCCTCACCTCGTTTTTGACTATGAAGAGTAAGGTGCATGTGTTCTCAAATTTGCTTGAAAATGCACCATTTGCCCACTAATTTTTCATAATTTTCTTGGCAGGGACCGCGGGGGCATTGGGGCTCCCCCCATGATCCCAAACGTGAGGCCAGGCCCCGGGGATAGGGTCCCCACAGCCAAACATTGCCCCCCTCCCATTAAATAAAAAAGGAAAATAAAATAAAATAAAAATTTTAAAAAGCAAAGCCCCAGGGGATGGGGTACCTGGTGCCTAAAAAGGCCTCAGGAGGCGGGCCCTTTCCCTTTTAAAAAAACAATAAAATAAAATGGCTGAGGCCCTGGGGGATGGGGTTCCAAGGGCCCAAAAATACTAAGAGAAGGGGGTCCAAGCAGCCCCCCTTCTGAAAAAAAAGAAGCATCTCGATGGAGGCCCGCCCCTCCCTGCACCAATCTGCAAACACGCCTACTGGCGCGTTCTGGGTTGGTGGATTAAGTCCCTTGAATCCTAAGGGTCCTTAGGGACAACTTGCCTACCAGGTACCTCCAGTAAGCCTCACACAGTAGGACTGCTGAGAGGTGGTCCACGGCCATGCCCCTTTTTACACTACTCTGCAAACACACCTTTTGCGCACTGCTGGTGGGGCGATGAGGTCCTCTTGTGTCCTGAGGACCTCAGGACTAAAGTGGACTTCATCCCCCGAGCAGCAGTGGTCCAGGAGACCACGTTGCAGAGTGTTGTAAAAAAGGGGCATGGCCTCTTACCACTCTCAGAAATCCAGCTGCGTGGGGCTTACTAGAGATAACATGAGGGCTAGTTGGCCCCCAGGGACCCTCAGGAGGCAAGGGGACTTCATCTTCCAACCAAGAGTGAGCTAGTAGGTGCATTGGCAGAGTGGTGGAGAAAGGGGGCATGGCCTGTGTCCACCTCTCAGCAATCCCACTATCTGGGGCTTACTGGAGGTATCAGGTGGGCTAGTTGGCCCTTTAGGACCCTCAGGAGGCAAGGGGACTTAAATCCCCATCCGAGAGCGGGCCAGGGAGCGCGTTTACAGACTGGTGGGCAAAGGGGGCATGGCCTGCTATCAGAACTTGCTGTGTGGGACTTACTGGTGGTAATAAGAGGGGTGGTTGGCCACCAAGGTTGTCCTTGGGGGGCCAACTACCCCTCCTGTTACCTCCAGTAAGTCCCACACAGTGGGATTGCTAAGAGGTCTTCGGTGGCCACATCCCCCTTTCTCCACCACTCTGCAAACGCATCTCCTGGCATACTACGGGTTGGGAGATGAAGTCCACTTTACTTTGGGGGTAAAGAAGCCCTCCTGGTACCTCCTGTAAGTCCTACGCAGTGGAAATCTTGAGCGCTGGTTGGGGGCCCTGACCTCTTTCTCCACCGCTCTGCAAACATGATTGCTAGTACGTGATAGTTAGAAATTAGCCTTTAAAAAACCTTTTAAATTACCTGAAAAAAACACAGGTTTCAGAGACATTATAGTTAGTAATTAGCATTTGAAAAACCTAAAAAATTCACTGAAAAAAACACAGGTTTCAGGGGCGCTACAGTTAGGCTAACATTTCACTGGTACAAAAACAGAGAAATGTGGCCGTTATAGTTAGCTGAGCTAACTATAACTCACACCCCGCAATGCACTGCTGATGACGTCGCATATTACATAACTCATGACATGGTCAGTGACATCACTGATGGCATCACTGATGATATCTCAAATGATATCACTGATGACATAATCCACTCAATATCTGATGTACCTCCTCACACCCTAATATAACCTTTCATACACCTACTCTAAAATACAGACTACCGTTCTTGAAATGATAGACACACGAAAACCAGTTAGTACATACCCACTCACTGATTCATAGGTCTACACACACATCCACTCACTAACCCATACACTCACTCATACAGGCAGTCACTCATAAATACAACCACTGTTAAATGTACTCTTACACCCATACAGACACTCACACACTACTACTGACCCATACAGTTACTCGCACACCCTGTCAGTCACCTAAAGAATCAATCTGACTGTCAATTACTCACCTATACAATTATACAAACACACCACCTCACTTATCCATATACATAGTAACACATACTTACTCTCTTCTGCAATCACTGACACAAGCACACACTCATCCACCACTCTCACAGTCACTCACTCACACATACAATCACTTATATACTCCAACACTCACACATATGCAGTTACTCACCCTTTTACCACTGAGACATCCATACACTCACCAACAAAGCCATATGCACACTCACTCAACCATACCGTCCCTCACAGAGAGTCACTCAGCCCCTCACCCAGCCCCACACAGGCACCGATACAGGTACTCAGACAACCAATCATAAACCCATTTAGACACTCATGTACCTACTCACCAACCCATGAAGCCACTTACATACCAGATGACAGACTAATACAATCACACAGATTAGTCATTCACCCATGCATTCACTAAGACACATTTAATCACTCACTTATACAGTCATTCACGCACTCACTAAATCATCCATTCAGACATTCATACAGCCACTCATTCTTCAATACACCTTGGCGTATATATATATATATATATATATATATATATATATATATATATATATATATATATATATATATATTATCTACTGGCGGTCGCCAGTAGATAGTTATCGTTAGGACCGAGTTTCCATAGGAAATCTGAAAATTCTATTTTGAATAACTTTGGCGCCGGTTGACGAATCCTCGTGAAATTTTCAAAACTAATGGGGCGCTCCGCTCAGCTCCTACCCTGAAAGTCTCGGGGTGATTCATCAAGCGGGGGCCGAGAAAAAAGGGGGGTCCCAAAACGCATTTTTCCCATGCATTTTCCCATAGGACCTTTAGTCGAAGGTACAGCCCGAACGGCTGAACAGAATTATTTGAAATTTGGCAAAGAGGTAGTCCTCAGGTCAGGCATGTGCCTTTTGCAGGTCTGGTGACAATCTGTTCAGTAGTTCCTGAGAAAAAAGCATTTAAAATATATAAATATCTATACGCGCGTACCGTGCGCGCACCGTAAGCGTACGGTGCGCGCATCCTAACGTGCGCGAGCGAAATTCTGATTGGTTGTTACATGTCTGTAAATATTCGAATCGGTCGAAATCAGGAAGTGTCGGCCACCATTTTGTCTGTCACACTGAAAAGGAAAGGTGGAGAACGTGAAAAGCGGGCAGGGTAGGGAGTTCCTGACCCCCTAGCGTTTGTCAGGGGTCACAGTGGGACCCCGAAGGGCAACATTTTTTTTAAAAAAAAAATTCAAAATTCGCGAGGTGCGTGCACCGAGCACGCATGGCAAAAACATTTAAAAAAAAAAAGATGTAAAAAAAAAGATTAAGTGTTTAGATATTAGGTGGCTCTAAAAAGAGCCGTTGTGTTTATTGAGTGTTTTTTGGTACCTACAAGTAAGTACCGATGCAGAGTCTAAAGTTCAAGAGGAGGACTCTGTTCCCTTCATCACTGAAATGTACACCGTCTCCTCTATAAATGCCTTGCATGTTGTAACGCAAGTTGTTGTGGTATTTAGAACCCATACCATAGTCTCTGAGGAAAGCAGAAATAGACTTATTGACGTGCTTTCTTGCTTTGTCAATCTGCGGACAATGTTGGTTGGACCAGTTCCACTTTTGCCTTTGGCATATATTAGAATATACAAAGGCAGTTTGTATAAAAAGTGACATCAATTGCACAAAGGTGTCCTTAAAATGCATTTCCAGACCTACCCCAGTTAAAGTGCCTAGGTCATTTCCACCACAGTGCACAATAATAAGGTTAGGCTGTGGGAGATGTAGAAAGGTTTTCACCAAAGGCAATAATTGGTGCCACTTTAACCCTCTCTGACCAATCCATTTAATGTCTACATTTGGCAAAGCAAGATCTTTCACAATACCTCTTTTTTCTGCAAACTTTTCACTCCAGAAGACATAGCTGAGACCTATAATCCACACTGTGAACATCTTCCAAGGAGATCTGGATGCACTCAGAAGGTGTCTTTCAGTAGAATGGTAATATGAAAAGAAAGATAGATGTAAAATGGAGGCTTACATACTTTTTTCAAAATAAAAAGAAATCATTGGCTGTTTCAGACCATTCAACACTAAAAACTAGGCTGTATGTTTAAATTTTTAAAAACGTGTTTTGTATTGGTTCAGAAAAATGTGTTCCCACAGAACATTAGTTTGGATTTGCTGTTAGGTTTGAAAAGTCAAGCACTCTTGCTCTTTCGATTTGAAACATTGTGTGCTGAACTTCTGACCTCTCTGCTCACACCAGTGTTCCATGACCTGTTGCTATGGTAGCAGGCAGAAGTCATGTTGGGGGAAGGGATCATTTGGAAAAGGGTTGAAATTTGCAACCAATAGAAATGTGGGATTCCATTTGAAAAAATGTGGGAAACACTGTGATTTGAAGTTAACATTTATATGTGTGAAAAAAGAGAGGGAAACATTGCCATTTACTGGTTCTGCTGAGAGGTGTACAGTTCAGAGATTCTGGCTCTGATAATCTGCTGTGTGAGTGGCACATTTCTTTCTCAACTAACTACTTTTAAAGGTGAGTTATGAATTTGAGAGGTGAGTTATGTGGTGTAGTTGGATATAAATTATAGAAATGTGTTTCTTCTTATAAAGTTGTGTTTTACATTTTATGTTAAGGAAGATATTTAACTGCCTTGAACATGTCAGATATTATGGAGTATGTCTTCACCATAAGTTAAGGTGTACTGGTATCAACAAAAAAAACTGTTTTGTGCCTAGACTCACACCATGAGTCTGTCTGTACACAGGAATTTTTCACAGAGATTTAATTTGTGTTGCTGTTGCTCTGTTTGACTTCCACTAGCAGGAAAGGGGCAGCTTGTTTTCAAGAACTGTGATGGTTAGCAAAAAAAGGGGATGTATGTGGTGTAGTTGGATATAAATAATAGAAATGTGATTCTTCTTATAAAGTTGTGTTTTACATTGTATGTAAAGGAAGATATTTAACTGCCTTGAACATGTCAGATATTATGGAGTATGTCTTCACCATAAGTTAAGGTGTACTGGTATCACCCAGAAATACTGTTTTGAGCCTAGAATCACACCATGAGTCTGTCTGTACACAGGAATTTTTCACAGAGATTTAAATAGTGTTGCTCTTGCTATGTTAGACTTGCAGTCGCAGGAAAGGGGCAGCTTGTTTTCAAGAACTGTGATGGTTAGCATTCAGCAGAAATCACTTTCTCAGAAATGAGAGGCAAATGCAAACACATTTGAAAATAGCATGGTACATTTTCCTACCACTTTAAAAGTTGTGTTTTACATTTTATGTAAAGGAAGATATTTAACTGCCTTGAACATGTCAGATATTATGGAGTATGTCTTCACCATAAGTTAAGGTGTACTGGTATCACCCAGAAATACTGTTTTGTGCCTAGAATCACACCATGAGTCTGTCTGTACACAGGAATTTTTCACAGAATGTATTTGTGTTGCTCTTGCTATGTTAGACTTGCAGTCGCAGGAAAGGGGTAGCTTGTTTTCAAGAACTGTGATGGTTAGCATTCAGCAGAAATCACTTTCTCAGAAATGAGAGGCAAATGCAAACACATTTGAAAATAGCATGGTACATTTTCCTACCACTTTAAAAGTTGTGTTTTCCATTTTATGTAAAGGAAGATATTTAACTGCCTTGAACATGTCAGATATTATGGAGTATGTCTTCACCATAAGTTAAGGTGTGCTGGTATCACCTAGGAATACTGTTTTGTGCCTAGAATCACAACATGAGTCTGTGTGCACACAGGAATTTTTGACAGAGATTTAATTTGTGTTGCTCTTGCTCTGTTAGACTTGCAGTCGCAGGAAAGGGGCAGGTTGTTTTCAAGAACTGTGATGGTTAGCATTCAGCAGAAATCACTTTCTCAGAAATGAGAGGCAAATACAAACACATTTGAAAATAGCATGGTACATTTTACTACCACTTTAAAAGTTGTGTTTTACATTTTATGTAAAGGAAGATATTTAACTGCCTTGAACATGTCAGATATTATGGAGTATGTCTTCACCATAAGATAAGGTGTACTGGTATCACCCAGGAATACTGTTTTGTGCCTAGAATCACACCATGAGTCTGTGTGTACACAGGAATTCTTCTCAGAGATTTAATTCGTGTTGCTCTTGCTCTGTTAGACTTGCACTCGCAGGAAAGGGGCAGCTTGTTTTCTAGAACTGTGATGGTTAGCATTCAGCAGAAATCACTTTCTCAGAAATGAGAGGCAAATACAAACACATTTGAAAATAGCATAGTACATTTTCCTACCACTTTAAAAGTTGTGTTTTACATTTTATGTTAAGGAAGATATTTAACTGCCTTGAACATGTCAGATAATATGGAGTATGTCTTCACCATAAGTTAAGGTGCAGTGGTATCACCCAGGAATTCTGTTTTGTGCCTAGAATCACACTATGAGTCTGTGTGCACACAGGAATTCTTCTCAGAGATTTAGTTTGTGTTGCTCTTGCTCTGTTAGACTTTCACTCACAGGAAAGGGGCAGCTTGTTTTCAAGAACTGTGATGGTTAGCATTCAGCAGAAATCACTTTGTCACAAATGAGAGGCAAATGCTAACACATTTGAAATTAGCATGGTACATTTTCCTACCACTTTAAAAGTTGTGTTTTACATTTTATGTTAAGGAAGATATTTAACTGCCTTGAACATGTCAGATATTATGGAGTATGTCTTCACCATAAGTTAAGGTTTACTGGTATCACCCAGGAATACTGTTTTGTGCCTAGAATCACACCATTAGTCTGTGTGCACACAGGAATTCTTCTCAGAGATTTAATTCGTGTTGCTCTAGCTCTGTTAGACTTGCACTCGCAGGAAAGGGGGAGCTTGTTTTCTAGAACTGTGATGGTTAGCATTTACCAGAAATAACTTTCTAACAAATGAGAGGCAAATGCTAACACATTTGAAATTAGCATGGTACATTTTTCTTCCACTCCCGCAATGGGTGAGGTAGATCCTACATGTTCAAAACTCCAATTAACCTTTACCACACATGTACTCTTACATACATCTCTGCAGTCTTCATGCAGTTGTGCCAGCGTCCATGCAGATCTGTGTTGCACCTGACAATACATGGTCTCCAGAAGCACCCCCTTAGCACACAGACAGGTGCTTCTCCTGCACTCTCATGCTTACTATTCAGCTCTGTGTGGTATTTCAGATAGCAGTGTGTAATGCTAACACATTCAACGTCACCAAGGCTCATTGCCTTTGCTCTACTCTAATCACTCACCCTGTAACACATGCTGATGGTCTCAAGTAGCTGTTAGGACGTGTACTCTTTTCTGCCTCTCTAAAATATAAGGAAAATGTGTCAGGCTGCCATAGTAATTATCACTTACTCTTCCACAGTAGTAAATGTGCTTTGAAATTGCCAAACCAAAATCGTTTTTTGCCTAGAATCACACCATGAGTCTGTGTGCACACAGGAATTGATGTTACAGATGTAATACGTGTTGCTCTTGTTCTGTCAGACTTGCAGTTGTAGGAAAAGGACAGGTCATGTGATTGGATTTGAAAAGCTCTGAAAAAAATCGTAATGTATTAAAATTACATAAAGATATTTTTTTTTTAGTTTCTTTCAGGTATTGCTGAACAACAGTGAAATTAATTAAAGATGCCAATAAAGTCAAGAAAGAGAAAAGAACAGCAACAACATCTATATTTGAAGAAAACTGGACCAAAAAAAATAGTTGAAGAACCTCATGTTGGAAAAAAGAAAAAGTCTTCTGGTAAGCAGACTAAGGATTTTTTTTTAAATATCTTCAAACAAAGAAAAAATGTTAAGAATATATACACTGCAAATAGTGTTTCAAGTACAAAACAACAACAGAGTTGACAGAAAATACGAAAAGCCAATGTTGAATCAGAAGTAAGAAAGAGTGACTTAACACGAAAAATAGATTTTAAAAACATTCGTAGAAAAATGTTTCAGAGAAGAGTGATGTTAAATTTGCTAAAGGATGTGAAAAAATATAAGAAGAAAACCAAATTTTATAAAAAAAAGAAATATATTGAAACAATTGTTGCTAAGGCTTTGGAAATAAAACGAAAACTATTCATTCTAATTTTGAACAGGATGCGTAGATTAGAAAAATTAGTAAAAGCAATGAAGTCACAAAGCAAAAGGAAAAGAGTAGTGAAAAAAATAACTTTTGTAAAGTGTTCTTAGGAGAATGGAAGCATAGTTCAAGTACTGAGCCATTTTTTAATGAAGAGAGTTATCTTCAAAGTAATAATTTGTTGCATGCAGTTGACACCAATGGTCGAGCTTATGAAGTTAAAGATGGTTGTGTAATGGAAAAGGAGAAAATGGTTCCAAGAAATGAGGAAGAAGTGTTAGCTGATGAGGTTATGGGGAGACGTCCTAAAGCCCCAGTGTACACTTGGAATTGTAGTAGTATTTGCACTGTGCGACAGGAATCTATTGATAAATTACGTGACTTCCTAAGAGAATATAGTAAAAAGAGTGTTAAACAGAAGATTAAGGTGCTTCAAAGACTTGACCCATGCAGAGTGAGAGAGAATACTGGTTTGCAAGGACATTCTCTTGCTTGTCTATCTAGGAAAGTTTGCCAAAGTGTTTTTCACCATTTTAGGATGCTGGCTGTTCATCATACTGAAATGAGAAAATTTGTGAGAACATTGTATTTTGCTAAAAGTCCAGCACTAAAGTTAAATGCGTTGAATAGTGCTCTGTTCCGTGGATCTGTATCAGATGTAGTGAAGGTTACTGATGATATTCAGTTTTGTTACTTTGGTCCAGAGGAAGAAAGTGCAGGAAATGACACAGTTATTGAGGAAAATGTGGAAGAGAATGTAGAACTCACTGTTAGTAAAAATTTTGAAGATGAAATGACAAAATTTGCTATCATCTCTAATGAAAGACCAAATATTACTTGTATTTGTTGCCGGAGAAGCCATTACAAAATTCAAACAAGGAATGTTGATCTGTATAAAAAAAGTGAAAATGAAGATAATTATAAGTGGAAGGATTTTGCAACATATATATTTCTGGAAAATAGATTTGATTTGGGTGAAAATCAGCGTATTTGTAAATACTGGTATAACAAGTTAGAAGAAAATAGAATGCCAGCCAGAGCTGTACATAATAATTTAGAATTGGTTGATATTCCTGCAGAATTTTCTGATTTAAATACGAATGAGTCTATACTCATTCAATGTGTCCATCCGTTTCAGACCATAGTGCGTATGGAGCCAAAAACAGGTAAATTACCTCCTTCGGATTTACAAAGAGGTTTAAAAGGAAGAGTTGTCTATTTGCCATTGGATTTGAAAAAAAATATGGAAACAATTGATGCAGATAGATTGGAAACTGAACCATTAGTTATTCTGGTTAATGGAGTACCAACAAAGAATAAGAAAATTTGGCAGGAGCTGGTAGATGTACGAAAAGTACAAAGAGCAAATTTATATTTGAAAAGAAATAATAAATGGTATGAAACAATTTACATGGATGAAGATGAAGAAGTTTTACTAGCAGACTCAGGAATACCAGCTGGGCAAATTGAAAAAGTGGATAAGTCAAAAGAAGAAGAAATTTATGAACATTTCAGCATACATCCGCTTCATTCTAAAGAAGTTATGGGAAACACTATTGATCTGTTTCAGATGAAAAAAGCACAAGGAAGTCCCGTGAGTGTATGGGAGGAGAGCTTGGAAGCTCGTTGTTTTCCCCAGCTGTTTCCTACAGGAAAAGGTGGACGATATGATGAACGTCCAGTACAGATAACTGCTTCTGAGTATCGGACTACAAGATTATATGCAGAAGATCCAAGATTTCGTCAAAGTATTCCATATTTGTTCCATCTTTTATTTGAAAGTGACTTGTCTGCACTATCTTATGCAGTAAATCACATTTTAAAAACTGGAGTACATCTACATAATGTGTCTGCAAAGGATTTTATGAACAAAGTGCAACAGCAAGATGATCATTTGGAATCTCAATTGATAAATTTCATGGCTTGTCAGCGAGGAACTAATGAATATTGGTACCGACGCCATGGAGAATTGAAATGTATGTTACGGAATTTAGGAACTCCTACATGGTTCCTTACCCTAAGCTGTGCTGAGTACGCTTGGGATGATTTACTGGATTTTCTTCGAGAGGCAAATTAAAATATTGAAAACATCCAATACAAGACAGCAGGAGAATTGTGCTCATTGGATCCGGTTAATGTTTGCAGATATTTCAATCATAGATTTGAGGCTATGATGTCCTTCATCTGCAATAAAAAAAATCCACCTCTTGGAGAAGTTGTGGATTTTTTTTGGAGAAAAGAGTACCAAGCAAGAGGTGCTCCTCATATTCATATGTTGTTGTGGATCAAGGATGCCCCAAAATTTGGAACAGATTCTGATGATGCAGTTTTATCATTCATTGAAGAATATGCAACATGTGCTATACCTAAAAGCACAGAAGAAAAAAACTTAAAAGAGCAATTTTTACGTTTCCAAAGACATCGGTGTGGAAAATACTGTCGATGAAAGTACAAGAGTAAAGATAAATTCTACACAAAATGTCGATTTGGATTTCCACGACCTGTTCTTTCAAAAGGAAGAGTAAACAGTTTTATGTCAGCTGTGCGACATACTATTACAAGAAAATCGCCTAAGAATACCTACAACCTAAGAAGAAAAGAAGAGTCAAAATATATAAATGACTACAACCCAGTCATTTTTTCCATGTGGAATGCTAACATGGATATACAGTATGTAGCTGACAATTCTATTGCTGTTGCTCGATATGTCACATCTTACATCACTAAATCTGAGAAAACAGAATTGAAAGAAATGTGGGAAGAGATTTCTCACGAGAAGACTGTCAGTAAAAAGCTATACAGTTTCAGTTTAAAGATGTTATCGCATCGAGAAATTGGATCCTACGAATGCTCAGATAGGTTATCATCTGCAAGTCTGTACTGCAAATCCAGAAGAATAATTTGGGTAAGTTTAGGCCTTGCAGGAATGAGAAGTCGGGTACTGAAATCTGTTCGAGAAATTGAATATTTAGCAGAGAACGAACCTGAAAGTACAGACATTTTAAGAACAAACATGTTGGACACATATTACCCACAAAGAAGTCATCATCTTGAGAACATGTGTCTATATGAAGTGCTGCAGAACTACATTTATAAATGGAATTCCACAGAAGACATCAACAATGGAAAATATAAAGTCACTGGTGAGGAAGGATGTTTGGTAAAACAAACAAAAGGAAGTTTGATTAATCACCGGAAGCTGAGTTGTGACACTACTGACGAAAAGGAATTTTACTACTTGGCACTTTTACAGCTGTTTAAACCATGGCGTTCAGAGGACGAACTACTTGGAGATTTTCAGAGCTATGAAGATTCCTTTAATGCTTGCAAAGATAGCATAGAATGCAGTACTTTCTCAACTTATGTTCAAATGTTAAATGAAGAAATTGAACAAGAAGCAACAATTGCAGCTGAAGTAGCTAGAGACAGTTCTCAAGACAGTCAAAGTTCTGGGACGTTCAGTCAAGATCCTCTAGGACAAACAATCGTAGAAAATGAAGCTGCAATAGCCATGACTGAAGTCGAAACAGCTATGAATCAAGCTCAGGAAGATTTAATAAACTTACCAAATATGGAACAACAACTGAATGATGGACAACAACAAATTTATGAAGAACTCAGAAAACAAATTGATCACGGATTACTACATGAAAATAAAGAGTGCTCATGCACATCATTTCAACCAATCAGAATGTATGTGAGTGGACAAGCCGGAACTGGAAAACGTTTCTTGATTAAAGTAATTAGAAGCTACCTACAGCAAAAAACAGATTCAACTTTGTCTTGTGTTGTTACTGCTCCAACTGGGTTAGCAGCATATAACATAAAAGGAATTACCCTCCATCGTTTGCTAATGTTACCAGTAGAGCACGAGACCAAAATACAATACCACAAGTTAACAGGAGAAGCATGTTTTGTAGTTGCAAGAGTATTGAAAAAAATGAAAGTTCTCATCATTGATGAGGTAAACATGGTATCAAACTTAATGCTTGCCTTTGTGCATTTAAGAATGCAGCAAATTCTAAAGACAAACTATGACGTGCTATTTGGAGGAAAACATGTTATAGTTTTTGGAGATCTTTTGCAGCTTACTCCAGTTAAAGGACAACCAGTATTTCAAACCCTTACACATGAAGACAAGAAAAAGTCATTAGGAAGTATAGGTAATGTGAATATTTGGTCATACTTTGAGTACAAAGAACTCATTACCAATATGCGGCAAGCAAATGATGATGATTATGCAAGTATTCTCAAAGATATCAGAATTGGACTACTCACAGAACATGGCAGAAAAGCTTTACAGAGTCGATTGCTATGTAATGTGTTTCCAACAGAACAAATAGTTCCAGAGAAAATATACAACATATAGAACATTGCTGGAAAAAATACTGTAATCTGCTTAATGCCAACACTACATGAATTCTCTATATTCAATCAAGAACTTTTGAAATTGGTAAATGAAGAGATTGTCAAACTGGAAGCTATGGATAAAATACAACATGAAGGAATAACTATTATATTGACAAACAAATTGACAAGTAAATTGGATTCTCTAGAGAAAAACATCTCGAAAACAGCCGGTTTAGAAAAGAATCTTTACGTATGTATGAACTGTCCAGTAATATTAAGACGTAATTTGGATGTAGAGAAAGGTTTAGTGAACGGAGCTATGGGTAAAGTTGTGGGTTTTGTTAATTACCAGAAAAAAGTTGGAATTGAATTTTTAAAAATAAAATTTGATCAGATTGAAGAGGTTAAAGACATTTGTCGTTGTTCAGTTCGTTTCTTGCTTGTGAAAGACTTATATGTACGTAGGAAGCAGTTTCCGTTTTCTCTAGCATATACAGTAACTATTCACAAATCTCAAGGATTAACTGTAGATAGTGCATTTGTAAACATTGGATCTACTGTGTTTAAAGAAGGTATGGCATATGTTGCTTTGTCACGCGTGAAAAAAATATCTGGTTTATTCATGATAGACTTTGATGACTCAAAAGTAAGTGCTGATGCAAACTGTGTAAAGTAGTATAATAGATTAAGAAGAAGCTATGCTCCTCATTTAGGTCAGTATCCTGTGTTTGAAAAACGTGTTGTTTGTCGGAAAAGGAGATTTGAGAATATCTGTAATGAGGATGTACAGAAGAGAAAACAAAAAGAGAGTGATGTGACTGCAAGCAAAAAGAAAAAGGACAGTGTTGAAGAGGTTGTTGGTTGCCATTTTGAATATAGCTCTGGTGTCAACTGCTACGCAAATGTAGTGCTCAATGTTGTATTTTATCTTCAAATTTGGCAAGAGCAGATAATAGTAAATCATGAAAAAAGATTCTGCTCTCTGCTGAGTCTCCTTTATGAGAAGCTGAGTAATGATAAAACTAAAATAGAAAGTGCTTCTGATCTTAGAAATCTTTTAGATGAATGTTCTGGATGTACACAGTTTACACAAGATGTCCAGCAAGATGCACAGGAATTCTTGATGTATATGCTTATGGTACTGGAAGATGAAGGGGTAGAAATAGAAAATATATTAGGTGTCTCATATAAATGGGAACATTGTTGTGAAAACTGTATGAACACATGCAGCAGTAATGTTGATTCTGAAAGGTTCATCTATTTAACATTACCAGAGAGTAAAACAGTGACTTTTAGTAAATTAGTTAAAGATGCAAATCACAACATGCAATGTTCTCAATGTAAATCAGACATGTTATCAATGTTATTTTTACATAAATATGGACAGTATGTAATTTTAATGATGCAACGTTGTAGAGCAGATGGAACTAAAATGGAAACTTTACTAAAGAAGTTTGTAGGAAATCAATTATCAATATCAGGTAAAACTTTTGTTGAAGTTGCAATTATTTTTCATGATGGACCTTCTATAACTTCTGGTCATTACACAGTTTATCTTAAATGTGAAAAAGGATGGACACTGTGTAATGATTCTAAATTGATTTTCAAGCAACGTTTGCCTTATGATTTACCAAATTGTTACTTAATTTTTCTAAAACCAAAATTTTAGATACAAATTCCAGCATCTGAAATAACCATTATTTTAATTTTATAGGATCAACATTGGATATTTCACTTACAAATGATTTTAAAATTACCATTTGGCCTCAAGGAAAGGTAAAGGTAACAATTGTGGACTTGGTTGACAGATATTATTTTGGTGTACGTGCTTAAGCAGCAAGATTTACAGACGTTATTTATTGCAAATAGTTATTGTTCTTAGAAGGTATTTTTAATATATTTGTGACATTTCTATCAAGTTCTGTTTTAGTGAGAAGAGATTCAGGGCTTTTTTTAAACAATCTTTCAGATTGTTTTTTTTTTGCCCGCTGTTAAATGATGAAAACAATTGATTTCGCTATTTTCAGTGAAATTCAATACATTCTGAAAACAGCAAAAAAAGGGCAAAAAATTGCTTTGATAAGTCTGAAAAAATATGTACTGCTTAAGAAAATGTATTGTTGAATATTAATACTTTTTTTCTTTTTTTCAGATCTTGAAAGAAAATTTAGGAAATGTAATCCATTTTACTTGCAATTAAACAATGTGTTTAAATTTAAAACAAAGGTGGAAAACATGGAAAGGGGGCATGGTAGAGACTTCCTGACCCCCTAGTCTTTGTCAGGGAGTCCTTGAAGGATCACAATGGGTGAAAAAAATGAATTTTTTAAAAAACATCATAGGGTGCGCGCATCGTGCGCGCACCCTAAAAAAAAATCGACAAATAGATTTAAAAAACAAGTTTTTGTGTTTAGATTTTAGGTGGCTCTAAAAAGAGCCCTTGTGTTAATGTAGGGACAGAGGAAGAGAAAAACGAAAAAATGAAAAAAACTATGGCCTGGTGCATGAGTGCTGCTCTAATTTCCTCTCAATGAGATCAATACTGGTCTCACCAATAGAAATGAGAGCATGACAGTCCATGCACCGTGTATACAGCCTCGCAAAAGAAGGGCGTATATCCAGAGGTGTAGAAGTAGGAGAAGGCACCACCGCAAAAGAAGTACTCGGCTGAGCTGCCAATGGTGTGCTCGGCTGAGCTGTTGCGGATGTACTCGGATGAGCTGCTGGTGGGTTTTCACTAACAGCTCGAGTAAAAGTCGCTGGATGCACTTTTTCAACGTGCCTTAACATTGTGTGAATACTAAAAGAGTATTTCTTATTAGCATTTCCACGTGATAAGGTCCGTTGACAAAGAATGCAGGTGACTTTTGGTGCATTCACCTTCTTTTGGCCTTCTGGAAAAGTGAAAAACTGCCATATGAAGGAGTCTTTCTGCTTCCTCTGACTCTGTCTCACAAGAGTATCCTGTTCAGTCTCAGAAGATGGCTGCTGCTCTGCCATTGTATCCCCAAAACAGATTAGCTCCTTCTCCAAGTGAATCAGAAGTAATAATGAGGGGAGTGGGTGTGGTGTTGGAAGAATCTGGAACTGAAACTAGTTTGAACCAATGAAAATTGTTGTTTCTTGATCACATGACTTGTCATGAGGGGAGTGGGTGTGGTGTTGGAAGAATCTAAAACTGAAACTAGTATGAACCAATGAAAAGTGTTGTTTTTTAATCACACGGCTTGAGGTGCGCGCTCGGTGCGCGCACGGCGGAGCAAGTACCCATGCGTGAACGTATTATGCTCGTACGTAGCGCGCATACAAAGCGCGCGCGCATGCGCGTATGTATTACGCGCATAAGAAGCACGCGCGCATGTGCGAACGTAATACGTGCGCATGCACGAACTCAGCGCACGTAGTACGCGCGCATTCGCGAACGTAGTACGCGCGCATTCGCGAACGTACCGTGCAGAGCACACACGACGTACGCATGCGTACGTGGACAACGTACGCATACATACGTTGTCCACGCATGCGTACTTAGTGCACGTACTGTGCGCGCACTATGACGTACGCATGCGCACATAGATAACGTACGCATGCGTACACGAAAAACGTACGCATGCGTACTAGGTGCGCGCACCGAGCACGCACGGTATAAACAAAAAAAATAAATAAAATGAATTAAAATGTATATAAGTTAATAGAAGATATTAACTATGCTGTATAACTTTATTCAAATACAAAAAAAAAGCTGAGCCATTCCAAATTAAAGGATACAGATAATCTATAAATATATACATAGGTAACTTGTTGTAAAAGAAATATATAAAATAATATAATAAAAAATTCAAAAATTAGCATTTAAAAAACCTTTGAAATTCACTGAAAAAACCATAGGTTTTACACACGTTATAGTAAGGAATTAGCATTTAAAAAACCTTGCAAATTCACTGAAAAAACCATAGGTTTCACACATGTTATAGTTAGCTGGACATTTCACTCGTAAAAAACCAATGAAATTCCCCCGTTATAGTTAGTTCAGCTAACTATATCTCGCGCGCCCGCAATCCACTGCTGATGACGTCACATATTACATCACTCATGACATGGTCAGTGACATCACTCATGACATCACTGATGACATCTCAAATGACATCACTGATGACATCACTGATGACGTCATCCATGTGATAAATTGCCACATCTTCTCACACTCTAATATAACCTTTGATACACCGAATCAAAATTTAAGAGTTCCATTCTCAAAACCATACATACTGCAATACCAATGACTACATACCTACTTATTAACTCTTAAGTCTACATACACCTCCACTCATTCACCTGTACAGTCACTCATACTTACAGTCACAACATACAAAACTATCATATGCGTTTATATACCTATATAGACACTCACACACTACCAATCATCCATACAGGTACTCTCACACCTAGTCAGTCATGCAAATAATCACACTCCCATTTACTCACCTATGCGGTTATACACACTCAAGTTCACTTACTCATAAAAATAGTACCACATTCTTACACTCTTATAGAATCATTGATACAAGCACACACTCATCCATACAGTCACTCTCACAATCACACACTCTCACATCTACCCACTTATATACTCTTACACACATATATACTGCCTTTCACATATGTAGTTAGTCACAAATGTACCACTGAGATATACACTCACTCAACCATACAGTCCATCACAGATGCACTCTTAAAACAATGCACCCATAGAATCACCCACTCACACATCTATGCATAGAGTCACACACACCCTACCCGCACAAACAAGCAGGAACCCATATAATCAATAACTTATATAGACACTTATATAGGTATTCACATAACCATGCCGCCACTTATACACCAACATACAGACACATACAAACATTTACACAGTTTAGTCACTAGTCTGCAGTAAGATGCATTTAATGACTCACTTATAGAGTCAGTTACGCACCACAGAAAATCATCCATTTACATACTTGTACACCCACTCATTCTTCAACAGGCCTTTCCCTATATATATTAAACATATTAAAATTGATCAAAAATACATACTCAATGGATGACATCATCAGTGATGTCATCAGTGATGTCATTTGAGATGTCATCAGTGATGTCATGAGTGATGTCACTGACCATGTCATGAGTGATGTAATATGTGAAGTCATCAGCAGTGGATTGCGGGCACGCGAGTTATAGTTAGCTGAACTAACTATAACGGGGGAATTTCATTGGTTTTTTACGAGTAAAATGTCCAGCTAACTATAACATGTGTGAAACCTATGGTTTTTTCAGTGAATTTGCAAGGTTTTTTAAATGCTAATTCCTAACTATAACGTGTGTGAAACCTATGTTTTTTTCAGTGAATATATATATATATATTATCTACTGGCGGTCGCCAGTAGATAGTTATAGTTAGGACCGAGTTTCCATTGGAAATCTGAAAATTCTATTTTGAATAACTTTGGCGCCGGTTGACGAATCCTCGCGAAATTTTCAAAACCAATGGGGCGCTCCGCTCAGCTACTACCCTGAAAGTCTCGGGGTGATTCGTCAAGCGGGGGCTGAGAAAAAAGGGGGCCTCAAAATGCGTTCTCCCCATGCATTTTCCCACAGGACCTTTAGTCGAAGGAACAGCCCGAACGGCTGAACAGAATTACTTGAAATTTGGCAAAGAGGTAGTCCTCAGGTCAGGCATGTGCCTTTTGCATATATGGTGTCAATCTGTTCAGTAGTTCCTGAGAAAATTGCAGTTAAAAGTACATAAATATCTATAAGCGCGCACCATAACGTGCGCAAGCGTAATTCTGATTGGTGGTTACATGTCAGTCAACATTCAAATCGGTCGAAATCAGGAAGTGTCGGCCGCCATTTTGTGTGTTTTGTTTGTGACAGTGAAAAAGAAAGGTGGAGAACGTGAAAAGGGGGCAGGGTAGAGAGTTCCTGACCCCCTAGCCTTTGTCAGGGGGTCCCTGAAGGACCCCGAAGGGTGAAAAAAACTTTTTATTTTTTTTCAAAAAACACGGGGTGCGCGCACAGTGAAAAACCTTTTAAAAAAATAAACATTTTAAACGAGCCATTCCATATTACAGGATACAGTCAATCTATAACTATATACATAGGTAGCTTATTGTAAAATAAATATATAAAAAATAATATAAAACGTACATAACTTAGCATTTAAAAAAACGTACAAATTCACTTAAACAACCATAGGTTTCACACACGTTATAGTTAGGAATTAGCATTTAAAAAAACCTTGCAAATTCACTTAAAAAACCATAGGTTTCACACATGTTATAGTTAGCTGGACATTTCACTCGTAAAAAACCATTGAAATTCCCCTGATATAGGTAGTTCAGATATATATATATATATATATATATATATATTCAGTGAAAAAACCATAGGTTTCACACACGTTATAGTTAGCTGGACATTTCACTCGTAAAAAACCAATGAAATTTCCCCATTATAGTTAGTTAAGCTAACTATAACTCGCGCGCCCGCAATGCACTGCTGATGACGTCACATATTACATCACTCATGACATGGTCAGTGACATCACTCATGACATCACTGATGACATCTCAAATGACATCACTGATGACATCACTGATGACATCATCCAGTGAATGTGTGTTTTTCTGAAAATTAAATATGTTTTATATATCTCAAGGTCGATGGAAGAATAAATGAGTATATAAGTGTCTAAATGGATGATTTGTTTTTGAAAAATTGATTGTATTACTGACTGATTAAGTGTATCTTATTGAATACATGGCTAAGTGAGTAATGTTTAAATGTGTAAATACCTGTATCAGTCTCTCACTTTGTGTATAAGTGGCTGCATGGGTTGGTGAGCAGCAACATGAGTGTCTATATAGGTTATTAGTTGGTTTTTTGAGTATCAGTATGAGTGTCTGAGTGTCTGTATGGTTCAGTGGGGGGTATTACGTAGTGCATAAGTGCATGAATGAGTGACTCACTGTTTGTATGTGTTGAAGACAGCATATGTGCAGGACTGTATGGGTGGAAGAGTGTGTGTATGGGTGTGTTAGTGAGTGAATGGCTGTCTCAATAGTGTCTCTATGAGTAACTACATATGTTTTAAACTAGTATATGTGACTATTGGTGTATATAAGTGAGTGTATGTGAGAGTGAGAGAT
The DNA here is from genome assembly GCF_964204655.1 of Triturus cristatus. Taxonomy (NCBI): domain Eukaryota; kingdom Metazoa; phylum Chordata; class Amphibia; order Caudata; family Salamandridae; genus Triturus; species Triturus cristatus. Next base: position 238,569,114 of record NC_140594.1, on the reverse strand, counting down.
TGAAAGAGTTCCTGTATGAATAAGTATGTGTTTCTATAAGTGATTGTTTAAAAGACTAAGTATGTGTAAGTTTCCGTAGAAGTAAGTGTGGTGGTGTGTGTATAACTGTATATGCAAGTAAATGGATGTTTGATTCTTTATTAGCATGAGTAACTATGTGTGTGAGTAACTCTATGGATGAGTGGCATTGTGTTACAGGATGTATAGGTGTATGAGTACATATGATGTATGAGTACACGAATGAGTGACTGTACAGGACTGTTGGTGAATAAGTGGATGTTTATGTGGATCTTAGAATTATTGAAGAGGTTGTTGTAATTGGTATTGGTATGTCCATTTTTTTTAAAATTTCAGTCTCTATTTTTGAATGTGTGTATCAAAGGTTATATTAGGGTGAGAGGAGGTCTGCCACTCTATCACATGGATGATGTCATGAGTGATGTCATCAGTGATGTCATTTGAGATGTCATCAGTGATGTCATGAGTGATGTCACTGACCATGTCATGAGTGATGTAATATGTGACGTCATCAGTAGTGCATTGCGGGCGCGCGAGTTATAGTTAGCTTAACTAACTATAACGGGGAAATTTCATTGGTTTTTTACGAGTGAAATGTCCAGCTAACTATAACGTGTGTGAAACCTATGGTTTTTTCACTGAATTTGCAACGTTTTTTAAATGCTAATTCCTAACTATAACGTGTGTGAAACCTATGGTTTTTTCACTGAATTTGCAAGGTTTTTTAAATGCTAATTCCTAACTATAACATGTGTGAAACCTATGGTTTTTTCAGTGAATTTGCAAGGTTTTTTAAATGCTAATTTCTAACTATAACGTGTGTGAAACCCATGGTTTTTTCAGTGAATTTGTATGGTTTTTTAAATGCTAATTCTTAGCTATAACATATGTGATTCCCATATTTTTTTTTATCGATTTTTTTATTATAAATTCTTATATTAAATGTGTTTTTTTTAAAAAAAAAACAAGTTTTTTTAAACTTTTTATTCTCTTAAAACACTATGTTTTTTTTCTAAAAAATCTGCAATATTTCAAGTTTTCTCTTTTTTTTTTTTTTACCAAACAGGTAAGATATATTAGTATAACTTTGAAAATATATATATTTTTTTTTTTTTTTTTTTTTAGTGCGCGTACGGTAAGCGTACGGTAAGCGTACGGTTTACGCAATGTCCGTAATTTATCTACTCTGTTTGCGTATAGTTACGCAATTTGCGTATCCGCGCGTACTGCGCGTGGGGCGCGTACGCGTGTACGCTACACGCGCACGTTACGCGGAAGTGTTGGGGAGTGACTGTTATGCGCATGCGCGCGAGCGCGTGTCTTTTTTACGCGCATGCGTACTTTTGCCGTAAGCGCACCGTAAGCGTAACGTACGCGCACGGTGGGTCATGTGATCATGAAACACAACTTTTGATTGGTTGAAACTACTTTCAGTTCTAGAACTCTCCTACACCACACCCATTCCCCTCATTTCTGCTTGTGATCCCTTAGGAGAAGGAGCTGGGTTGTCTTTGTGATACGATGGCAGAACAGCAGAGCTCTTCTGAGAGTGAGGCTAGCAGCACTACCTTGAGGCAGAGAAGGAGGAAAGAAAAGACCTCTTTCATATGGGAGTATTTTACTTTTCCAGAGGACAAGAAAAAGGTAAATGCACCCTTAGTGACTTGTAAGCTGTGTGGCCGTGTACTTTCAAGAGGGAATCCCAACAAGAAGTATTCCTTCGGGAATCACACCATGTTGAGACACCTTAAAGATGTACACAGAAGGACACATGCTCGACATACTGAAGGTAACCCTTCAGTAAGTCAACCAAGCACATCCACAGCAGCTCAGCCTGGTCCATCATCTGCAGGGCCGAGTCCATCTTCGGCAGGTCAGGTGAGCCCTTCATCTGTGGTGGGAGCATCTCCTTTTTCTTCTCCTCTGGAAACAAACCATCGGTTTGTGAAGGTTGAAATACGGTGCGCCACTTGTCATGATCTAATTTGTCATAGGGAGACCAGTGTTTCCCTAGTGAACAATAAAATAGATCAGCACATTTGTCGTACCGACTAATATTCCCATTCTTTCTTTCCTCTGTCCCTGCATGAACACAACGGTTCTTGTAAGAGCCAACCTTACCTTTCAACTATTTTTTATATATGTTTTTAAAACTTTTTTTTGATTTTTTTTTTACCGTACGCGTAATTATTATTATTTTTTTTTAAAAAACACTAAAAATCAATTATCACATTACAAGGTCCTTGAGAGACTACAATGAAAAACTGAAAATGTGATTGTGGAGAAGTGGAAAAAAGGGACCATGAAATTTTTGACTTACCATACCCACTCAAAAAAATATTTATTAATTTAAATTTAATTTTAATTGCTTTAAAAATGGTTCTAGTTTTCGAAAATTTTCTATCTCAATCTGAAAAAAAAGAAAAAAGTATTAATATTTAATAAAACATTTTATAATACAGTACACATATTTACATATTTTTCAAAAAAATTTTTTGCCTTTTTTTTGCTGTTTTCAGAATATATTGCATTTCACTATAAATTGTGAAAGCAATTGCATTCATCATTTAACAGTGGGCAAAAAAAAAATTAACAATCTCAAAGATTGTTTTAAAAAAGCCCACAATCTCTTTTTGCATAAACATAACTTTATAGAAATGCATAATATTCTTAAAAAATATCATCTAATATCAATACTTATTTCTTTAAAATACCGTCTGACATTTTTGTTTCAGAAGTATAATCACAAAAATATATCTCAAATAACTCCACAATACATCTGATTCCATTTCCTTTAGGCCAAATTGTAATTTTAAAATTCTTTTTTGATGAAATTTCCAATGGTAATCCAATAAAAATCTAAAGTTTAAATTGTACAGATCTCACCGATTGTCTGTAACATTTTGGTTTCCGAAAGATTAATTAATAATTAAATAAGTCCACAATAGAATTGTTTACCCTTCCGCATGGCCAAATAGTAATTTTAAAAATCTTTTTGGAATAAATTTCCAATGGCAATCCAATAACATTCCAAAATTTAAATTGTGCAGATGTTACCGATTTTTTCTAAATTTTTGGTTTTCCAAAGTTTCATTAAAAATTGAAAAAGTCCACATTACAATTGGTTACCTTTCCATTAGGCCAAATGATAATTTGTAAAATCATTTTTTTTGAAAATTCCAATGGTAATCCAATAAAATGGTAAAATTGTTTTGTACAGATCTTGCCAAGTCTCTCTAAAATTTTGGTTTCAGGAAGATTAGATAGGAATTTGCTAAATCAAAAGGCAAACGTTGCTTAAAAATCAATTGGGAATCATTACACAGTGTCCAGCCTTTTTCACATTTAAGATAAACTGTGTAATGACCAGAAGTTACAGTAGGTCCATCATGGAAAATTATTGCAACTGTTACAAAAGTTTTTCCTGAAATTGATAATTGCTGTCCTGTAAACTTCTTTATTAAAGTATCTAATTTTGAACCATCAGCTTTACAGCGTTGCATCATTAAAATTACATACTGTCCGTATTCCTTTAAAATTAACGTTGAAAACATGTCAGATTGACACTCACTGCATTCCATGCTATGATTAGCATCTTTAACTAATTTAGCAAAAGTGACTGTTTTACTTTCTGGCAATGTTAAATAAATAAACCTTTCAGAATCAACATTAGAGCCACATATATTATAACAGTTTTCACAACTATGTTCCCATTTATAAGAGAGACCAAATAAATTTTCAATGGGAACCCCTTCTTCTTCCAGTACCTGAAGAAAAAACATCAAGAATTCCTGTGCGTCTTGCTGTACATTTTGAGAAAACTGTGTTCGTCCTGAACATGCATCTAAAAGTTTTCTAATTTCAGTAGCACTTTCTATTTGAGTTTTATCATTACTCAGCTTTTGAAAAAGGAGACTCAACTCAGAACAGAATCTTTTTCCCTGATTTACTATTATCTGCTCTTGCACACTTTCCAGATAAAATGCAACATTCAGCACTACATTAGCGTAGCAGTTGACACCAGAGCTATTTTCAAAATGACATCCTACAACCTGTTCTTCATTTTCCTTTTTCTTTTTGCTTGCAATTACATCACTCCTCTTTTTTTTCCTCCTCTCTACATCTTCATTACAGATATTCTCATTTCTCCTTTTACGAGAAACTACACGTTTCTCCAACACAGGATACTGACCTAAATGAGGAGCATAGCTTCTTCTTAATCTATTATACTCCTTTACACAATTTGTATCAGCACTAACTTTTGAGTCATCAAAGTCTATCATGAATAAACCTGATAATGTTTTCACTCGTGACAAAGCAACATATGCCATACCTTCTTTGAACACAGTTGAACCAATGTTCACAAATGCACAATCTACAGTCAATCCTTGAGACTTGTGAATAGTTACAGCATATGCTAGAGAAAACGGAAACTGCTTCCTACGTACATATAAGTCTTTCACAAGCATGAAACAAACTGAACAACGACAAATATCTTTAACTTCTTCTATCTGATCAAATTTTATTTTTAAACATTCAATTCCATCTTTTTTCTGATAATTAATAAAACCCACAACTCTTCCCATAGCTCCATTAACTAAACCTTTTTCAACATCCAAATTTCTCCTTAAAAATACTCTACAGTTCATGCAAACATATAGATTTTTTTTGTAATCCAGCTGTTTTGGAAATGTTCTTCTCTAGTGAATCCAATTTATTTTTCAGTGTGCCTGTTAATGTGATAGTAATTCTTCCATCCTCAATTTTGTCCACTGCTTCCAATTTCCTGATATCTTCCTTTTCCAATTTCAAAAGCTCCTCATTGAATATTGAGCATTCACGTAGAGTTGGCATTAAGCAGATGACACTTTTCTTTTCTGCAATGTTCTTGTATATCTTCTCTGCAACTATTTCTTCCTTTGGAAATAAATTATGTAGCAACCGACTCTGTAATGCTTTTGTGCCAGCTTCAGTGAGTAGTCCAATTCTGATATCTTTCAGAATACTTCCATATTCTTCATCGTTTGCTTGCCTCATATTAGTAGTAAGTTCCTTGTACTCAAAAAAGGACCAAATATTTGCATTACCGATGCTTCCCAATGACTTCTTTGTGTCTTCATGTGTCACAGTATTAAACACTGGTTGTCCTTTAACTGGAGTAAGCTGTAGAAGATCCCCAAAAACTATGACATGTTTTCCACCAAATAACACGTCATAGTCTGTCCTTAGAATTTGCTGCATTCTTAAATGCACAAAGGCAAGCATTAAGTTTGATACCATGCTCACCTCATCAATAATGAGAACTTGCATCTTCTTCAATACTCTTGAAACTTCCAAGCATGCTTCTCCAGTTAGCTTGTTGTATTGTATTTTGTTCTCATGCTCCACTGGTAACATTAGCAAACGATGTAAGGTGATTCCTTTTATGTTATATGCTGCTAACCCAGTTGGAGCAGTAACCACACAAGACAAAGTAGAATCCGTTTTTTGCTGTAGGTAGCTTCTGATGACTTTTATTAAGAATCTTTTTCCAGTTCCAGCTTGTCCACTTACATACATCCTGATTGGATGAAATGATGTGCATGAGCACTCTTTTTTTTCATGTAGAAATCCGTGATCAATTTTGTTTCTGATCTCTTCATAAATTTGTTGCTGCTCTTCGTTCAGTTTTCTTTCCAAATTTTGTAAGTCTATAAATTCTTCTTGAGCTTGATTCATAGCCGTTTCCATTTCATTCATGACTATTGATGCTTCATTTTCAACGATTGGTTGTCCTAGGGGATCTTGACTGAGTGTTCCTGAACTTTGGCTGTCCTGAGAACTGTCTCTAGCTACTTCTGCTGCAATTGTAGTTTCCTGTTCAATTTCTTCATTTAACATTTGCAGATAAGTTGAGAATGTACTGCATTGTATGCTGTCTTTGCAAGCATTAAAAGAATCTTCATAGCTTTGAAATTCTCCCAGTAGTTCATCCTCTGTACGCCATGGTTTAAACAGCTGTAAAAGAGCCAAGTAGTAAAATTCCTTTTTGTCAGTACTGTCGCAACTCAGCTTCCTGTGATTTATCAAACTTCCTTTTGTTTGCTTCACCAAACATCCTTCCTCACCAATGACTTTATAGTTTCCATTGTTGATGTCTTCTGCGGCTTTCCGTGAATAAATGTAGTTCTGCAGCACTTCATACAGACACATGTTCTCCAGATGATGACTTCTCTTTGGGTAATATGTGTCCAAAATGTTTGATTTCAAAATATCTGTACTTTCTGGGTCATTCTCGGCCAAATATTCAATTTCTCCAACAGATTTCAGTACCCGATTTCTCATTGCTGCAAGGCCTAAACTTGCCCAAATTATTCTTCTTGATTTCGAGTAGAGACTTGCAGAAGATAACCTATCTGAACATTCGTAGGATCCAATTTCTCGATGCGATAACATCTTTAAACTGAAACTGTACAGCTTCTTACTGACAGTCTTGTCGTGAGAAATCTCTTTCCACATTTCCTTCAATTCTGTTTTTTCTGATTTCGTAATGTAAGACGTTACATATCGAGCAACAGCAATGGAATTGTCAGCTACATACTGTATATCCATGTTAGCATTCCACATGGATAAAATGACTGGGTTGTAGTCATTTATATTTTTTGATTCTTCTTTTCTTTTAAGGTTGTAGGTATTCTTAGGTGATTTTCTTGTGATAGTATGTCTCACAGATGACATAAAACTGTTTACTCTTCCATTTGAAAGAACAGGTCTAGGAAATCCAAATCGACATTTAGTGTAGTATTTATCTTTGCTCTTGTATTTCCGTCGACAGTATTTTCCACACCGATGACTTTGGAAACGTAAAACTTGCTCCTTTAACTTTTTCTCTTCTGTGCTTTTTGGTATAGCACATGTTGCATATTCTTCAATGTAAGATAACACTGCTTCATCAGCATCTGTTCCAAACTTTGGGGCATCCTTGATCCACAACAGCATATGAATATGAGGAGCACCTCTTGCCTGGTACTCTTTTCTCCAAAAGAAATCCACTACTTCTCCTAGAGGTGGATTTTTTTTATTGCAGATGAAGGACATCATAGCCTCAAATCTATGATTGAAATATCTGCAAACATTAACCGGATCCAATGAGCACAGTTCTCCTGCTGTCTTGTATTCAATGTTTTTAATGTTTGAATTTGCCTCTCGTAGAAAATCCAGTAAATCATCCCAAGCGTACTCAGCACAGCTTAGGGTAACGAACCATGTTGGTGTTCCTAAATTCCGTAACATGCATTTTAATTCACCATGGCGTCGGTACCAATATTCATTTGTCCCACGCTGACAAGCCATCAGATTGATCAGTTGTGTTTCCAAATGATCATCTCGGTGCTGCACTTTCTCCATAAAATCCTTAGCAGACACATTTTGTAAATGTACTCCACTTTTTAAAATGTGATTTACTGCATAAGACAGTGCAGACAAGTCGCTTTCAAATAAAAGATGGAACAAATAAGGAATACTTTGTCGAAATCTGGGATCTTCAGCATATAGTCTTGTAGTCCGATACTCAGAAGCTGGAATCTGTTCTGGACGTTCATCGTATCGTCCTCCTTTTCCTTTAGGAAACAGCTGGGGAAAACATCGAGCTTCCAAGCTCTCCTCCCATACACTCACGGGAGTTCCTTTTGCTTTCTTCATCTGAAACAGATCAATATTGTCTCCCATAACTTCTTTTGAATGAAGAGGATGTATGCTAAAATGTTCATAAATTTCTTCTTCCTTTGACTTGTCCACTTTTTCAATTTGTCCAGTTGGTGTTTCTGTGTCTTCTTGTAAATCTTCTTCTTCTTCTTCTTCTATATAAATTGATTCATACCATTTGTTATTCCTTTTCAAATACAAATTTGCTCTTTGTACTTTCCGTACATCTACCAGGTCCTGCCTAATCTTCTTATTCTTTGTAGGTACACCACTAACCAGAATAACTAATGGTTCAGTTTCCAAAGTATCTGCATCAATAGTTTCCATATTTTTTTTCAAATCCAAGGGCAAATACACCACTCTACCTTTTAAACCTCTCAGTAAATCTGAAGGAGGTAATTTACCAGTTTTGGGCTCCATACGTACTATGGTCTGGAACGGATGAACACATTGAATAAGTATAGACTCATATGTATTTAATTCAGAAAGTTCGGCAGGAATAACATCCAATTCTAAATTATTATGTACAGCTCTGGTCGGCATTCTATTTTCCTCTAACTTGTTGTAACAGTATTTACAAATACGCTGATCTTCACCCAATTCAAAACAATTTTCAAGAAATATATATGTGGCAAAATCTTTCCACTTATAATTATCTTCATTTTCACTCTTTCTGTAGAGATCAACATTCCTAGTTTGTTTTCTATAATGAGTTCTGCGGCAACAAATACAAGTAATATTTGGTCTTTCATTAGAGATTTTTTCAAATTTTGTTATGTGATCATTAAATGTCTTACTTACAGAGGGTTCTACATTCTCTTCCACTTCTTCCTCATTTACTGTGTCCTTTTCTGCACTGTTTTGTTCAGGACCAAAGTAACAAAACTGAATTTCATCAACAACCTTCTCTACATCTGATACCGATCCACGGAACAGAGCCCTATTCAATTCATCTAACTTTATTGCTGGACTTTTAGCAAAATACAACCGTCTCACAAACTTTCTCATTTCAGTATGATGAACAGCCAGCATCCTAAAATGATGGAAAACACTATTACACACTTTTCTAGATAGACAAGCCAGAGAATGACCCTGCAAACCAGTATTCTCTCTCACTCTGCATGGATCTAGACTTTGAAGCACCTTAATCTTCTGTTTTACACTTTTTTTACTATATTCTCTTAGAAACTCACGAAATTTATCAATAGATTCCTGACGCACAGTGCAAATACTACTACAATTCCAAGTGTACACTGGGGCTTTAGGACGTCTCCCCATAGCCTCATCCGCCATCACTTGTACCTCATCTCTTGGAACCATTATCTCCTTCTCCATTATGCAACCATTTTTCACTTCGTAAGCACGACCTCTGGTGTCAACTGCATGCAGCAAACTATTACTTTGAAAATAGCTCTCTTCATTAAAAAAAGGTTCACTACTTGAACTATGCATCCATTTTCCTAAAAACACTTTACAAAAGTTTGTTCTGTTCACTACTCTTTTCCTTTTGCTTTGTGATTTCAGTACATTAACCATTGCATCTAATGTACGCATCCTATTCAAAATTAAAATGAATAGTTTCCTTTTTAATTCTAATGCCTTTGCTGCAATGGCTTCAATTTCTTTTTTTCTCTTGTAAAATTTAGCCTTTTGCTTATATTTCTTCACATCCTTTATCAAATTGGACATAACTCTTCTCTGAAACATTTTTCTACGTATCTCTTTAAACGCTGTTTTTCTGTTTAAGTTAATCTTTTTAGTTGCAGAAGGTGTATTTGCATTAACTAAATTCTCAATTTTTTCCTGTCCTTTTCTATTGAAAACATTCTTTCCAGCACAGACATTTTGTACATTTTTCCTTTTTTTGAATATGTTCTTTAAAAAATCTTTTGTCTGCTTACCAGAAGATTTTTCTTTTTCCCAACATGAGCATCTCCAACTAACTTAGGTCCTCCAGTTGTCTTCAAATATAGGTTTTTTTTGTGGTCTTTCTTTACTCTGGATTTTGTAGCCATCTTAAATTTTGTTCACTGCTCTTCAGCAATACCTGAAAAAAACTAAAAAAAAATCCTTTATTTTATTTAAATATATTACTACATTTTTTATGTTCTTTAGAAATCTTAAAATACTATAAACCCCTTTCCTATAAATGAAAATCACAATAACACCTTCACAAATTAAATATCTAAAAATAATTCCTGTGTGCACACAAAGTCATGCTTTGAAATTAGACAGAAAACGAAATTTCTTTGCCAATTGCAAAGCATACTTTCTACTACTTTTTAGGCAAGTGAAAAGTACTTTTACAGACTGACACATTATGAATCCACTTTTCAGATTCTGATAAAAGCACATGTCCAAACAGCTTTTTCAGACCAGCACCATGTGTAACCTGGGTGACTGACTACACTCCAGCAAGGGCAACCAGCCTTAGTGATGCTGAATGTATTTGCATTACTGACTGAAACCTCAAACCCCACTCGCTTGTGAATACTGTGCATGATTCCACAGGGTAAGCAGCTGGGTGTGTGCTAAGAGTGTGCTTCTGCACAAAAAAATGGCTCCCCCTTTCCATCTAATGCAACTGTGAAATCACCAGAGCAATACGCAATAAATCTCTGCCTGTAATTCCTCTTTGCACACAGAGTCATGTTTTCATATTAGTCACAAAACGAAATTTCTTTGCCAATTTGAAAGCACACTTACTACTCTTTTTTTTGGCAAGTGATAAACACTTTTACAGACTGACACATTTTAAACCAACTTTTCAGATTCTTAAAAAAGCACATGTCCAAACTGCTTTTTCAGACCAGCACCATGTGTAACCTGGGTGACTGACTACACTCCAGCAAGGGCAACCAGCCTTAGTGATGCTGAATGTATTTGCATTACAGACTGAAACCTCAAACCCCACTCGCTTGTGAATACTGTGCATGATTCCACAGGGTAAGCAGCTGGGTGTGTGCTAAGAGTCTGCTTCTGCACAAAAAAATGGCTCCCCCTTTCCATCTAATGCAACTGTGAAATCACCAGAGCAATACGCAATAAATCTCTGCCTGTAATTCCTCTTTGCACACAGAGTCATGTTTTCATATTAGTCACAAAACGAAATTTCTTTGCCAATTTGAAAGCACACTTACTACTCTTTTTTTGGCAAGTGATAAACACTTTTACAGACTGACACATTTTGAATCCACTTTTCAGATTCTTAAAAAAGCACATGTCCAAACTGCTTTTTCAGACCAGCACCATGTGTAACCTGGGTGACTGACTACACTCCAGCAAGGGCAACCAGCCTTAGTGATGCTGAATGTATTTGCATTACTGACTGAAACCTCAAACCCCACTCGCTTGTGAATACTGTGCATGATTCCACAGGGTAAGCAGCTGGGTATGTGCTAAGAGTCTGCTTCTGCACAAAAAAATGGCTCCCCCTTTCCATCTAATGCAACTGTGAAATCACCAGAGCAATATGCAATAAATCTCTGCCTGTAATTCCTCTTTGCACACAGAGTCATGTTTTCATATTAGTCACAAAACGAAATTTCTTTGCCAATTTGAAAGCACACTTACTACTCTTTTTTTTGGCAAGTGATAAACACTTTTACAGACTGACACATTATGAATCCACTTTTCAGATTCTTAAAAAAGCACATGTCCAAACTGCTTTTTCAGACCAGCACCATGTGTAACCTGGGTGACTGACTACACTCCAGCAAGGGCAACCAGCCTTAGTGATGCTGAATGTATTTGCATTACTGACTGAAACCTCAAACCCCACTCGCTTGTGAATACTGTGCATGATTCCACAGGGTAAGCAGCTGGGTGTGTGCTAAGAGTCTGCTTCTGCACCAAAAAATGGCTCCCCCTTTCCATCTAATGCAACTGTGAAATCACCAGAGCAATGCGCAATAAATCTCTGCCTCTAATTCCTCTTTGCACACAGAGTCATGTTTTCATATTAGTCACAAAACGAAATTTCTTTGCCAATTTGAAAGCACACTTACTACTCTTTTTTTTGGCAAGTGATAAACACTTTTACAGACTGACACATTATGAATCCACTTTTCAGATTCTTAAAAAAGCACATGTCCAAACTGCTTTTTTAGACCAGCACCATGTGTAACCTGGGTGACTGACTACACTCCAGCAAGGGCAACCAGCCTTAGTGATGCTGAATGTATTTGCATTACTGACTGAAACCTCAAACCCCACTCGCTTGTGAATACTGTGCATGATTCCACAGGGTAAGCAGCTGGGTGTGTGCTAAGAGTCTGCTTCTGCACCAAAAAATGGCTCCCCCTTTCCATCTAATGCAACTGTGAAATCACCAGAGCAATACGCAATAAATCTCTGCCTGTAATTCCTCTTTGCACACAGAGTCATGTTTTCATATTAGTCACAAAACAAAATTTCTTTGCCAATTTGAAAGCACACTTACTACTCTTTTTTTTGGCAAGAGATAAACACTTTTACAGACTGACACATTTTGAATCCACTTTTCAGATTCTTTAAAAAGCACATGTCCAAACTGCTTTTTCAGACCAGCACCATGTGTAACCTGGGTGACTGACTACACTCCAGCAAGGGCAACCAGCCTTAGTGATGCTGAATGTTTTTGCATTACTGACTGAAACCTCAAACCCCTCTCGCTTGTGAATACTGTGCATGATTCCACAGGGTAAGCAGCTGGGTGTGTGCTAAGAGTCTGCTTCTGCACAAAAAAATGGCTCCCCCTTTCCATCTAATGCAACTGTGAAATCACCAGAGCAATACGCAATAAATCTCTGCCTGTAATTCCTCTTTGCACACAGAGTCATGTTTTCATATTAGTCACAAAACGAAATTTCTTTGCCAATTTGAAAGCACACTTACTACTCTTTTTTTTGGCAAGTGATAAACACTTTTACAGACTGACACATTTTGAATCCACTTTTCAGATTCTTAAAAAAGCACATGTCCAAACTGCTTTTTCAGACCAGCACCATGTGTAACCTGGGTGACTGACTACACTCCAGCAAGGGCAACCAGCCTTAGTGATGCTGAATGTATTTGCATTACTGACTGAAACCTCAAACCCCACTCGCTTGTGAATACTGTGCATGATTCCACAGGGTAAGCAGCTGGGTGTGTGCTAAGAGTCTGCTTCTGCACAAAAAAATGGCTCCCCCTTTCCATCTAATGCAACTGTGAAATCACCAGAGCAATACGCAATCAATCTCTGCCTGTAATTCCTCTTTGCACACAGAGTCATGTTTTCATATTAGTCACAAAACGAAATTTCTTTGCCAATTTGAAAGCACACTTACTACTCTTTTTTTTGGCAAGTGATAAACACTTTTACAGACTGACACATTTTGAATCCACTTTTCAGATTCTTAAAAAAGCACATGTCCAAACTGCTTTTTCAGACCAGCACCATGTGTAACCTGGGTGACTGACTACACTCCAGCAAGGGCAACCAGCCTTAGTGATGCTGAATGTTTTTGCATTACTGACTGAAACCTCAAACCCCACTCGCTTGTGAATACTGTGCATGATTCCACAGGGTAAGCAGCTGGGTGTGTGCTAAGAGTCTGCTTCTGCACAAAGAAATGGCTCCCCCTTTCCATCTAATGCAACTGTGAAATCACCAGAGCAATATGCAATAAATCTCTGCCTGTAATTCCTCTTTGCACACAGTCATGTTTTCATATTAGTCACAAAACGAAATTTCTTTGCCAATTTGAAAGCACACTTACTACTCTTTTTTTTGGCAAGTGATAAACACTTTTACAGACTGACACATTATGAATCCACTTTTCAGATTCTTAAAAAAGCACATGTCCAAACTGCTTTTTCAGACCAGCACCATGTGTAACCTGGGTGACTGACTACACTCCAGCAAGGGCAACCAGCCTTAGTGATGCTGAATGTATTTGCATTACTGACTGAAACCTCAAACCCCACTCGCTTGTGAATACTGTGCATGATTCCACAGGGTAAGCAGCTGGGTGTGTGCTAAGAGTCTGCTTCTGCACAAAAAAATGGCTCCCCCTTTCCATCTAATGCAACTGTGAAATCACCAGAGCAATACGCAATAAATCTCTGCCTGTAATTCCTCTTTGCACACAGAGTCATGTTTTCATATTAGTCACAAAACAAAATTTCTTTGCCAATTTGAACGCACACTTACTACTCTTTTTTTTGGCAAGTGATAAACACTTTTACAGACTGACACATTTTGAATCCACTTTTTAGATTCTTAAAAAAGCACATGTCCAAACTGCTTTTTCAGACCAGCACCATGTGTAACCTGGGTGACTGCCTACACTCCAGCAAGGGCAACCAGCCTTACTGATGCTGTATGTATTTGCATTACTGAGTGCAACCTCAAACCCTTAAAGTATTCCTTATTTTTACCAGTACACCTTAATTTATCGTGAAAACATAGTCCATATTATTTTACATGTTCCTCACATTTAAATTTCTCCCAAAACAGAAAATGATAAACACAACTTCAACAAAAGGAATTCCATTTCTATTATTCATTTCTTAATTTACCATATACATCCCCTCTCAAACTCTAAACTCACCTTTAAAATTAGTTAGCTGTGAAAGAAATGTGGCACTCAAACAGCAGATTATCAGAGCCAGGATCTCTGTTCTTTACACCTCTCTCCTCTCAGCAGAACCAGATAATGGCAAACTTTCCCTCTCTTTTTCCACACATATACATGTTAATTTCAAATCTCAGTGCTTCCCCCTTTTTTTCAAATGTAATCACACATTTCTATTGGTTGAAAACCAACCCTTTTCCAAAAGTACCCTTCCCCCAACTTGACTTCTGCCTAGTACCCTTCCCCCAACTTGACTTCTGCCTGCTACCATAGCAACAGCTCATGGAACACTGCTGTGTGGAGTTAGGTCAGAAGTTCACCAAACAATGTTTCAATTCCACAGAGCAAGAGTGCTTGACTTTTCAAACCTAACAGCAAATCCATAGTACTGTTCTTTGGTAACACATTTTTCTGTACCAATACAAAACATGCTTCTATTAATTTACACATACAGCCTAGTTTTTATTCTAGAATGGTATGAAACAGCCAATCAGTTCTTTTTTTTATAAAAAAATATGTATGCCTCCATTTCCAAACTGTCTTTCATTTCTTTTTACCATTCTACTGAATTACACCTCCTGAGTGCATCCAGTTCTCCTTTGAAGATGTTCACAGTGTGGATTGTAGGGCACAGCTATGTCTTCTGGAGTGAAAAGTATGCAGAGAAAACAGATATGGTGAGAGACCTTGCTTTGCCAAATGTAGACATTAAATGGATTGGTCAGAGAGGGTTAAAGTGGCACCAATTGATGCCATTGGTGAAATCCTTCATGCAAATCCAACACCCTGACCTCATAATAGTGCACTGTGGTGGCAATGACCTAGGCACTTTGACTGGGGTAGGTCTGGAAATGCTTATGAAGGACACCTTTGCACAACTGTTTTCACTTTTCCCTAAAACTGCCTTTGTGTTTTCTAACATATGCCAAAGGCAAAAATGGAACTGGTCCAATCATTTCTGTCCGCAGATTGACAAAGCAAGAAAGCACGAAACCAATCTGTTTCTGCTTTCCTCCGTGACTATGGTATGGGTTCCATTTACCACAACAACTTGCGTTACGACATGCAAGACATTTATAGAGGAGATGGTGTGCACTTCAATGATGAAGGGAACAGAGTCTTCCTCTTGAACCTTAGACTCTGCATCGGTACTTACTTGTAGGTACCACTAAAAAATCACTTCATAAACACAACGGCTCTTTTTAGAGCCCCCTAATATCTAAACTCTTAAATCTGCATTTCATTTCTTTTATTTTATTTTTTTTCTACCGTACGCGTACGTTGAGCTTACCGTACGCGTACCCCGCGATTTGTTTTTAAATCAATAAATGTTTTCTTTGTACTTTTCTGTCCTTCTTTGACCCCCTTACAAATGTTAGGGGGTCTGTAACTCTCTCCCTTGCCCCCTTTTCAAGATATCACTCTTTTTTTTCTGAGTGAAACACACGAAATGGCGGCCGCCGCTTCCTGGTTTTGACCGATTCGAATGTTTACTAAGATCTAACAGCCAATCAGAATCGCGCACGCGCACGCCACCGTACGCGTACGGTAAGCGCACCGTAAGCGCACCGTAAGCTGGCTCAGATATCTATATTGATTTAAAGGCTATTTTCTCAGAATCTACTGAACAGATTTACACCAAACCTACAAAAGGCACTTCCTTGACCTGAGGACTACCTCTCTGCCAAATTTCAAGTAATTCTGTTCAGCCGTTCGGGCTGTAGCTGTGTCTAAAGGTCCTATGGAAAAATGCATGGGAAAAACGTGTTTTGGGACCCCCTTTTATCTCAGCCCCCCGCTTGACGAATCCCCCCGAGACTTTCAGGGTAGGATCGGAGCGTAGCGCCCCACCTATTTTGAAAAATTTGCGAGGATTCGTCAACCGGCGCCAAAGTTATTCAAAATAGAATGTTGCGGATTTCCTATGGAAACGTGGTCCTAACTATAACTACCTACTGGCGACCGCCAGTAGGTAATATATATATATATATATATATATATTCAATGAAAAAACCATAGGTTTCACACATGTTATAGTTAGCTGGAAATTTTACTGATAAAAAACCAATGAAATTCCCCCGTTATAGTTACTGTAGGCAACTATAACTCACGCGACCGCAATCCTCTGCTGATGCTAATACTGTATTTAGACACTTATTTGCCCATGTCTTCTTCCATTAAATTTTAGCTATACATATTTTACAAAATTTTTTTTTTCATAAAGACACATATGTCATCACCAGAGGATTACGGTCGCGTGAGTTATAGTTGCCTACAGTAACTATAACGGGGGAATTTCATTGGTTTTTTATCAGTAAAATTTCCAGCTAACTATAACATGTGTGAAACCTATGGTTTTTTCATTGAATTAGCAAGGTTTTTTAATTGCTAATTCCTAACTATAACGTGTGTGAAACCTATGGTTTTTTCAGTGAATTTGTACGGTTTTTTAAATGCTAAGTTACTTTACGCCATTCGTGGCGTGCACGCCCACTTAACGCAGTTCGTTCCGTGCGCGCACGGTGCGCTTCGCGCACCGTGCGCGCACAGTGAGCACGCGGTGCGCTTCGCGCACCGCGCGCCCACTTTACGCAGTTAGTGCCGTACACGCAAGGTGGGCACGCAGTGCGCTACGCGCACCGCGTGCCCACGTTACGCACCGTGCGCACATGGAGGACATATTATGCGCTTCCTTGTGATAGGTAATCTGTTAAATTTAATTTGTAAGTGATGACAATAATATGCCATGCACAGAGAGTGTTTTTTTTTTTTTATTAAAATTTTTAGCGTAAGCGCACCGTACGCGTACGGTAAGCGTAATCGGCGAAATTTTCAAAAAATAAAAATTTACCGTTTTTGGCCTTGGGGGATCTTTGAGGACTCAACTAACATGGCTATGTGCATGGGCGCTGTCTAAACAGCCCCTTTATATGTTTTTTGCCTTTGTTTACAGCCCCCCCCTCAGAGTGCGAGAGAGAAAATGGCGGCCGCCGCTTCCTGGTTTCGGCCGATTCGAATGTTTACTAAGATCTAACAGCCAATCAGAATCGCGCTCGCGCACGCCACCGTACGCGTACGGTAAGCTTACGGTAAGCATACCGTAAGCTGGCTCAGATATATATATTGATTTAAAGGCTATTTTCTCAGAATCTACTGAACAGATTTACACCAAACCTACAAAAGGCACTTCCTTGACCCGAGGACTACCTCTCTGCCAAATTTCTAGTAATTCTGTTCAGCCGTTCGGGCTGTAGCCCTGTCTAAAGGTCCTATGGAAAAATGCATGGGAAAAACGCGTTTTGGGACCCCCCTTTTATCTCAGCCCCCGCTTGACGAATCCCCCCGAGACTTTCAGGGTAGGAGCGGAGCGTAGCGCCCCACCTATTTTGAGAAATTCGCGAGGATTCGTCGACCGGCGCCAAAGTTATTCAAAATAGAATGTTGCGGATTTCCTATGGAAACAGGGTCCTAACTATAACTACCTACTGGCGACCGCCAGTAGGTAATATATATATATATATATATATATATATATATATATATCTGCTACAAAGTACAAAGTACAGCACTCACGGAGGATGATTTAACCCGATTTATTAGGTTAAACTACACACAAAAGACGCGTTTCGGCAACTGCCTTCGTCAGTTATATATATATATATATATATATATATGTCTCAAAGTTGCCCCTGAGCTTGAAGACGCCACTCCACAGAGGAACAGGTAGAACCTTTTATTTGACAAAACCAGCTCACTTTCCCAACTGGTTCACATTAACAGTATTTCTTCTCTTATACCATATTTGTGGCTACCTAACTGGATTACGGGGGGGCTCTTCCGTCTGATATAATGGTACTCCACCTTCTCTATTTTTCCCGACCTTTTTTTTTCCGGGGCAGAATCTAAAGGATGAAGGGAAGGGAAAGGGGGAAGAGAAGAGGAAAACTGTATTGATGGTTGGGCGATGGGGATGTGGAGGGTGGATGGGGTTGGTTCAGACTCTATTACACAGGCTCAGGATTGAGCCTGGTTGCCTAAATAATGGTGGGGGGTTGGGGGCGGGGTGGGGGGGAGGGGAATTTTTAGACAAAAAGTCTATGCGACAATTGGAGGGAGGAGGGGCCAATATGAGAATAGGGATACTAGTACTGGACAAATGTGGTGTACAATGAGGGAGATTATTGTTTTCAAGCATGGACCATTTGAACAAATAACATTATGGCCAAATTGAAAATTGCCACTATTAATATCTGTGGTCTTAATGACAGTAAGAAAAGGCAGAGAGTTGCGGCAGGACTACAGGTGATTGGAGCCAATATCATATGTCTACAAGAGACACATGTTGAGGGACCACAACAATATTTGCTGAAAACATTAGGATATCAACTGATTACAGCCTCAACACAGGGGGCACGTGCAAGGGGGGTAGCAATCCTGGCCAAAGGGGGAGATCTCCAATTCACACGTACATTAGCGGATAAATTCGGTCGTTGGGCTATTGCAGAGTGTCACTATGACTCCGGGGAAAGTAAAATGACTCTTTGTACTATTTATGGAAATGTTAGCGAAGACCCAGATGTACTGTCAAATATGGCTAACGAACTATCCCACTGGCCTCTTCCATTAATTGTGTGTGGGGACCTTAATATACATTTACCGGGGGAGTGGCTCTCAGATCCAGGTTTTAAGTACTCAGGGCGGAAACCAAAAGTTTTCCAGGCATTCAAAAATATGTGTGCGTTGCATGGCCTAATTGATCGTTGGCCATTGGGGCATCCTGGGGATCCGGGATTCACGTACTATTCATACCCACACTCTCGGCTTGTGCAGCTAGATTATATACTCATGTCTAGCACGTTGAGGTCCAGTAGCATAATAGAAAGAACACCAAGAATCTTATCGGACCATAACCCTCTTGTACTTAGTCTTGAATGTGGGTTAAATAAACCTAAGATTAGGACATGGACATTCGAAACATGTGACTAAATGGATTCCGGGCTTCTTGGAGGATAATCTTGGGAGTGCTACAATAGATGTGGTCTGGGATGCCTTAAAGGCCGGTATTAGAGGAGAGACAATGCAGTTCTCTCTCAGCTCTAATAAAGAGGCTAAAATAAGGATGGCAACACTCCAGTGTAATCTGGGTAGGGCTAAGGGAGAGCTGACTAAGGTCATCCAGGAGGGGGGTACACCTGAGAATGAACTAAATCGGGTTGCGGTGGCTAAAAATCAGATAATTGATATTTTAACGGAGAAGGCAGTCGTGAAAGCCACAGCCCATAAGGAAAAAATTTTGAATGGAGTGAACGGGTTGGCCACCAGCTGGCGGTACGTACTAGAGAAGAATACTCAGCCAATTTAGTTAAAGAGATCATGGATCCAGAGACTGGCCTTAAAACTGAACCCTCCGAGATTAGAATGGTATTTCAACATTTTTATCAGAATCTTTATGAAACAACAGAGAATCAACTGGGAAGATTAGAGACATATTTAAACTTAAATGCCTCAATAAGATTTGAGAAAGCGGACCAGGAAAGCTTAGATAATATTCCTTTCTGGGAGGAATTTTTTTTATCCATGAACAGCCTTGCTACAGGGAAAGCCGCTGGTATGGACGGTATCCCTACAGAATTCTATGTCAAGTTTTCAGCACAACTAAAAAAAATAATGCAGGAACTGTTTATCCATATTTTCGAGGGAGGAAGGCCACCAGATTCATGGTCATCTGCCAAAATTGTAGTTTTTCTTAAAAAAACATAAAGATCCTCTAGAACTTGGGTCATATCGTTCCATTACATTGATAAATGGAGATTCTAAAATTTACTCTAAATTATTAGAAAGCCGATTAGCACCGATTATCCACAAGATTGTATCGGAACGCCAGAATGGGTTCATTCCCGGAAGATCTACAATCGATCACGTCCAAAGGGTAATTTCTCTTTTTGACTTTACCAAGGTGACAGGTGACCCTATGGCGCTTATATTACTCGACGCCGAAAAGCTTTTGATAGGGTCTCCTGGGAATACCTTTGGGCCACAATGTTACATAGTGGGATCAACAAGAGATTTATTAAGGCAATACAAATGCTATATGTGGAGCCTATTGCTAGGGTATTAATAAACGGGGTATTGTCTGAAAGAATAACCATCACAGGGGGGACAAGACAGGGGTGCCTGTGCTCTCCTCTTCTTTTCGCGATTTACATTGACCCGTTCATCCGTAGGTTGGATCAAAACATACTAATTCCTTCAATATGGGCACAAGAATACGAGACTAAAACACTAGCCTTCGCAGATGATATTGCTTTAGTTACAAGTAATCCTAATAAAGCAATTGTCGCGATAGAAGAGGAAGCTCTGATTTTCGGAGCAGTCTCTGGCTATAAACTAAATCAGAGTAAAACACAGATCATTCTCAATGATAAGATCACGATGAGAGATGTCAGAGTTATAGAGAAAGCCACGTATCTCGGGGTGAGCATATCAGCAGAGGTGGATAATATAGTCAGCAATAATGTGGAACCTTTGATGCAACAAACAAAAAAAGAATTGGTACGTCTTAACAACTTACATCTAACGATAGGAGGGAGATGTAATGTGATTAAAATGTTATATCTTCCCAGATTTCTATATTTTTTTAGGACTATTTGTTTAGAATTTCCCCCTCAACTGTTTAGATCTATTGAATCTATGTTCTCCAGATTCTTATGGGGATATAAAAACCCACGCTGGGCTTTAAAGTATATCACACTCCCAAAGGGGGAATGGCAATGCATAACTTTAACCCCTTCGCTGCTGCGGACATTCCGCTGCAGCGCTGGGGGGGGCAGGGGGGCAGCGCGGCGGGCCTGTGCTCATGACGGAGCCGCTCCGTCATGAGCCACAGTTGAGCTGTGCTCATGACGGAACGGTTCCGTCATGACTCCGCCCATTTGCGTTGTCGCCCCGCACAGGCGGGGAAACAGCGCCGCGCAGGCGGATCGGCCGCCGGCAGGATTGTCATGACGGAACCGTTCCGTCATGAGCACACGACAACCGTGGCTCATGACGGAACGGTTCCGTCATGAGCAGGGAAGGGGTTAAATTGTATTATTGGGCTACTGTATTTATTTATTTATTTTTGCTATTTTTAAAGCGCGCAAATACCTATGCAGGTGTCTCGGCGCTGGCGATCAGAGAACTCCTTACTCTTTAAGGGGATTTAAACAGAGGAGAAAAGCCACGTCTTAAGGCTCTTTCGGAACTTAATGAGGGTGGGGGCAGTTTTTATATGCAATGGGAGGGTGTTCCATAATTTAGCAGTGGCTGTAGTGAAACACCTATCTCCCCAAGTGGCTTTTTTTGTCCGAGGGACAGACAGCAAAAAGGTTGTAGAGGATCGAAGAGTTCTACGATGCTCCAGTGGATGAAGAGCTGTTTTTAGGAACTTAGGCCCTGGGTAGTTCAGGGTCTTGTATGCTATACAAAGAGCCTTGAATTTTATTCGGCTCCTGATGGGTAGCCAGTGGAGCTCTTTGATGTGATGGGATACTGATGTGAATTTGGGGATGGAAAGTAAGATTCTTGCGGCCGCGTTTTGAACAGTTTGGAGTTTGTTGAGGACTCCTTCTTGCGCGTTAAGAAGCAAAGAGTTACAGTAGTCCGTTTTTGAAAACACTAAGGTACTGATAAGTGTTTTACCTGCTGACTGTGGTAGGTATGGAAGAAGTTTCTTGATCTTTTTGAGTGTATGAAATGCAGATGATACGACGGCATTTGCGTGATGGTGGAAGGTCAGTTTGTTGTCGAATATGACTCCCAGGTTACGGACCTTAGTCACCGGTTGGGGGGGCAATCCCAGCTCCGGTGGCCACCATTGTGGGGACCATGCTGGTTTCAAGCTCCCGTTTTGTCGGAGTTAAGCTTGAGGCAGTTTGATGACATCCAGGAGCCTATTGCCTTCATGCCCTCCTGGAAGTTGGCTGACACGCTAGCTCCGTTATTATACACCGATAGCACTAATTGCGTGTCATCGGCGTATGTTGTCAGGGCAATGCCATAGGATTTTATCACCCTCGCCAAGTCCGATACATAGATATTAAAAAGCGTCGGACTTAGCGAAGAGCCCTGTGGAACACCACAGGGGAGAGAGAAGGTCCGTATTGAGATATTGTTCAGCACTTATATCTTCAGGGCCCAACGGCAATAATACACCTACTCCACAAACAATTATATTGAGAAGGGGCTCTGAAGGTTGTTTTTGGCGACACATCAACAACAGTTATTTTAAGAAGGTAAAATTCAAGAGTATCTATGGTATATATATAAGGTCTGGGGTTGTGCTCGTAAAGTATTGGGTTTTGGACGATATTCATATTATACCCCGGTATTTAAAAATAATGATCTCCCAGAGATATTTGATGACAGCTGTATGGATCGTTGGATACAGGTAGGGATATCACAGCTTGGCTGTTTCTTCAACAGAAATGGCTTGAAGACCTTTGATGAATTACGTAATGAATATGACCTCAGTCATAGGGATTTTTTTAAATACTTACAGGTTAGAGATTTTTTGACAAAGAAGGGGGGGTAGGGAATAATTCCATGCAACACAAATTATGGACCGCATATGCAAAAAATCTAGTCTAACTATCGGGGAGATATATGAATTTCTGAACTCTCTGGGTCCCGATGATATGGAGAAACAGATTGATATGTGGCAGACAAAGTTAGCTGTATTACCTCAAACCCCTCTCTGGTCCTTCGAAATGTCAGTCCTGTTTTATGTCAGTTAAACTACAAGCCCAGTACTATTAAACGTTTTTTTCACTATATTATACCCCGAAGAAAATAGCGAAGTGGGGGACTGGAAAAGGTACAACATGCCCACGATGCTCATTATTTGAGGCTGATAGTGTGCATATTTTTGCTCCTTGTAAAGTACTGTCAAATATAATAGTGGAGATTTCTGATTTTCTATCAGAAATTTTTGGAACAGGTGTTCATATTTCCACAGAGGAAATATTGTTGGGCACAACAGACTGCACCTGTCCAAAATATATGCATGGCCTGATTTTTGTGGCTATGGCCATTCTAACGCTATACATAGCCTCAGCCTGGCTAGACCCGAATCCACCGACGTTCCAGCAATGTTAGCAACGTGCAGCCTGGAGGCAGCCACATCTAAAAGAAAAGGGCGTAATAAATACAATAAAGGCATGTTGATATGGGACCCATTGGTACAATGGATGTCCAACTATACATAGATTAGAAAGATTACAAAAAGGGGAGAATTCAACCAAATAAGAATGGTGACATTCTTGATTTTTCTGTACTCTATTAAGTATGATCTTAAACGCTCCTCACCCTTGTGTATGCTTCAAGTGTCTCGAGAAATTATGCAAATTGTGTCTTTGTTTGAATAGGGGGGAGGAGTGTGTTGGGGTAGGGGATGGGCTGGGGTGAAGTGTATGTAAAAAGAAAATCAATAAAGATATTTAAAAAAAAAAGAAACAGTTTGTATTTTACTTGTATCAGTTCTCAATTTTTCATAAACAGCATGCAACAAGGAACAAAGGGGCATATTATCAAGCCAGGCGATAAAATTATCGCCGCTTTAGTGGCAGAAAACTGCCGCTAAAACGGCGATAATGGGCTTGATAATATGCTCTATGGAATTCCACTTGAAGCCCATGTTAGATGTGAAGGACACCTAACATGGGCTTCAATTGGAATTCCATAGAGCATATTATCAAGCCCATTATCGCCGTTTTAGCGGCAGTTTTCTGCCGCTAAAGCGGCGATAATTTTATCGCCTGGCTTGATAATATGCCCCATGATCTTTTTTCCCGATTCTCCATAATTTCCTGTTGCAAACCTTCAAGAAAAAAAACAACATTGACTACTACATTAGCATAGCAGTTGACACCTGAACTATTTTCAAACTGATAACCAACAATCTCTTCAACAGTGTCCTTTTTCTTTTTGCTTGCAATGACAATATTATCTTGTTTTTTTCCCTTCTCTACACCTTCAGTACAGATATTGTCATACCTTCTTTTTTGACCAACCACACGCTTTTCAAATACAGGATATTGACCTAAATTGGGAGCATACGCTCTTCTTAACCAATTATACTCTTTTACACAGTTTGCATCTGCAGTAACCTTTGTGTCATCAAAATCAATCAAAAACAAACCAGATAATGATCTGACTCGCGACAAAGCAACATATGCCATACCCTCTTCAAACACGGTAGATCCAATGTTCACCAATGCACTGTCTACACTTAATCCTTGAGATTTATGAATAGTCACTGCGTATGCCAGAGAAAATGGAAATTGTTTCCTACGGACACATAAATCTTTAACAAACAAAAAATGAACTGAACAACAACCAATTTCTTTAACTTCTTCAATCTGATCAAATTTAATTTTTAAAAATTAAATTCCATCTTTTTCCTAAAATTAACAAAATCCACAACTTTACCCATTGCTCCATTAACTAAACCTTTTTCTACATCCAAATTACGCCTTAAAACTACCCGACAGTTTATACATGCATATAGATTCTTTTCTAAACCAGCCGTTTCAGATATCTTGTTTTCTAAAGAATCCAATTTTGTTTTAATAGTGATTCCTTCACGCTCTATTTTGTCGATGGCTTCCATTTTTATAATTTCATTTTCCAGTTTCAAAAGTTGTTTGTTGAATATAGAACACTCGCGCAGTGTTGGCATTAAGCAGATTACAGATTTATTTTCTGCAATTGCCTGTATATTTTCTCAGGAACTACATTTTCATTTGGAAACAAATTGGAAAGTAATCGACTCTGCAAAGCTTGTTTGCCATGTTCTGTCAGTAGTCCAATTCTTATATCTTGAAGAATACTTCCATATTCAGCATCATTTTCCTGTCGCATATTTTTCGTCAGTTCTTTGTATTCAAAATATGACCAAATGTTCAAGTTTCCAACACTACCCAGAGACGTTCTGGTGTCTTCATGCGCAAGTGTTTTAAATACTGGTTGTCCTTTTACAGGAGTCAGTTGCAGTAGATCTCCAAAAACTATGACGTGTTTTCCTCCAAATAACATGTCATTCTCTGTTTTAGGAATTTGCTGCATTCTTAAATGCACAAAGGCAAGCATTAAGTTTGAGGGCATGCTTACCTCATCAATAATGAGAAGTTTCATTTTCTTCACGACTCTTGAAACTTCACAAGCTTCTCCAGATAGCTTGTGGTATTCCAATTTGTTCTCATGCTCTACTGGTAGGATTAGTAAACGATGTAAGGTAGTTCCTTTAATGTTATGTGCTGCCAACCCAGTTGGAGCAGTGACAACACAAGACAAATGCGACTCAGTAGTTTTCTGTAGATAACTTATAATTACTTTAATTAAGAAACTTTTTCCTGTTCCAGCTTGTCCACTCACATACATTCGGTTAGGTTGAAATGATGTGCATGAGCACTCTTTCTTTTCATGAAGTAATCCATGGTCAATCTGATATATTTGTTTCTGTTCAACATTTAGTTGTTCTTCCAAGTTTGCTAAGTCCATTACATCTTCTTGAGCTTGATGCAATGCTGTTTCCACCTCATTCAAGGCAATTGCTGCTTCATTTTCAACAATTGGTTGTCCTAGTGGATCTCGCAGCAGAACTTTGACTGTCTTGAGAACTGTCTCTAGCAATCTCAACTGCAATTGTAGCTTCTTGACAATTTCATCATTCATCATTTTCACATAATTTGCAAAAGAACTGCATTGTATGCTATCTTTACAAGCATTAAATGAATCTTCATAGCTCTGAAAATCTCCAAGTAATTCCGGTTCTGAACGCCACGGTTTGAACAGTTGCAAAAGGAATAGTAAAATTCCCTTTTATCAGCAGTGTCGCAACTCAGCTTCCTGTGATTAATCAAATTTCCTTTCCTTTGTTTCACCAAACATCCTTCGTAACCAATCACTTCATATTTTCCATCATTGATGTTCTCTGTAGTACTCCGTTTAAAAGTGTATTTTTGCAGCACTTCATAGAGACACATGTTCTCAAGATGATGACTTCTGTTTGGGTAATATGTGTCCAAGATATTCGTTTTCAAAATATCTGTACTTTCTGGTTCTTTTTCTGCTAAATATTCAATTTTTTTAACAGATTTCAGTACCCGATTTTGAATTGCTGCAAGACCTAGACTCACCCAGATGATTCTTCTAGTTTTGGAGTATACACTTGCAGATGATAACCGATCTGAGCATTCATATGCTCCAATTTCTCGATGCGATAACATCTCAAACTGAAACTGTTTAATTTCTTACTTGGAGTCTTCACGTGAGAAATCTCTTCCCACATTTCTTTCAATTCCGTCTTTTCTGATTTAGTAATGTAGGATGTTACACATCGAGCAACAGCAATGGAATTGTCCGCAACGTACTGAATATCCATGTTAGCATTCCACATGGATAAAATAACTGGATTGTAGTCATTTCTGTATTTTGACTCTTCGCTTCTTCTTAAGTTGTAGGTATTTTTCGGAGACTTTCTTGTGATGGTATGTCGCATAGCTGACATAAAACTGTTCACTCTTCCTTTGGATAATACAGGACGTGGAAATGCAAAACGACATTTGGTGTAGAACTTATCCTTAGACTTGTACTTTCGTCGACAGTATTTTCCACATCGATGGCTTTGGAATCGTAAGATTTGTTGTATTAAGTTTTTATCTTCTGTGCTTTTGGGTACAGCACGTGTGGCATATTCTTCAATAAAAGACAAAACAGTATCATCTGAATCTGTTCCAAATTTGGGGGCATCCTTGATCCATAACAACATATGTATATGAGGAGCACCTCTTGCTTGATACTCCTTTCTCCAAAAGAAATCCACAACTTCTCCAAGAGGAGTTTTTTTATCGCAGATAAAAGACATCATAGCTTCAAATCTATGATTGAAATATCTACATACATTAACAGGATCCAAAGAGCACAATTCTCCAGGTGTCTTGTATTCAATATTTTTTATATTGGAATTTGCCTCTCGAAGAAATTCAAGTAAATCATCCCAAGCGTACTCAGCACAGCTTAGGGTAAGGAATCATGTAGGAGTTCCTAAGTTCCGTAGCATACATTTCAGTTCTCCATGATGATGGTAACAATATTCATTAGCCCCACGCTGACATGCATTCAGATTATTCAACTGAGATTCTAAATAATCATCTCTCTGATGCACTTTATCCATAAAATCCTTTACAGATACATTTTGCAGATGCACTCCAGTTTTTAAAATGTGATTTACTGCATATGAAAGTCCAGACAAGTCACTTTCAAACAGAAGATGAAACATATAAGGGATACATTGTCGAAATCTTGAATCTTCTGCATATAATCTTGTTGTCCGATATTCAGATGCAGGAATCTGCACAGGACGTTCATCACATCGTCCACCTTTTCCTGTTGGAAACAACTGCGGGAAACAAGCTCTCTTCCCATACACTCATGGGACTTCCTTTTGCTTTTTTTTATTTGGAATAACTCAATAGTATTCCCCATCACTTCTTTGGAATGAAGTGGATCTACAATCTAATGCTCATAGATATCTTCACATCTGGACATGTCCACTTTTTCAATTTGTCCACTTGACGTTTCAGTATCTTCTGCTAAATCTATTTCTTCTTCTCCTACAAACACATTTCTATAGTACTCATTATTTTTTATCAGATATAATGTTGCCTTTTGCACTTTTCTAACATCCACTAACTTTGACCGATTTTCTTATTCTTAGTAGGAACACCATTAAGTAGAATAACCAGTGGTTCATTTTCTACACGGTCTACACCAATAGGTTCAATGTTTTTCTTTAAATCTAATGGTAAATACACAACTCTTCCTTTTAATCCTCTTTGTAAATCTGATAGAGGCAATTTACCTGTTTTAGGCTCCATACAAACAATAGCCTGAAACAGGTGCACACACTGAATGGGAGTAGACTCATAGGTATTTAAATCTATCAGCTCTTGAGGAATAGCAACCAACTCTAGATTATTATGAACAGCTCTAGCAGGCATTTTATTCTCATCTAATTTGTTATAACAATATTTGCAAATACTCTGGTCAGAACCCCAATCAAAACAATCCTCTACCAACAAATAAGTTGCAAATTCCTTCCACTTATCATTATTTTCTGTTTCACTTTTTAAATACAGATTGACACTCCTAGTCTGATTTTTATAGTGAGTTCGCCGACAACAAATACAAGAAAAATGTGGTCTTTCACCTGAAATCACCTTAAACTTTGTGATTTGATCTTCAAAAATTTTTGTAATCGTGGGTTCTACATTGTCTTCAACATTTTGTACTATTAATGTGTCAATTTCTGCACTCTCTTGTTGAGGACCAAAGTAACAAAACTCAATATCATCACAAACCTTCTTCACATCTGATACTGACCCACGCAAAAGAGCACAGTTCAACTCATTTAACTTTAGTGCTGGACTTTTTGCATAATACAATCTTCTCACTAACTTCCGCATTTGAGTATGATGTACTGCCAACATCCTGAAATAGTGAAAAACACTTTGATAAACTTTCCTAGAAAGACAAGCCAGAGAATGACCTTGCAAACCAGTATTTTTTCTCACTCTGCAAGGGTCTAGTCCTTGCAACACCTTAATCTTTTGTTTAACACTTTTTTTTACTATATACTCGTAAGAAATCGCATAATTTATCAATAGATTCTTGTCGTACACTACAAAAACTACTGCAATCCCAAGTGTACACTGGGTCTTTAGGACGTCTCCCTAGAACTTCATCAGCTATCATTCCTTATGCATTTCTAGGAACCATTTATTCTTTGTCAATTGGACAACCATTTCTAACCTCATAAGCTCGATCACTGGTGTCAACTGCATGCAACAAATTATTGGTCTGTAAATAACTCTCTTCATTAAAAAAAGGCTCAGAATTTGAACCATGTTTCCATTCCCCTTAGAAAACATCTCAAAAATTACTTCTGTTAATTACTCTTTTCCTTTTGCTTTTGGCCCTCATTAAATGGATTGGTTTATCTAGTGATCGAATTCTGTTTAACACTAAAATGAATAGTTTCCTTTTTACTTCAAAAGCCTTTTCAACAATGGTTTAAATATGCTTCTTCTTTTCATAAAATAGAGCTCTCTTTTTATATTTCTTCGTATCTTTCAGCTAATTATGTACTACTCTCTTGTAAAACAATTTTTTGCGTATTTCTTTATACCGATGTTGTCTTCTTTTACCATACTTTGAGTCCTTTGACTGTCCATTTGCTTTTTTGCTTTTCCTACTATTTTGAGTATTTTTTCTAGTTGAAGCACTCTCAGAGGTTTCAGCATTCTGTACATTCTGTCTGGTCCTACAAACATTTTTAATAAATTGCTTTGTGATCTTACCAGAAGATTTTTCTTTTTAGCCACATTATGTTGTTTATCCAATAATTGTGGTTGATTTTTCTTCAAGTAACTGTCCTTTTTCTGTTCTTTTCTTTTTCTTACTTTGTCCGGCATGATTACTTTATTTTAAGGGTGATAAACAGTATCTGTAAAAATTAATCATAAATAAATGTATATTAATATCTTTATACATTATACTTTTCTATTACTATACAAACACATTTTATATAAATACTGACTAAGAAATTATAGGCCTGAAGCACAAGTGTGAAGGTGGTTAGACCACTACATGCATAGTGCATAGCTTTTTGTAAGTACTCCATGCCCTAAAGCCTGGGTCACTGCATGAGTACATTCTTACTGACTGAATGATTACAGTACTATAAGGAGAGACACTGGGTGAATTCATAATTGGTTGAGTTTTACTTTAGTGAATGGATTACTACATGCTACTGAAAGAGTCACTATGGGTTTGCAACAGCAGTCACAGTGTGTTTGCTGAAGTGTATAGATAGTGACTGGGGAATTGTAGGCCTGAAACACAAGTGTGAAGGTGATTAGAACACTACATGCATAGTGCATACTAGTTTGAAGCCCTTCATGACCTAAAGCCTGGCTCACTGCATGAGTACATGCATACTGACTGAATGATTACAGTACTATAAGGAGAGACACTGGGTGAATTCATAATAGGTTGAGTTTTACTTTAGTGAATGTATTACTACATGGTACTGAAAGAGCACCTATGGGATTGCAACAGCAGTCACACTGTGTTTGCTGGAGCATATGTATAGTAACGGGGGAATTGTAGGCCTGAAGCACAAGTGTGACATTGGTTACACCACTACATGCATAGTGCATACTAATTTGAAGTAGTTCATGCCTTAAAGCCTGCCTCACTGCATGAGTACATGCTTACTGACTGAATTATTACAGTACTATAAGTTTTACTTTACTGAATGGATTACTACATGGTACTGAAAGAGTCACTATGGGTTTGCAACAACAGTCACAGTGTGTTTGCTGGAGTGTATGCATAGTGACTGGGGGATTGTAGGCCTGAAGCACAAGTGTGAAGGTGGTTAGACCACTACATGCATAGTGGATAGGTATTTGAAGCAGTCCTTGTGCAAAGGCATGGTTCACTGCATGAGTACCTGGGAACAGACTGAAACATTAGAGTACTGCAAGGAGAATGCCTGGATGAATCTGTTAAGGGTTTGGGTTTTGACACAGTGAATAGATTAGTACATGGTGCTGAATGGGTCACTAGAAGAGAACAAGGGGAGTGACAGGGTGTTTGCTGGAAATGTATGGATACTGACTGGGCAATTGAAGGTATGAAAGACAATTGTGTAGGTGGTTAGAGGCCTGCATGCATAGTGGAAAGGCGTTTGAATCAATCCATGTGCTAAGGCCTGCCTCACTCCATGAGTACTTGAGTACTGACTGAATGATTAGAGTATTGCAAGGAGAGCGCCTGGGTGAATTTATAAGTGTTTGGGTTTTGGCGCAGTGAATGGATTACTACATGGTGCTGAATGGGTCACTGGAGGAGTGTAAGGGGAGTGACACAGTGTTTTCAGGAACTGTATGAATACTGACTGGGGTATTGAAGGTGTGAAAGACAAGTGTGTTGGTGGTTAAGGCCTGCATGCATAGTGGATAGGCATTTGAAATAGTCCTTGTGAAAATGCCTGGCTCACTGCATGAGTACTTGGGTACTGAGTGAATGTTTAGAGTACTGCAAGGAGAGTGCCACAGTGAATTTATAAGTGGTTGGGTTTTGACACAGTGAATGGATTAGTACATGATGCTGAATGGGTCACTGGAGAAGTGTAAGGGGAGTGACAGGGTGTTTGCGGAAACTGTATGAATACTGACTGGGGTATTGAAGGTGTGAAAGACAAGTGTGTAGGTGGTTAGAGGCCTGCATGCATAGTGGATAGAAGTTTGAAGCAGTCCATGTGCTAAGGCCTGGTTCAATGCATGAGTACCTGGGTACTGATTGAATCATTAGAGTACTGCAAGGAGAGTGCCTGGGTGAATTTATAAGTGTTTGGGTTGTGGCGCAGTGAATGGATTACTACATGGTGCTGAATGGGTCACTGGAGGAGTGTAAGGGGAGTGACAGGGTGTTTGCGGAAACTGTATGAATACTGACTGGGGTATTGAAGGTGTGAAAGACAAGTGTGTAGGTGGTTAGAGGCCTGCATGTATAGTGGATAGATGTTTGAAGCTGTCCATGTGCTAAGGCCTGGTTCAATGCATGAGTACCTGGGTACTGACTGAATCATTAGAGTACTGCAAGGAGAGTGCCTGAATGAATCTTTTAAGGGTTTGGGTTTTGGCGCAGTGAATAAATTAGTACATGGTGCTGGATGAGTCACCGGAGGTGTGCAAGTGGAGTGACAGGGTGTTTATTGGAGTATATAGATACTGACTGGGCAATTGAAGGTGTGAAAGACAAGTGTGTAGGTGGTTAGAGGCCTGCATGCATAGTGGATAGGCATTTGAAGCAGTCCTTGTGCAAAGGCCTGGCTCACTGCATGAGTACTTGGGTACTGAGTGAATGGTTAGAGTACTGCAAGGAGAGTCCCTGGATGAATTTATAAGTGTTTGAGTTTTGGCGCAGTGAATGGATTACTACATGGTGCTGAATGGGTCACTGGAGGAGTGTAAGGGGAGTGACACGGTGTTTGCGGGAACTGTATGAATACTGACTGGGGTATTGAATGTGTGAAAGACAAGTGTGTAGGTAGTTAGAGGCCTGCATGCATAGTGGATAGGCATTTGAAGCAGTCCTTGT
This sequence comes from Triturus cristatus, assembly GCF_964204655.1. Classification (NCBI taxonomy): domain Eukaryota; kingdom Metazoa; phylum Chordata; class Amphibia; order Caudata; family Salamandridae; genus Triturus; species Triturus cristatus. Next base: position 238,536,607 of record NC_140594.1, on the reverse strand, counting down.
GCAAAGGCCTGGTTAACTGTATGAGTACTTGGGTACAGAGTGAATGATTAGAGTACTGCAAGGAGAGTGCCTCAGTGAATTTATAAGTAGTTGGGTTTTGCGCAGTGAATGGATTAGTACATGGTGCTGAATGGGTCCTCTGGAGAAGTATAAGGGGAGTGACAGGGTGTTTGCGGGAACTGAATGAATACTGACTGGGGTATGGAAGGTGTGAAACACAAGTGTGTAGGTGGTTAGAGGCCTGCATGTATAGTGGATATACGTTTGAAGCAGTCCATGTGCTAAGGCCTGGTTCCTTGCATGAGTACCTAGGTACTGACTGAATCAATAGAGTACTGCAAGGAGAGTGCCTGGATGAATCTTTTAAGTTTGTGGGTTTTGGCGCAGTGAATAGATTAGTACATGGTGCTGGATGAGTCACTGGAGATGTGCAAGGGGGGTGACAGGGTGTTTTTTGGAGTATATAGATACTGACTGGGCAATTGAAGGTGTGAAAGACAATTGTGTAGGTGGTTAGAGACCTGCATGCATAGTGGATAGCCATTTGAAGCAGTCCTTGTGCAAAGGCCTGGGTCACTGCATGAGTACTTGGGTACTGACTGAATGATTAGAGCTTTTTAACCAGTTATGTGTATGCAAAGACATAAAGTACCCAAATCCTTCTCTCAGTACAGTTCCTAAATGCACACAGACTCACAGTGTGATTCTAGAAAAAAAACAGTATCCCTTGGATTTTACAAAAACACATTTACTATTCTTGAAGAAGTAATGTGACTGCACACATTCCACATATTTTACTACTGCTCATTAGTGTATAAGCCTGACTCATTTTACAAACACATGAACAATAAATGGTTTCTATTTCTACCAAAATGTAAGAACAGGATAGGTTTTTAAGCACGTATGTGCCTGCAAAAACATGAAATACCCAAATGCTTCTCTCACATTGGTTACCAAATTCACACAGACTCACAGTGTGATTCTAGACAAACAACACTATTCCTTGTACTTTAACAAAACACATTCACTAGTGTGGAAGGGGTAAAGTGACTGCACAGATTCTACATATTTCAATACTGCACACTACTGTGAAAGCCTGACTCATTTTGTGAATGCATAAGCAATGACTGGCTTCTAATGCTACTAAAACTTGACAACATGACCAATTTTAAAACAGTTATCTCTCAGCAAATACCCGATGTAACCAAATGCTTCTCTCACAGTGGTTGCCCAAATGCACACAGACTCACAGTGTGATTCTAGACAAACAACACTATCCCTTGCATTTTACAAAAATACATTTACTAGTCTACAAGATGTAAGGTGACTGCACCAATTGCACAATATTTTCTACTACACATTAGTACCAAAATGTTTCTCTCAAAATGATTCCTAAATGCACACAGACTCACTGTGTGATTCTAGACAAACAACACTATCCCTTGCATTTTACCAAAACACATTTCATAATCTAGAAGGAGTACTGCATTTTAGTGTAGAAAATTGACTCATTTTGCAAATAATTAAACAATGACTGGTTTCTAATTCTACCAAAACATGAAAACAGCACAGTTATCTGTCTGCAAACACATGAAAAACACAAATGCCTATCACAGAATGGTTTTCAAATGCACACACACTGACAATAAGATTCTAGACAAAAAAAAGTACACCCTGCACTTTAGCAGGAAAAACACATTAGTCTGATTAAAATCAAAATGGACCACATACATCCCCTCACAATTAAATAACTCACCTTTCAAATTGTTTTGTAGATTAAGAAGTATGTCAGTCACACACCAGATTTTCTTACACAGAATCTCTGCACTGTGCACCTGTCAGCAAAACCAAAGAATGGCAACGTTTCCCTCTCATTTTGCACACATATACATGTAAACATCAAATCACATTGCTTCCCACATTAATTCAAAATCAAACACACATTTCTATTGGTTACACATTTCAACCATTTCCAAATGACATTAAGTTGTACCCTACCCCCAATCTGCCTTCTGCTTGTTACCATAGACAGTTCATGGAACACACAACTGAGTACACAGGTCACAAGTTTAGCATACAATGTTGCTAATCAAAACAGCAAGTGTGCTTGACTTTTCAACATATCAGCTTATCCTATATACTGTTCCTTTCAATCAGTTTTTGTTAACCAATAAGAATCATGTGTTTAAAAAACATAAACATGCACCCTAGTTTTTAGTGTAGAATGTTGTTAAACAACCAATCATTACTTTTCTTTTTTCAAATCTGCATCTTATCCACCATTTTAGAAAAATCTTACTTTTCAAACTGCCATTTCATTTACAGAGGACATCTGAGTGCATCCAGACCTCCCTTCAAGATGCTTAGAGTGTTGATTGTGGGACACAGCTATTTTTTCTGGAGCCAAAGGTGTGCAGAAAACAAAGGCATTCACAAAGACCTAGGTTTGCCAAATATAGACATGAAATGGATTGGACAGAGATGGTTAAAGTGTACCAATTGATGCCATTGGTAAAATCCTTTTTTGCATCTCCAACACCCTGACCTCATAATTGTGCACTGTGGTGGCAATGACCTAGGCACTTTGACTGGGGAAGGTCTGGAAATGCTTATCAAGGACACCTTTGCTGAATTGATTTCCCTTTTCCCCCAAACTGCCTTTGTCTATTCTAACATATGCCAAAGGCAGAAATAGAACTGGTCCAATCATTTTTGTCCACAGATTGAAAAAGCTAGGAAACATGTGAATACTCTGGCGGGTCTTACATTGGAAGGGGGTCTGTGCCAATTTTATTCATGCTCTGCAGTCTTTATATATAACACCTCGTGCAACTATATCTATATCTGGAAAGGGTTCAAGTTCTTTTGCAATCAGTAGGGGTACTCGACAAGGTTGTCCGTGTTCCCCCCTCTTGTTTGCTCTATATATAGATCCATTTCTGAGTAAACTTGAACTCTGCCCAAATATAGCTTTGGTTAAAAACCATACAGTTGATTTTAAAGCTTTAGCGTATGCAGATGACATTATAGTGGTTACTTCGGATGTGTTCACTGCATTCCCAGCAATAAAAGCAGCAGCTAAATACTACGGCCAGTATTCGGGCTATAAACTTAATGCCCAGAAAAAACACGGTAGTTCAAACGGCGGCAATGGGCCCCTCTACTGCACCGGTGGTTCACAGCGCTCGTTATCTAGGGATAGAAATAACAGCCGCAATTGATAGTCTGCCTGATAAGAATATTTCACCCATTATTGATCAAGTTAATCTTACACTGTGTAGATTAGATAAGTTGCATCTGTCCCTGTTTGGCAGGCGCAATGTCTTAAAGATGCTGATACTCCCGAAATTTCTGTATTTATTCAGGACTATTCCCTTAGAATTTGCTCAGTTCAGCATTATTCGTGCAGAAAGATGCTGCAATAGGTTTTTATGGGGTTATCGCCAGTCACGCAGGGCCACAAAATGGATGCAGCTTCCATTGGAAAGAGGGGGGTGGTCTGTTCCTAATCTGCTTCTATACAGCTGGTCAGCGTTTATTCAATATCTTGCTGTTCCATTGTTTGGGGATAGAGCAAATCTTCCACCATGTAGGTCACCATCTATCTTTGAGATCGGGCTAGGATATGCTGCCAAGGGGATACTAACATCAATACTCGAACCCAGCTACTATAAAAAGACCAAGTTTAAAGTTATTATCTCCATGTACTCAATATGGAGGAAGGTCCGACGTAGATGGCCAATTACTAACATTAACTTCTATACCCCCTTGTCAGCAGCCAGATTGCTCCCTTCAATCTTCCAAGATAATGTTACAATGGTTTGGCAGGTTTCAGGTATTAAGATAGTAGGGGATTTGGCATATGAAGGGAATATGGCCACTTTTCTTTTTTTAAAAGAAAAGTTTGCACTAGACACCCATCATTTTTTTAAATACCTGCAGGTCCGCAGTTGCCTCTCTAAACTTCTATCTAATACCCCAACATTATTCTGTAGGAATACACTTATGGATTTAATTTTTAAAAACTCACGAATTGGACTAATTTACAGAAATCTACTTTCAGTTCTTCCTGATGACATACTGAAATCTAAAGCTAAATTGGAAGCCAAATTTTGTAAGACGGATATTGATATAGCTCAGGCCTTAGAACTCTCTGCTAAGGTTCTAATTTCTGGGAGTTTGCGCTCCCAAAGTTATATGGCCCTATATGACCTTTACTACACCCCAGCCAAAATATATAAATGGGGCGGTAGGGGTGGCCGCAGCTGTCCTAGATGCAGCATAATAGCGGCTGATGATGTCCATATGTTTTTTTCCTGTCCCAAATTGGCCCAATTTCTCCAAGAAGTTCAAACATTTATTACTGACAGCCTCAAAATCCCCTTGGTTTTATCAGCTGAATTAGTTATAATGGGTTGTGAAACTGATATATCAATGAATAGAACGACTCATGTCACTGCTCTGATATATATTGCAATGTCGCAAATCAGATTATGTATTACATCAGAATGGATAAATCCTGCCGCCCCAACTTTTATGATCTGGAGAGCAAGGATCTTAGCCCTCCACAGGTTGGAGTCAGCCGTTCTTTCAAGGGGGGGCAGTAGAAGACGGGAAAGGGGCACCCAAATATGGGCCCCATTTACACAATGGTTGGAAGGCTAAGTGGTATATAACTGGCTCAGATAAATTTAATCTGACTTTGCTCTATTTTAAGTAATATTGCTAATGTAATATCGGCTTGTCTTTTTGCTTTCTAAGTGCTGTTAAACATAGGGGAAATCATGACTGTAATATATGTAATTGATTCTATGTTACTCAACAAGATTATATAAACTGCCTGTGTTTTCAAGCTGATAATAAAAAAAATTTAGAAAAAAAAAAAAAAAGGAAAGATGTGAATAAATCTGTTTCTGCTTTTCTCCGAGACTATAGAATGGGGTCCATTTACAACAACAATCTGTGTTTTAATATGCAATAGGAGAGACGGTGTACATTTTACTGATAAGGGTAACAGAGTCTTCCTCAACAACTTTAGACCCTGTATAGGTACCTACTTATAAGTACCAAAATCTCTCCATGAATACAACAGCTCTTTTTAGAGCCACTCAAGATCGAAACACATAAGCTTGATGTTTATCTCAAAAATATTTCATTTTTTTTGCTTGGAGTCGCGCACCCAACGTGTTAGGAATTGCGCACCCTACGCGAGAGGAATCATGCACCCAATGCATACACACAAGGAACTGCAAGCGGAATCGCGCATCCAACGCGATAGGAGTCGTGCACCCAACGCATGCACACCAGGGGGCCGCGCTGAGCTGAATGAGCGACTACTAATTTATCGTAAAAAAAATAAATAGCACCTATAACTAATTTCTATTATCCCCGGGGACCCCATCCCCCGGGGCTTATAAAATACGTTGTGGACCGTGGGGGGAGCCCCCACGGTCCCAGCCGGTTCCCAGCATCCTTCTGGAGCCGGCATTGCTTTTCCACATGGGGAGTTTCCCTGCTCTCTCTTTCAAAATCCAAACAAAGTTTGCTATGGGAGGGCGGGAGACTCCCGCCCTCTCATAGCAAACAACAGTGTCCTGGGGTGGGCACCCCAGGACACTGCAGGAGCCGGCCCTGTGGGGGGTTGGTCCCCAGGGCCCTCGAGGGCTCCAGGAGGGGGGCCACGCAACCCCCCTCCCTCAAAATATAAAGCCCCGGGGGGTAGTGGTCCCTAGGGCTTGGGGGGCCATTGAGCCCCCCAAAAAATTATACTGGGAGGGGCTTTCGTGCCCCTCCCAATTTATATTGTAGCCCCAGGTGGGTGGCAGTCCCCGGGGCTGGGGAGCCCCTCTGGCCCCCCTTTAAATTTTTACATTTTGCCCCTGGGATTTGGCCCCCCCGTGGGCTAAATATAAACAAAGCTCAGTTTTATGTATTTATTTTTTTTACAGCAGGATCCGCGCACCCTGCGCGCACTTTGCGATTAAAAATAAAATAAAAAATTGGGGTGCCCTGGGAATCCTTCTTGGACCCCCTAAGCAGGTCTAGAGGGTCAGGGTATTTCTACCCTGCCCCCTTTATATGTTTTGCACACTTATTCCACTACTGAACAGGTTGACACCATTTAAGCAAAAGGCACGAGTCTGAATTGAGGAGTACCACTTTGCCATTTTGGTGTCATTCCGTTCAGAAGTTCGGGCTGTAGCTGCGGATAAAGGTCCTATAGGAAATTGCATGGGAAAAACACGTTTTGGGACCCCCCTTTTTTCTCAGCCCCCGCTTGACGAATCACCCCGAGACTTTCAGGATAGGAGCGGACCGAGCTGGCCAAAAGTTTTGAAAATTTTGCGAAGATTCGTCAATCGGCGCCAAAGTTATTGGGAATAGAATGTTGCGGATTTCCTATGGAAAATAGGTCCTAACTATAACTTCCTACTGGTGACCACCAGGAGGTAATATATATAGGAGGAGTGCATTGCATATTGTGATCAGTGAACAAATCGTGGTAACACGTTTCACAATACGCACAAAATCAACTAATATCCACCAACATGTCGGCTGACATGGTACGCGCAAGGGAGGAAGCCGCCATTCAAATGTTTTCAGACGAAAGCCCGATAAGTACGGGGACCGCAGTAACAGCAGTGGCAACTTCGAGTACTACCAACTCAGTTAAAGAGAAATTTAAACTATTAGAAAAAAAGATGAAAGCAGAGCAGCATAAATGGTGGGAGTCACGTTCCCTTCAGAGATTCATAGACATTGGGAGAATACCGAGGGGGCTCAGAATTCTCACAGCCCCCAGCTATGAAGATCCCAATCTGGATTTAATGAGAGAGTGGGCGGACTGTAACCTTGAATCATCAAGAAAATTAACAAGGTTACTGATCAAGTATGCAGACATAGACAGAGCCAAAGAAAAAGAGGAAATTAATGATGTTTTGGATAAAATGGATTGCAAAGAAGAACAAATGAAATTACGTAAGGAGATGCTCATAAGGATCAAAAAAGATGAGGACCAAATTAAAGAAAGGAAAACTTTTAAATTTTTAAGGGACAAACAGGATTACGAACTAGGACAGATTTTTATGTTTGCGAAACGTTATGACATGATCAGGACATCCAAATTTAGTCGAGTGGAAGGACCCTTGAGAATAGCGCGTGGCCAGAAAAACCAAATAGATTTATCGTTGTCTGACTTGAGTTCTTTGGGAGAAAGTGGGTCTGAGTCAGAAATGCGCAAAAGTAATGAAGCAAGTAAAATATCTAAACCCTCCCCGGGGGAAGAATTACATTTTATCTGCCAGGAGAGGAGACAAACCTTACGGCCACGGGCTCAACAAATGAACAACACAGATGATTTTCCAACTACAAGCGCAGGCAGAGGCGCAAAGCAAACAAGAGGCACTCGCAGACCATACAGAAGAGGTGGCAGAAGAAATTGGTAACACCTACACAACAACTAAATGACAACAACAATACTATAATCAATCTGTCAAATGTCAACTTGACGAATCAAGAAACGAACATGTTAAATCTAGGTCTTTCATATGCTCATAAAGTGAACTTTGACTATGCCACAACAAGATTGGACATATACAAAGGTGTCAGAAAATTTAAATTAAAAAAATATCACTATCTTATGAAAACCAACAAAGATAATGATGATAAAAAAAAAGGTAACTGAAGCAAATCAAATGTCAAATGATGGAAGTGGTAGTTCAAGTATGTCACAAAGTGATCAAACACTCCTTCGGACTATGGAAGAGCTATGGAACGAAAATGTCAGCAGTTCGGCAAATAATACTGAATTTGAAACCAGGCAAACTAACAGTATGAGAGAAATCATATCTACTCCATTTAGAACAAAATCTACCTTTAACCCAATCATGATGAGAGACTCGATTGACTTATACCATGAGTCAACAACAGCGGACATAAAAAAACTAAATAAAAGTGTGACAGGCAAAATAACCACCGCCAACAACAAAGACTTGCAATACAGAAACCTAATTAAAAAGTTGAAAGAAAATGATGATGTTGTAATACGCAGTAGCGATAAAGGTGGTAACATCGTGCTATGGCCTAGAAACATGTACGACAAAGAAGCATACAGTCAACTGAACGACAGATCATGTTATGAACGTAGCAATCAAGCAAAACTGTCTATGTCATACAAAGAATACTATGTGAAACTATCTGGGTGGAAACAGGAAAGTTTAATTACAGGAGAAGAATATAAATACCTTAGGAATGAACATCCAACTACCCCTTTAATTTAATTTACTTCATCCCAAAAATACATAAAAACCGAGAGAATCCCCCTGGCAGGCCTATCATCTCAGCCATGAATGGATTATAAGAACATACCACTAGATACATTGACTTTTTTCTTCAAGACTTTGTCAAAGACCTATCCAGCTATGTTCGGGATACAAGCGATTTCTTAAGACAAATTTCTGATTTTGAGTGGCAAGACGATTATCTGATGATGGCATTGGATGTAACCTCGTTATACACGAGTATTGAACACATGGATGGTATAGCAGCAATAAGATACTATTTGTCTAGGAGATCTATCTCATTAAAATGTCACAGCAATATGTTAATTGACATGATATTATTCTGTTTACACAATAACATATTCATGTTCAATAGCCAACTGTACCGACAGGTGAGAGGAGTCACCATGGGAGCCAGTTTTTCTCCCAGTTACACATGCCTGCATATGGGTTGATGGGAGGAACTGGTTCTCATGGGCATACACAAACATAATATGGTGACTAATGTAAAGATGTGGCGACGTTACATTGATGACCTTTTTGTAATATGGCAGGGAACGTAAAGTGAAGCCCATGAATTTGTACAAAGCCTTAACATCAATGATATCAATCTCAAATTTACGGCCACTATAAGCTCCAGTTCTGTGGAATTTTTAGACACCCAGGTATATGTTGACAATCACAAAATTTAGACTAGATTATTTAGAAAGAAAACTGCAGGCAATTCAACGCTACACGCAACGAGCATGCATCCAAAACATCTGGTCAACAGTATACCGTTTGGTGAAATGTTACGTCTGCGAAGAATATGCAGTAATAACAATGACTTGGTGGCAGCTCAGAAAGAGAGCAAAGCTAGATTCTTACAGAGAGGGTATCAGGAAAAAACAATAGACAGAGCCATTGAAAGGTCATGTGAGGAAAATGGAAATGACATTTTAAAAGTAAAAGAAAAACAGAGGAGGATATAAAGATACAAGGGGTTGCAGATTATCATATGATTTTAAAGTATAATAATCAGCATAAAGAGATCAAGAAAATCATTCACAAAAATTGGGCGATGGTACTATGTGACCCTGTAATAGGCCCTCTAGTCCCTCGAAGAGTTCCCATTACCTACAGTAGAGCGCCATCAACCAGGGATAAAATCGTAAAGACAAATCCGGAAATTATTGACAGAAGTAGCTGGCTACAAATGAGAAAGGGATTTTTCAGATGTAAAACATGCAAGGCGTGCACACATGGGATAAATAAAAATACTTACAATACCCCTTTCAGTGATAGAGAATTCAAAATAGACAAATTATTAACATGTAAAACGGAGTTTGCTGTGTATGTGTTACAGGGCTCTTGTGGCCTGCAATACGTTGGCAGTACTGTGTTGCAGGTGCATAAACGTATTCTTCAGCACTTACGTGCCATAACGAATCAAGATAATACATATCCTGTGGCACGCCATTTCAAAGAAAAACACAACTCCGATAACACAGCCCTTAAATACTTTGTTGTGGACTCAGTACCACCCAGTAGACGAGGAGGAGATAGGGTCACCAAACTGAGAAAACTTGAAACAAGATATATAATTCAGTTGGACTCAAAGGTACCATCAGGGTTGAATGTTACAGAAGATCTACATACATGCCTTAATTTAAAACTATCACTGCACAATCATCAGTAAATTAGCAAATTAAGTAACATCTTGGCATGCATTAGAAACTGCTAAAAAATTAGTGCTCTAGAATGATTCCTTTAAAATGGTGTATAGATATTAGTATGTATATATTTTAAGTATTTATATATTTATGTATTTATGTATTTATGTATTTATGTATTTATATATTTATCTTTATTATGTTATATTTATATTTGAATTCATATTGTATTTATATACCGTAATATATTGGAATCTGCACATTGCACTTTAAAAGCTGCCAAATTGGATAACCATTATGTGGTATTCCGATATCCACAGATATCTTCCTCAAATTATGTAAGAGACTTTCAAAATAGTAAATTATTGAATATGTCTGTAAGATCATGGAAAAATCAGATGCTATTCTTTAGGGGTTTAGGTTGCTGATATGCTCAACTCTCATTTCACTCTGCACACTGCACTTTTTGTACATATAAAGCACGGCTTTGCACAGCATAATTTTGCACAACATACTCTGGTAACACGTAGGCCTCCGAACGGTCTGACTATATATTGTACGCAAACAGGGATTTAACACTATAAAATGTGACAATGCAATAAGTATGAGATATATAACATCATTTACTATCTGTAAAGGCAAGAATAATATATATAACGTTGATTGCCAATGTGGCATCTATTGTGTGTATAACTTTCAGTAGAAGTTTAACACTGGTTTTACAATATGCCGATTACGATAACACAATGATGTCTGTTTTCTATATCTATGACCATGTGACGTTCCAAAAATGTTGTGCATGACTTTAAATAAGACACGTAAGGTGGTTACCATGTCATGTGATCAAGGCTCTACGGAGCTGAAACGCGTTATGGCGACGGTGGAATAAACACTTTCTAGCACCAGTCTGGGTCCGTGTCCGTTACTTGGCAAAAAGAAAACCTACAGCGGAATCTACGTCATATATATATATATATATATATATATATATATATATATATATATATATATATATATATTCACTGAAAAAACCATAGGTTTCACACATGTTATAGTTAGGAATTAGCATTTAAAAAACCTTGCAAATTCAGTGAAAAAACCATAGGTTTTACACACGTTATAGTTAGGAATTAGCATTTAAAAAACCTTTCAAATTCAGTGAAAAAACCATAGGTTTCACACACGTTATAGTTAGCTGGACATTTCACTCGTAAAAAACCAATGAAATTTCCCCGTTATAGTTAGTTAAGCTAACTATAACTCGCGCGCCCGCAATGCACTGCTGATGACGTCACATATTACATCACTCATGACATGGTCAGTGACATCACTCATGACATCACTGATGACATGGTTTTTTACGAGTGAAATGCCCAGCTAACTATAACGTGTATGAAACCTATGGTTTTTTCACTGAATTTGAAAGGTTTTTTAAATGCTAATTCCTAACTATAACGTGTGTGAAACCTATGGTTTTTTCACTGAATTTGCAAGGTTTTTTAAATGCTAATTCCTAACTATAACATGTGTGAAACCTATGGTTTTTTCAGTGAATTTGCAAGGTTTTTTAAATGCTAATTTCTAACTATAACGTGTGTGAAACCCATGGTTTTTTCAGTGAATTTGTATGGTTTTTTAAATGCTAATTCTTAGCTATAACATATGTGATTCCCATATTTTTTTTTATTGATTTTTTATGATTTTTTTATTATAAATTTTTATATTAAATGTGGTTTTTTTTTAAAAAAAACAAGTTTTTTAAAAACTTTTTATTCTCTTAAAACACTATGTTTTTTTTCTTAAAAATCTGCAATATTTCAAGTTTTCTCTTTTTTTTTTTACCAAACAGGTAAGATATATTAGTATAACTTTGAAAATATTTTTTTTAGTGCGCGTACGGTAAGCGTACGGTAAGCGCACGGTTTACGCAATGTCCGTAATTTATCTACTCTGTTTGCGTATAGTTACGCAATTTGCGTAGCCGCGCGTACTGCGCGTGGGGCGCGTAGGCGTGTACGCTACACGCGCACGTTACGCGGAAGTGTTGGGGAGTGACTGTTATGCGCATGCGCGCGAGCGCGTGTCTTTTTTACACGCATGCGTACTTTTGCCGTAAGCGCACCGTAAGCGCACCGTAAGCGTAACGTACGCGCACGGTGGGTCATGTGATCATGAAACACAACTTTTGATTGGTTGAAACTACTTTCAGTTCTAGAACTCTCCTACACCACACCCATTCCCCTCATTTCTGCTTGTGATCCCTTAGGAGAAGGAGCTGGGTTGTCTTTGTGATACGATGGCAGAACAGCAGAGCTCTTCTGAGAGTGAGGCTAGTAGCACTACCTTGAGGCAGAGAAGGAGGAAACAAAAGACCTCTTTCATATGGGAGTATTTTACTTTTCCAGAGGGCAAGAAAAAGGTAAATGCACCCTTAGTGACTTGTAAGCTGTGTACTTTCAAGAGGGAATCCCAACAAGAAGTATTCCTTCGGGAATCACACCATGTTGAGACACCTTAAAGATGTACACAGAAGGACACATGCTCGACATACTGAAGGTAACCCTTCAGTAAGTCAACCAAGCACATCCACAGCAGCTCAGCCTGGTCCATCATCTGCAGGGCCGAGTCCATCTTCGGCAGGTCAGGTGAGCCCTTCATCTGTGGTGGGAGCATCTCCTTTTTCTACTCCTCTGGAAACAAACCATCGGTTTGTGAGGGTTGAAATACGGTGCGCCACTTGTCATGATCTAATTTGTCATAGGGAGACCAGTGTTTCCCTAGTGAACAATAAAATAGATCAGCACATTTGTCGTACCGACTAATATTCCCATTCTTTCTTTCCTCTGTCCCTGCATGAACACAACGGCTCTTGTAAGAGCCAACCTTACCTTTCAACTATTTTTTATATATGTTTTTAAAACTTTTTTTTGATTTTTTTTTACCGTGCGCGTACGGTACGCGTAATTTTTTTTTTTTTTTTTTTAAAACACTAAAAATCAATTATCACATTACAAGGTCCTTGAGAGACTACAATGAAAAACTGAAAATGTGATTGTGGAGAAGTGGAAAAAAGGGACCATGAAATTTTTGACTTACCATACCCACTCAAAAAAATATTTATTAATTTAAATTTAATTTTAATTGCTTTAAAAATGGTTCTAGTTTTCGAAAATTTTCTTTCTCAATCTGAAAAAAAAGAAAAAAGTATTAATATTTAATAAAACATTTTATAATACAGTACACATATTTACATCTTTTTCAAAAAAAATGTTTGCCTTTTTTTTGCTGTTTTCAGAATATATTGCATTTCACTATAAATTGTGAAAGCAATTGCATTCATCATTTAACAGCGGGCAAAAAAAAAATTAACAATCTCAAAGATTGTTTTAAAAAAGCCCACAATCTCTTTTTGCATAAACATAACTTTATAGAAATGCATAATATTCTTAAAAAATATCATCTAATACCAATACTTATTTCTTTAAAATACCGTCTGACATTTTTGTTTCAGAAGTATAATCACAAAAATATACCTAAAATAACTCCACAATACATCTGGTTCCATTTCCTTTAGGCCAAATAGTAATTTTAAAATTCTTTTTTGATTAAATTTCCAATGGTAATCCAATAAAAATCTAAAGTTTAAATTGTACAGATCTCACCGATTGTCTGTAACATTTTGGTTTCCGAAAGATTAATTAATAATTAAATAAGTCCACAATAGAATTGTTTACCTTTCCGCATGGCCAAATAGTAATTTTAAAAATCTTTTTTGAATAAATTTCCAATGGCAATCCAATAACATTCCAAAATTTAAATTGTGCAGATGTTACCGATTTTGTCTAAATTTTTGGTTTTCCAAAGTTTCATTAAAAATTGAAAAAGTCCACATTACAATTGGTTACCTTTCCATTAGGCCAAATGATAATTTGTAAAATCATTTTTTTTGAAAATTCCAATGGTAATCCAATAAAATGGTAAAATTGTTTTGTACAGATGTTGCCAAATCTCTCTAAAATTTAGGTTTCAGGAAGATTAGATAGGAATTTGCTAAATCAAAAGGCAAACGTTGCTTAAAAATCAATTGGGAATCATTACACAGTGTCCAGCCTTTTTCACATTTAAGATAAACTGTGTAATGTCCAGAAGTTACAGTAGGTCCTTCATGGAAAATTATTGCAACTGTTACAAAAGTTTTTCCTGAAATTGATAATTGCTGTCCTGTAAACTTCTTTATTAAAGTATCTAATTTTGAACCATCAGCTTTACAGCGTTGCATCATTAAAATTACATATTGTCCGTATTCCTTTAAAATTAACGTTGAAAACATATCAGATTGACACTCACTGCATTCCATGCTATGATTAGCATCTTTAACTAATTTAGCAAAAGTGACTGTTTTACTTTCTGGCAATGTTAAATAAATAAACCTTTCAGAATCAACATTAGAGCCACATATATTGTAACAGTTTTCACAACTATGTTCCCATTTATAAGAGAGACCAAATAAATTTTCAATGGGAACCCCTTCTTCTTCCAGTACCTGAAGAAAAAACATCAAGAATTCCTGTGCGTCTTGCTGTACATTTTGAGAAAACTGTGTTCGTCCTGAACATACATCTAAAAGTTTTCTAATTTCAGTAGCACTTTCTATTTGAGTTTTATCATTACTCAGCTTTTGAAAAAGGAGACTCAACTCAGAACAGAATCTTTTTCCCTGATTTACTATTATCTGCTCTTGCACACTTTCCAGATAAAATGCAACATTCAGCACTACATTAGCGTAGCAGTTGACACCAGAGCTATTTTCAAAATGACATCCTACAACCTGTTCTTCATTTTCCTTTTTCTTTTTGCTTGCAATTACATCACTCCTCTTTTTTTTCCTCCTCTCTACATCTTCATTACAGATATTCTCATTTCTCCTTTTACGAGAAACTACACGTTTCTCCAACACAGGATACTGACCTAAATGAGGAGCATAGCTTCTTCTTAATCTATTATACTCCTTTACACAATTTGTATCAGCACTAACTTTTGAGTCATCAAAGTCTATCATGAATAAACCTGATAATGTTTTCACTCGTGACAAAGCAACATATGCCATACCTTCTTTGAACACAGTTGAACCAATGTTCACAAATGCACAATCTACAGTCAATCCTTGAGACTTGTGAATAGTTACAGCATATGCTAGAGAAAACGGAAACTGCTTCCTACGTACATATAAGTCTTTCACAAGCATGAAACGAACTGAACAACGACAAATGTCTTTAACTTCTTCTATCTGATCAAATTTTATTTTTAAACATTCAATTCCATCTTTTTTCTGATAATTAATAAAACCCACAACTCTTCCCATAGCTCCATTAACTAAACCTTTTTCAACGTCCAAATTTCTCCTTAAAAATACTCTACAGTTCATGCAAACATATAGATTTTTTTCTAATCCAGCTGTTTTGGAAATGTTCTTCTCTAGAGAATCCAATTTATTTTTCAGTGTGCCTGTTAATGTGATAGTAATTCTTCCATCCTCAATTTTGTCCACTGCTTCCAATTTCCTGATATCTTCCTTTTCCAATTTCAAAAGCTCCTCATTGAATATTGAGCATTCACGTAGAGTTGGCATTAAGCAGATGACACTTTTCTTTTCTGCAATGTTCTTGTATATCTTCTCTGCAACTATTTCTTCCTTTGGAAATAAATTATGTAGCAACCGACTCTGTAATGCTTTTGTGCCTGCTTCAGTGAGTAGTCCAATCCTGATATCTTTCAGAATACTTCCATATTCTTCATCGTTTGCTTGCCTCATATTAGTAGTAAGTTCCTTGTACTCAAAGAAGGACCAAATATTTGCATTACCAATGCTTCCCAATGACTTCTTTGTGTCTTCATGTGTCACAGTATTAAACACTGGTTGTCCTTTAACTGGAGTAAGCTGTAGAAGATCCCCAAAAACTATGACATGTTTTCCACCAAATAACACGTCATAGTCTGTCCTTAGAATTTGCTGCATTCTTAAATGCACAAAGGCAAGCATTAAGTTTGATACCATGCTCACCTCATCAATAATGAGAACTTGCATCTTCTTCAATACTCTTGAAACTTCCAAGCATGCTTCTCCAGTTAGCTTGTTGTATTGTATTTTGTTCTCAGGCTCCACTGGTAACATTAGCAAACGATGTAAGGTGATTCCTTTTATGTTATAGGCTGCTAACCCAGTTGGAGCAGTAACCACACAAGACAAAGTAGAATCCGTTTTTTGCTGTAGGTAGCTTCTGATTACTTTTATTAAGAAACTTTTTCCAGTTCCAGCTTGTCTACTTACATACATCCTGATTGGATGAAATGATGTGCATGAGCACTCTTTTTTTTCATGTTGAAATCCGTGATCAATTTTGCTTCTGATCTCTTCATAAATTTGTTGCTGCTCTTCATTCAGTTGTCTTTCCAAATTTTGTAAGTCTATAAATTCTTCTTGAGCTTGATTCATAGCCGTTTCCACTTCATTCATGGCTATTGATGCTTCATTTTCAACGATTGGTTGTCCTAGGGGATCTTGACTGAGTGTTCCTGAACTTTGGCTGTCCTGAGAACTGTCTCTAGCTACTTCTGCTGCAATTGTAGTTTCCTGTTCAGTTTCTTCATTTAACATTTGCAGATAAGTTGAGAATGTACTGCATTGTATGCTGTCTTTGCAAGCATTAAAAGAATCTTCATAGCTTTGAAATTCTCCCAGTAGTTCATCCTCTGTACGCCATGGTTTAAACAGCTGTAAAAGAGCCAAGTAGTAAAATTCCTTTTTGTCAGTAGTGTCGCAACTCAGCTTCCGGTGATTTATCAAACTTCCTTTTGTTTGCTTCACCAAACATCCTTCCTCACCAATGACTTTATATTTTCCATTGTTGATGTCTTCTGCGGCTTTCCGTGAATAAATGTAGTTCTGCAGCACTTCATAGCGACACATGTTCTCCAGATGATGACTTCTCTTGGGATAATATGTGTCCAACATGTTTGATTTCAAAATATCTGTACTTTCTGGGTCATTCTCCGCCAAATATTCAATTTCTCCAACAGATTTCAGTACCCGATTTCTCATTGCTGCAAGGCCTAAACTTGCCCAAATTATTCTTCTTGATTTCGAGTAGAGACTTGCAGAAGATAACCTATCTGAACATTCGTAGGATCCAATTTCTCGATGCGATAACATCTTTAAACTGAAACTGTACAGCTTCTTACTGACAGTCTTCTCGTGAGAAATCTCTTCCCACATTTCTTTCAATTCAGTTTTTTCTGATTTAGTAATGTAAGACGTTACATATCGAGCAACAGCAATGGAATTGTCAGCTACATACTGTATATCCATGTTAGCATTCCACATGGATAAAATGACTGGGTTGTAGTCATTTATATTTTTTGATTCTTCTTTTCTTTTAAGGTTGTAGGTATTCTTAGGTGATTTTCTTGTGATAGTATGTCTCACAGATGACATAAAACTGTTTACTCTTCCATTTGAAAGAACAGGTCTAGGAAATCCAAATCGACATTTAGTGTAGTATTTATCTTTGCTCTTGTATTTCCGTCGACAGTATTTTCCACACCGATGACTTTGGAAACGTAAAACTTGCTCCTTTAACTTTTTCTCTTCTGTGCTTTTTGGTATAGCACATGTTGCATATTCTTCAATGTAAGATAACACTGCTTCATCAGCATCTGTTCCAAACTTTGGGGCATCCTTGATCCACAACAGCATATGAATATGAGGAGCACCTCTTGCCTGGTACTCTTTTCTCCAAAAGAAATCCACTACTTCTCCTAGAGGTGGATTTTTTTTATTGCAGATGAAGGACATCATAGCCTCAAATCTATGATTGAAATATCTGCAAACATTAACCGGATCCAATGAGCACAGTTCTCCTGCTGTCTTGTATTCGATGTTTTTAATGTTTGAATTTGCCTCTCGTAGAAAATCCAGTAAATCATCCCAAGCGTACTCAGCACAGCTTAGGGTAAGGAACCATGTTGGTGTTCCTAAATTCCGTAACATGCATTTTAATTCACCATGGCGTCGGTACCAATATTCATTTGTCCCACGCTGACAAGCCATCAGATTGATCAGTTGTGTTTCCAAATGATCATCTCGGTGCTGCACTTTCTCCATAAAATCCTTAGCAGACACATTTTGTAAATGTACTCCACTTTTTAAAATGTGATTTACTGCATAAGACAGTGCAGACAAGTCGCTTTCAAATAAAAGATGGAACAAATAAGGAATACTTTGTCGAAATCTGGGATCCTCAGCATATAGTCTTGTAGTCCGATACTCAGAAGCTGGAATCTGTTCTGGACGTTCATCGTATCGTCCTCCTTTTCCTTTAGGAAACAGCTGGGGAAAACATCG
Source organism: Triturus cristatus (assembly GCF_964204655.1). Classification (NCBI taxonomy): domain Eukaryota; kingdom Metazoa; phylum Chordata; class Amphibia; order Caudata; family Salamandridae; genus Triturus; species Triturus cristatus. The sequence continues at coordinate 238,518,275 of NC_140594.1, read as the reverse complement.
AGCTTCCAAGCTCTCCTCCCATACACTCACGGGAGTTCCTTTTGCTTTCTTCATCTGAAACAGATCAATATTGTCTCCCATAACTTCTTTTGAATGAAGAGGATGTATGCTAAAATGTTCATAAATTTCTTCTTCCTTTGACTTGTCCACTTTTTCAATTTGTCCAGTTGGTGTTTCTGTGTCTTCTTGTAAATCTTCTTCTTCTTCTTCTTCTTCTATATAAATTGATTCATACCATTTGTTATTCCTTTTCAAATACAAATTTGCTCTTTGTACTTTCCTTACATCTACCAGCTCCTGCCAAATCTTCTTATTCTTTGTAGGTACACCATTAACCAGAATAACTAATGGTTCAGTTTCCAAAGTATCTGCATCAATAGTTTCCATATTTTTTTTCAAATCCAAGGGCAAATACACCACTCTACCTTTTAAACCTCTCAGTAAATCTGAAGGAGGTAATTTACCAGTTTTGGGCTCCATACGTACTATGGTCTGGAACGGATGAACACATTGAATAAGTATAGACTCATAAGTATTTAATTCAGAAAGTTCGGCAGCAATAACATCCAATTCTAAATTATTATGTGAACATAAACAGCAAAAGGCGCACCACAACCTCAAATTAAGTCAAAATTAGTCCATGTACATCCAATTTTTATTTTCCAAAATGATCTTCTTTATTTTTCATATATTAAAATGACATTTAAGAACAGCCAGAGCAGCCGACGCGTTTCGTCCACTTGGGACTTCTTCAGGGCGTAAGAGATAATACATCTGTTTATGTGATTCTTTCTTGAGAATTCAGGAGTGTCATTCAGAGTCAATGGATAATGAGTTCCGTAATTGGTGTTACGGAATACCTGAGGATTATTATCGAGGACTTGAAGGATGCGGAATCGGGCATTCTAAAGATTCGGGATCCAACTTTATCATTGGTTTTTAACGTAAATGGACACTCGACCCTAAAAAAGACGGGACGCTCACTCGCTACCTATCGACATCAGACCACTATTCTATTCAACGTACTCATTATCCATTGACTCTGAATGACACTCCTGAATTCTCAAGAAAGAATCACATAAACAGATGTATTATCTCTTATGCCCTGAAGAAGTCCCAAGTGGACGAAACGCGTCGGCTGCTCTGGCTGTTCTTAAATGTCATTTTAATATATGAAAAATAAAGAAGATCATTTTGGAAAAGAAAAATTGGATGTACATGGACTAATTTTGACTTAATTTGAGGTTGTGGTGCGCCTTTTGCTGTTTATGTTCCTATCTTGCCCCAGTGGTTGGGGAGGTATTGTGTTAGCGGGTACCAGTCGAGAGCGCACACATAGGGTGAATCTGAACTTATCACCTATTAATACAAAGGGTAACTGATAATCCGGTGCTGTCCCAGAGGGTTACCGCTAGCTCCGTTCCTTCTGTTTTCAAAATTATTATGTACAGCTCTGGTCGGCATTCTATTTTCTTCTAATTTGTTGTAACAGTATTTACAAATACGCTGAACCCAATTCAAAACAATTTTCAAGAAATATATATGTGGCAAAATCCTTCCACTTATAATTATCTTCATTTTCACTTTTTCTATAGAGATCAACATACCTGGTTTGTTTTCTATAATGAGTTCTGCGGCAACAAATACAAGTAATATTTGGTCTTTCATTAGAGATTTTTTCAAATTTTGTTATGTGATCATTAAATGTCTTACTTACAAATGGTTCTACATTCTCTTCCACTTCTTCCTCATTTACTGTGTCCTTTTCTGCACTGTCTTGTTCAGGACCAAAGTAACAAAACTGAATTTCATCAACAACCTTCTCTACATCTGATACCGATCCACGGAACAGAGCCCTATTCAATTCATCTAACTTTATTGCTGGACTTTTAGCAAAATACAACCGTCTCACAAACTTTCTCATTTCAGTATGATGAACAGCCAGCATCCTAAAATGATGGAAAACACTATTACACACTTTTCTAGATAGACAAGCCAGAGAATGACCCTGCAAACCAGTATTCTCTCTCACTCTGCATGGATCTAGACTTTGAAGCACCTTAATCTTCTGTTTTACACTTTTTTACTATATTCTCTTAGAAACTCACGAAATTTATCAATAGAATCCTGACGCACAGTGCAAATACTACTACAATTCCAAGTGTACACTGGGGCTTTAGGACGTCTCCCCATAGCCTCATCCGCCATCACTTGTACCTCATCTCTTGGAACCATTATCTCCTTCTCCATTATGCAACCATTTTTCACTTCGTAAGCACGACCTCTGGTGTCAACTGCATGCAGCAAACTATTACTTTGAAAATAGCTCTCTTCATTAAAAAAAGGTTCACTACTTGAACTATGCATCCATTTTCCTAAAAACACTTTACAAAAGTTTGTTCTGTTCACTACTCTTTTCCTTTTGCTTTGTGATTTCAGTACATTAACCATTTTATCTAATGTACGCATCCTATTCAAAATTAAAATGAATAGTTTCCTTTTTAATTCTAATGCCTTTGCTGCAATGGCTTCAATTTCTTTTTTTCTCTTGTAAATTTTTGCCTTTTGCTTATATTTCTTCACATCCTTTATCAAATTGGACATAACTCTTCTCTGAAACATTTTTCTACGTATCTCTTTAAACGCTGTTTTTCTGTTTAAGTTAATCTTTATAATTACAGAAGGTATATTTGCATTAACTAAATTCTCAATTTTTTCCTGTCCTTTTCTATTGAAAACATTCTTTCCAGTACAGACATTTTGTACATTTTTCCTTTTTTTGAATATGTTCTTTAAAAAATCTTTTGTCTGCTTACCAGAAGATTTTTTCTTTTTCCCAACATGAGCATCTCCAACTAACTTAGGTCCTCCAGTTGTCTTCAAATATAGGTTTTTTTTGTGGTCTTTCTTTAGTCTGGATTTTGTAGGCATCTTAAATTTTGTTCACTGCTCTTCAGCAATATCTGAAAAAAACTAAAAAAAAATTCCTTTATTTTATTTAAATATATTACTACATTTTTTATGTTCTTTAGAAATCTTAAAATACAATAAACCCCTTTCATATAAATGAAAATCACAATAACACCTTCACAAATTAAATATCTAAAAATAATTCCTGTGTGCACACAAAGTCATGCTTTGAAAATAGACAGAAAAAGAAATTTCTTTGCCAATTGCAAAGCATACTTTCTACTCTTTTTTTTGGCAAGTGATAGGTACTTTTACAGACTGACACATTTTGAATCCACTTTTCAGATTCTTAAAAAAGCACATGTCCAAACTGCTTTTTCAGACCAGCACCATGTGTAACCTGGGTGACTGACTACACTCCAGCAAGGGCAACCAGCCTTAGTGATGCTGAATGTATTTGCATTACTGACTGAAACCTCAAACCCCACTCGGTTGTGAATACTATGCATGATTCCAGAGGATAAGCAGCTGGGTATGTGCTAAGAGTCTGCTTCTACACAAAAAAAATGGCTCACCCTTTCCATCTAATGCAACTGTGAAATCACCAGAGCAATACGCAATAAATCTCTGCCTGTAATTCCTCTTTGCACACAGAGTCATGTTTTCATATTAGTCACAAAACGAAATTTCTTTGCCAATTTGAAAGCACACTTACTTTTCTTTTTTTTGGCAAGTGATAAACACTTTTACAGACTGACACATCTTGAATCCACTTTTCAGATTCTGAAAACAGCACATGTCCAAACTGCTTTTTCAGACCAGCACCATGTGTAACCTGGGTGACTGCCTACACTCCAGCAAGGGCAACCAGCCTTACTGATGCTGTATGTATTTGCATTACTGACTGAAACCTCAAACCCCACTCGGCTGTGAATACTGTGCATGATACCAGAGGATAAGCAGCTGGGTGTGTGCTAAGAGTCTGCTTCTACACAAAAAAATGGCTCCCCCTTTCCATCTAATGCAACTGTGAAATCACCAGAGCAATACGCAATAAATCTCTGCCTGTAATTCCTCTTTGCACAGAGAGTCATGTTTTCATATTAGTCACAAAACGAAATTTCTTTGCCAATTTGAAAGCACACTTACTACTCTTTTTTTTGGCAAGTGATAAACACTTTTACAGACTGACACATTTTGAATCCACTTTTTAGATTCTTAAAAAAGCACATGTCCAAACTGCTTTTTCAGACCAGCACCATGTGTAACCTGGGTGACTGACTACACTCCAGCAAGGGCAACCAGCCTTAGTGATGCTGAATGTATTTGCATTACTGACTGAAACCTCAAACCCCACTCGGTTGTGAATACTATGCATGATTCCAGAGGATAAGCAGCTGGGTGTGTGCTAAGAGTCTGCTTCTACACAAAAAAATGGCTCACCCTTTCCATCTAATGCAAATGTGAAATCTCCAGAGCAATACGCAATAAATGTCTGCCTGTAATTCCTATTTGCACACAGAGTCATGTTTTCACATTAGTCACAAAACGAAATTTCTTTGCCAATTTGAAAGCACACTTACTTTTCTTTTTTTTCGCAAGTCATAAACACTTTTACAGACTGACACATTTTGAATCCACTTTTCAGATTCTTAAAAAAGCACATGTCCAAACTGCTTTTTCAGACCAGCACCATGTGTAACCTGGGTGACTGACTACACTCCAGCAAGGGCAACCAGCCTTAGTGATGCTGAATGTATTTGCATTACTGACTGAAACCTCAAACCCCACTCGGTTGTGAATACTGTGCACGATTCCACAGGATAAGCAGCTGGGTGTGTGCTAAGAGTCTGCTTCTGCACAAAAAAATGGCTCCCCCTTTCCATCTAATGCAACTGTGAAATCACCAGAGCAATACTCAATAAATCTCTGCCTGTAATTCCTCTTTGCACACAGAGTCATGTTTTCATATTAGTCACAAAACGAAATTTCTTTGCCAATTTGAAAGCACACTTACTACTCTTTTTTTTGGCAAGTGATAAACACTTTTACAGACTGACACATTTTGAATCCACTTTTTAGATTCTTAAAAAAGCACATGTCCAAACTGCTTTTTCAGACCAGCACCATGTGTAACCTGGGTGACTGACTACACTCCAGCAAGGGCAACCAGCATTAGTGATGCTAAATGTATTTGCATTACTGACTGAAACCTCAAACCCCACTCGGTTGTGAATACTGTGCATGATACCAGAGGATAAGCAGCTGGGTGTGTGCTAAGAGTCTGCTTCTACACAAAAAAAATGGATCACCCTTTCCATCTAATGCAACTGTGAAATCACCAGAGCAATACGCAATAAATCTCTGCCTGTAATTCCTCTTTGCACACAGAGTCATGTTTTCATATTAGTCACAAAACGAAATTTCTTTGCCAATTTGAAAGCACACTTACTACTCTTTTGTTTGGCAAGTGATAAACACTTTTACAGACTGACACATTTTGAATCCACTTTTTAGATTCTTAAAAAAGCACATGTCCAAACTGCTTTTTCAGACCAGCACCATGTGTAACCTGGGTGACTGACTACACTCCAGCAAGGGCAACCAGCCTTAGTGATGCTGAATGTATTTGCATTACTGACTGAAACCTCAAACCCCACTCGGTTGTGAATACTGTGCATGATTCCAGAGGATAAGCAGCTGGGTGTGTGCTAAGAGTCTGCTTCTATACAAAAAAAATGGCTCCCCCTTTCCATCTAATGCAACTGTGAAATCACCAGAGCAATACGCAATAAATCTCTGCCTGTAATTCCTCTTTGCACACAGAGTCATGTTTTCACATTAGTCACAAAACGAAATTTCTTTGCCAATTTGAAAGCACACTTACTTTTCTTTTTTTTGGCAAGTGATAAACACTTTTACAGACTGACACATCTTGAATCCACTTTTCAGATTCTGAAAACAGCACATGTCCAAACTGCTTTTTCAAACCAGCACCATTTGTAACCTGGGTGACTGCCTACACTTCAGCAAGGGCAACCAGCCTTATTGATGCTGTATGTATTTGCATTACTGAGTGCAACCTCTGTACATTTGATTGGCCCATTGGAGGGTAAATTGGACCAAATATTTGCAGGTGTGGATGGCTGCAGTGGCGTTTTCACCAAGAAGAAGGGAAGAGCCCGAAACGCGTCGTGAAACGGACGCCACCATTGAACTTTACTGACTCTTTGTGACATCAGCAGTTTTCCCCGCATTAAAGGTTTTCCTCAAACCGACGTGGCTGGAGTGCCCTTCTGTGCATAGGGCACACTGTTTTCTTGATGTTATCGCGGCCGCCCAGCCGCGGGAAGTCGCACCACCCCGTTGATTGTAGGGGGCGCAGGGGCTCGGAATTTGCCGAGTTCCATGGAGCTACATTTTGGGATGGATCACTCACTGCTGGTGTTATGAGAGGCCCATGAAGTGTTTAATATGAGTATTTTGCAGCAAAACTATTGAGGCATGAAGATTCACCCGCACTGCAACTCCCAGAATTCATCTGGGGTGGTCTGTACATTTGATTGGCCCATTGGAGGGTAAATTGGACCAAATATTTGCAGGTGTGGATGGCTGCAGTGGCGTTATCACCAAGAATAAGGGAAGAGCCCGAAACGCGTCGTGAAACGGACGCCACCATTGAACTTTACTGACTCTTTGTGACATCAGCAGTTTTCCCCGCATTAAAGGTTTTCCTCAAACCGACGTGGCTGGAGTGCGCTTCTGTGCATAGGGCACACTGTTTTCTTGATGTTCATCGCAGCCGCCCAGCCGCGGGAAGTCGCACCACCCCGTTGATTGTAGGGGGCGCGGGGGCTCGGAATTTGCCGAGTTCCATGGAGCTACGTTTTGGGATGGATCGCTCACTGCTGGTGTTATGAGAGGCCCATGCAGGGTTTAATATGAGTATTTTGCAGCAAAACTATTGAGGCATGAAGATTCACCCGCACTGCAACTCCCAGAATTCATCTGGGGTTGTCTGTACATTTGATTGGCCCATTGGAGGGTAAATTGGACCAAATATTTGCAGGTGTAGATGGCTGCAGTGGCGATTTCACCAAGAAGAAGGGAAGAGCCCGAAACGCGTCGTGAAACGGACGCCACCATTGAACTTTACTAACTCTTTGTGACATCAGCAGTTTTCTCCGCATTAAAGGTTTTCCTCAAACCGACGTGGCTGGAGTGCGCTTCTGTGCATAGGGCACACTGTTTTCTTTATATATATATATTTATATATATATATATATATATATATATATGTGTTCCACCGTATGCCCGAAGTATTTCAGAAGGGCACTCAACAGAATTCCCACCTGCCGGTTTTCATATAGACTTGCCTTCCTGTCACGCTGCATTAACTCCATGCCCAACGCGTTTCAAGGATGTGATCTTTTTTGTCAGGGGCTTCCTTATTAAAACAAAAGGAACGGCCAATCCTTCTTTTATTTTCATGGCATCAGCATTTTTCCATTAATTACAACCATCAGTTGGCCCGCCTTCAGTCGAGTGGCATGCTGGGACATGGAGTCCCTCACTATTCCCTAAGTGGGTTCAGTTACTTTTGTCCATTTTAAATGCACACTCATTTTCCTTTGTAGGACTCGTGGCACTTCAGGCAGGTCTCTTTTTAACTATGGAACTCTGTGCTGCATCCAGCTGGAAATCGTTTCCTGCAGCAGCCTCTCATGTCTTTATGTGGATGGTGCTTCTCCCCAGGACAGGGCTGTAAACTTGTACCACCAAGGGAAGAGCCCGAAACGCGTCGTGAAACGGACGCCACCATTGAACTTTACTGACTCTTTGTGACATCAGCAGTTTTCCCCGCATTAAAGGTTTTCCTCAAACCGACGTGGCTGGAGTGCGCTTCTGTGCATAGGGCACACCGTTTTCTTGATATATATATATTTATATATATATATATATATATATATATATATATATATATGTGTTCCACCGTATGCCCAAAGCATTTCAGGAGGCCACTCGACAGAATTGCCACCTGCCGGTTTTCACATAGACTTGCCTTCATGTCATGCTGCATTAACTCTGTGCCCAACGCGTTTCAACTATGTGCTCCTCTTCTTCAGGGGCTTTCTTAATAAAACAAAAGGAACGGCCAATCCTTCTTTTATTTTCATGGCATCAGCATTTTTTCATTAATTACAACCATCAGTTGGCCCGCCTTCAGTCGAGCGGCATGCTTGGACATGGAGTCCCTATATAACATACTTAAACCTTTTAGAAACCCTCAGTCACTGGATGATGTCATCAGTGATGTCATCAGTGATGTCATTTGAGATGTCATCAGTGGTCAATGAGTGATGTAATATGTGACATCATCAGCATTGCATTGCGGGGGCGCGAGTTATAGTTAGTTCAGCTCTCATTTCTCTGTTTTTGTGCCAGTGAAATGTCAGCCTAATTATAACGTCCCTGAAACCTGTGGTTTTTTCAGTTAATATATGTATATATAAACATAAATAAAATATATATTTGCATATTTATTTTCCCCTTTCTCTTTCCTTTATTGCCCCCTCTCCTTAGCCCTTTGTCCCTTCCCTTGCTTTGGTATTTCCCTGGAATTTTGAGATCGGTTGAGTTCTGTCCGTGGCTGTCATTCTTGACTAACCTGGGACGTGAGTGAAATAAATAATTGTTGTCTCCTACTCTTGCCTCGGTGTTTCGTCAATTGCATCAGTCCCCTTCTGAATCACCACCTGGTCCTAGGAATTAGAGAATTTTAAATTACCACCCTACATCAAGCCAGGCATGTAAGCATCGAACTCTTAGCTACTCAGCATGCTCGGCTTCTTGTCACTAAACAGAGAAATGAATGCTGCATTTGGCATGAACAAGGAAAAGCCAGCACAGTTTACTCACATAGGCCGAAAATGTCAGATCATCATTACCTGGAATGCAAGCGTCAATACAATAATGAGGATTGATTTCAGGAAATTGTATTAATGGACTGCTGGGGCTATCTCGTGCATACCAATAACTTTCAAGCTGAAACCCAAGATGATCAGCATTAATTAGCAGCACTAATTATCATGAAATGCTCAAGAACACGAAACCCTATAAAAAAGTCAATTTAAACAATAGTTAATTTCTTGTGTCGGAAAGGAGAAAAGCAATTTCCTAACTACTGATATATTTCCAAGCTTCTGTATAAACTAGAATTAAACCGCTGATCATGGTCCTAGACAAAATGATGAAGTGAGCAGTCTTTTACATCATTGTATAGTTAGCTCACTCTGTTAAATGCAGAAATGTCGGCCTATGTTAAGGTCAACACAGTACTTACAAGGCAATTTTGCCTGTTCTACTTTTACCAGGACTAAGAGGTGCAGCTTTAATCATTTAAGTTCATCAAGCAAATTGCATTTGAAGATTTACATAACCGGTCAGGAGGAAAGTGCAGCAAGGGCACAGGTAAATGGTGACTTGTCACTGCACTAAAGAAAAGAAAAAATAGTTTCACATAAATTCTAGGTGACATTCTCTCCAACCAGCTATTAAAGCATCCACAAAGAACAGGTTAAGTGCACCGCTAATTAAATAGGATTTAAAATGTGCTGTGATGGTGAGGCATTCCTTATTAGTGTAGGCTGTGTAAAACTAGTCCAGTTTTATTTGATATAAGTTGACGCAGCTCTGTGAAATAAATAGGTTTACGCCTGATTTGTGGTGTGATTTCGGTCTGTTTGGTGCGCTCCTTTACCATTGTTGCAGGGATTCTGCGCATGCACAGAAGTATGCACAGGAAACCAGGACCTCAGTGAATTGTGGTGTACCAAAAAACTCACCTCAGTACCCAGAACCCCTATCCGACTAGCATCAGTGTCTCATTCGTTCTCCGTACTACAGCGAAGCTACCAATGATTAAAAAACCCAGAACAAGCGACTTAGGGTTCTCTCAGGAATGGTGGGAATCAAGAACACTCTTTCGTTTTTATTTTCATACCAGTCCACAACGTGAGTGGTCAGAGACACGGAAAAGTTTAAAATGTTTATTTTTAACTACATGCTCTAAGATGCTGTATTTTGGCTAACATAAGCAGGCAAAGGATTAGAAATAAAACAATCAGCATTTTTACAATTCCATAAAACACAGAGGGAGAAATCATATTACAATTATAGTAGAAACAGGTCTTATAGCGCCTTGTGTACACCCCCTCCCCTGGCTAGGAGCTAGGTTTTATAATAATAGAAGGTCTCTAGGTTTAAATGGGGAACCCCATACCTCCAAGATCAGTTGAGGTGAATCACATCACAGGATCAGCAATGGTCTCTGTAGGTTGGAAAGGTTTTCTCCAAGTGCCAGAATCATGCATGCAATGCAATATTAAAGGCACCTGCGTTTCAGATATTTGCAGCTGTGTGCGTGCTATGTCTCGAGCGTGGGCCAATCAACCTGAATCAACAGCATACATTGTTCAAATTCAATTCATAAGGCTTTATTCGGAGCATAAAAACAATGTTCATAAAAGCACATACATTTTTATTACATATACAATCAATAAAACCATGGTAGAAAATACAGTACAGAATACATGATTTAAAACAATTAGAAAAACATACTAGTCCTTGCCTTGATAGCATGGAGAAGGAAGGTAGCAGTAAAAAAACAGACATCAGGATGGGGCATATTAAAAAGCAACTTCATGGTATCATGTACGTTTCTGACTCCAAACTTAATGAAAATAGGCTTAAGAAAGGCTGTTTGGAAGTTACCATAAAGTTTGCACAACAATAAAAAGTGCATAGTGCTTTGTGCTGAAATATTATCACATGGGCATGGACCAGTCGGATGTTTTTTGCTGCAGGGGAAAGCCACCAGATGGTGCACGATCCCAAACCTTAGTCTCGTTAAAACAAACTGGTGGGAAACTCTGGTGACTTGGCGCAGAGTCTCACAATAACTTCCATAGAGCACACAATTGGGGAGGTTGCCACAGTCCCTCCTCCGCCTCTCAGACTTATGGCTCATAAAAATAGATTTCATCTCGGTTTTGGATAGACTAGAGGCGGCATAGCTATCCCCTCTTATATCAATGCCATAAATCTCTGAAAAATTATAGATGACAAATTTGATCCAAGGAATCTTAAAAAAATTATCAGTGGAGAGACAATCTCTTATGATGGCTCTATTTAGGGAAATCTCCCCCTTTGACCAGATAGCACGCCACAACATCAATGGTCTTAGGGAAATCAAGTCTGAAAGATGATTAATTCCAAGCTCTCTGAGCACCAGATCATTAGAAGCAGATTTTGGCAGGCACAGGAGTCTCTTTAAAAAGAGATTTTCCTCCACTTGTAGGCTCCCTGTCGTGACATGACCCCAAACCCCGGCACCATAAAGGGCAATTGAAAGGCATCTCAGTTGATAGATTTTTAACATATCTTTAATCCGTTTATCCCCTAATTTGGTACCAAACTTGAAAACACCGTAAGCGGATTTCGCCATCTTGGCCCGAACATTAATAAGCTCGCTAGTCCAACTACAGTTCTTTGAAAATGTGATGGCAAGGTAGCTAAAGGTATCCACCGTTTGCACCTTATGCCCATCAATGAAGTAGAAATGGGGTTTCCCTCGCCCCTTACCACATTCCATGATGTAGGTTTTGGAATTGTTAATCAACAACTTTCTATCCTTAATGAACAGTGAAAACCTGTCCAACAGGCGTTGTAAGCCTATGGGGGTCCTGGACAAGATCACGGCATCATCCGCATAGAGCAGAACAGGGACAGTAAGATCATTGATTTTTGGAGCATCAGCCATAATCGTCTTTAAGACAGTATCAACTTCATTAATAAAAATGGTAAAAAGTAGTGGGGCAAGAACACACCCTTGTCTTATGCCACGCCTGATCTTAAACTTTGGGGAACATTCCCCCCCCCCCTGTCCATAACGGACACTTGAGCTTAGTTTGGCATAAAGTCGGGCTAAAAGGATGTTATGATCTACCAAGTCGAAAGCGCTGCTCAAATCTGCAAAGCAGAGGTAGAGAGAGCCTTTCTTTGACTGCGTATATTTCCCTATTAAAAGTTCGAGATTAAGACATTGTTCGATGGTCCCACGTCCCTTTCTAAAGCCATATTGACAATTGGCCAGAATACTTCTAGATTCGGCCCATTCTTCCAACCTGACCAAAAGCACCCTGCTCATGATTTTCACTGAGGAATCGAGCAGAGAAATTGGGCGATAGTTCTTTACATCCCCCCTGTCTCCCTTCTTATAGATTGGGATGATGATGGATTCCTCCCAAGTAGGGGGAATACCCTTACATACAGCTGCATTAAAAACGTTAGTTAACAGCTGTCCCCACAACTCCGGTACTAATTTATATACATCGAAGGGCACCCCATTGGGCCCCTGAGCCTTCCCGCCTTTGCTGGAGCTGATACTTCCCTGCACTTCATCTATGGAAATGTCCAACGGGACAATAGGCCAGCAGTCCTATTGCGCGCCCATCGGACTATCCGAATCAAAAATCAAGGAGAAGTGGGTAACCCAATTTTCCATACTAACGTTGGCAGTCAATACCGGCATCTTGTCATCCTTTAAAAACGGGCAGTTAACAGTAGCCCAGAATAAGGAGGAATCCGAAGTTGCAGCTGCCTGGTCTAAATTATCCCAGGCCTCTTGCCTCAATTCGGTCTTTCTACGTTTAACTGCAGCCTGGTAGGTGGATCTAAACTCCCTGACCGCGCTATTGTTTCTTGGTTTGGCTGCCAATGCCGCTTTGAGCCCCTTAAGCGCGGTGGTACTTGCATGATCAAACCACCCCTTTTGTTGATGTGACTTGCCCTTACCGGATTTGGTGAGTTTACTATCAATAATGAGATTGATGTTGATAAAATTACAGACAGTATCCTCAGAAACCTCCTCACTCTCTAAGATGGTTGTAATTTCTATTAAGCAGCTTTTAACAATGGAGTTAGACTTCACTTCCGCCTTATCCCCTTTCCATCTAATTCTGGTGCTGTTGGGTCTGTGCGGCTCTACATTAACAATCGAACAAATATTGGGTACCTGTTTCTCCGACCAAAATAAGACCTCAATAGTGATACAATTATGATCACTAAGTAAATTATCCACGACCACAGGGGCCTTACACCATGGGCTAAGGCAAGAGGACATGCAAATAAAATCAATCACGGTATTTGCATTCCTACCCGTGAACGTGGGAATAATTTCTCCAGAAGCATTTTTCAAATTAACCAACATTTCCAGATCATAGGTGGCCAGAATCTTGTTCAACGAATTCGCATAAGGATTATGAGGGAAATGAAGATCAATGTCCCCAAAACAATTGGTTACTCCACAGACCCTTAGGTCAGAAAGGGAACACGCAGCAATATTAAAATCCCCCATCCAAATAAGGTCAAAAGCAACATCATCATACCCCGTGATAATGTCTGCCAAGGCAGTCTCTAGTGCAAACACTACCTGATGCCTAGTACAATCAAATATATTATTATAAAAATTGATTAGAAGAATATTTCTACCTCGCTCCTGATAAAGCCATAAAATCTGTGAATGGACCCCAACCAATACATGTTTTTTAACAATAATAGGTAGTTCCACAGAAATCAGAACCAGGAGCCCTCCCTTTGCCCTACCCGACGGGGAGGCCACAGCTGGTTATTGAAATGAAACAAATCCGTTATAATTGATTGGGTCCTTACACCAAGTTTTTTGGAAGCAGATTATGTTAAAAGCATTAATAAACCCGGGCCAGCCCAGGCAGGCATCCTTGGACGATAATCCTGCAACATTCCAACTAACAATTGAACAGGTCCGAGAGTTAAAACTTTCAGTCGGCATATTGGTCAAGGAAATTTGTCTCCTGTCACCATGAGATACATTCTTGGGGGAGGGAACCACATATTGATCGTCTGAGACTGGTCTCACATTACTGCAACCTCTAAAATCGATGTTAGGATTAATTTTGGGGCAGTGATTGTCGCTAATGCCCACGATATCTATGGGCCCTAATGTTGAACCCCCATCCCCACCTCCAGGAAGAATAACTACATCCCCCAGGGATGATTTCGTCAGGGCGGGTTCCAGTCAGTCATTAGAATCAAGACCACTCAAGGATTGGAATCTATTAAAAGTGGCAATTTTAAAACCAGTATGCAAAAACGGACCTCTGTCCCCACCCCTGGTATCATCAACATTAGAGTGGTTATTTAGGTGCCTATAGAAGTAGCCTAGGGGATGAAGGGAGATCCCTTGATCTCGATAGGGAATTAAAGTAGCTTTTAGCAGGACGGTGGTGACAAGTTGTGGATTTCTAAAATTAATGACACTACAATCACCACTAAAATCCTTGCGTGAACTGCCTATCCAGTTGATTCTTCTAGTACTTAGGATCTCATCTGCTAAGGCTATTGGAAAACCACACTCCCTATGGAGCCAGGCCAGAGTCTTGTTCTTCAGGGAGTCATGAGATTCTCTACAATTATTATTATACCCAGACCCTCTGACTGGTGGGACGTTGGTTAAGACTGCCACAAAAGGTGCACAGTCTGGTGGTAAATCAAATTGTGGGCTAACAAAATATTTAGTATTCCCTGCGCTGGGTCCTACCTGAATCACTGGGGCAATGTCGGATAAGGAGCTTCCACCGGATATCTGCGAGGGGTTAGAAGTAATAGATACCATCTCGCAGGGGCCCTTCGGAGGTGGCTTAGATGTATTGGACGTAGCCGTAGATATAACCTTACTGGATATCTTAGAAATAACTTTACTGCCTCCAGGACCCTTTTCTTCAACTAGGGCACTTGTGCTAGTATTACTTTATAGACCCAAGAGACCTCCCAGTCTGGCTACTTCAGCAGTAATCAAATCAAGTTTGATCAATAGAGGTTTAACAATCAGATCAAACTTGGCGTCTATGGTTCTAATTAGGAAGTCTAATTACTCACTGTCTATTTTAACCGAGGTGCTATCCGGTACTAGTTTCGGGTCACAAGCAACATTGATAGAAAGTGGATCAGCTCTTTTATTTAAGCGACTCCCCCCCCGTTTTAATTGGGCATTCTTACTATTATTTCTACATGAGCGCAATACCCTCTGAGATCTCGGGGCCTTCGAGCATTGCATCGATGTATCTGGAGGGGCAGCCTGGCTAGATTCTAAGCCTGTAGGAACTGCTGAGATGAAACTATCAGAGCAAGCTGAGTCTATAAGCGCCAGCGGAATTGGACTATCCGGGTGGTTATGGTTATCACTAACATCCTGATGAGAGGTAGATAGGGGAATAGACGGACTGGGTATAACAGAGTTTGGATCAAGGAGCCCCCCCCGACCCAAAGACTTTCGCCGATCTTGATTTATTTTGTCCACCATCTTAACCAGGTAATTGTCCAAGGTAGCTGTTACTGGGGCATTTTTAACTTTGGACATTGTGAATCACACCAGTTAACCTTTGATGAACCTAAAAACTAGAGCAACAGACCAGAATGACAAAAGTCCTAATATTGGCAAGAACACACAATCCCACTCGCCCTCTTCCAATGTTGCCTATCCTAACAAGTCACAGTAATAACGTGTCAGTAGGAAACAAGAAATACTGTTCGGCAACCTGAGTAGTTGAACTCTTTAACTGCAACACGCAGAGTCCCGGGCCCTGCCCAGCCCCCTCCTGTCCCAGACTGTCACAGACTGTCCGCCCTTAGTCCGGGCTTCGTCCGGCGCGTCCCGCGACGCGGAGGGAGCCTCTCCTTTTACAGCGCCTCCGGGCGCGATGGTGGGCGGAAGTAAGGTATGCCGCTAGGCAGCCTGGGGACTGTAGTCTCCCCCAACTGCGGCCAGTGAACTAACTCGGCGGCAGAGGAGACCCACAGCGTAGCCTTCCCAGGTATGATCGTCGGGACCCAGGCAGCCTCCAACTCCCAATCTGACCTCGCTGATTTACAAATGCCCCCGCTCCACCGAGGGAGCCTCTCTTTTTACAGCGCCTCCGGGCGCGATGGTGGGTGGAAGTAAGGTATGCCGCTAGGCAGCCTGGGGACTGTAGTCTCCCCCAACTGCGGCCAGTGAACTAACTCGGCGGCAGAGGAGACCCACAGCGTAGCCTTCCCAGGTATGATCGTCGGGACCCAGGCAGCCTCCAACTCCCAATCTGACCTCGCCGATTTACAAATGCCCCCGCTCCACCGAGGGAGCCTCTCCTTTTACAGCGCCTCCGGGCGCGATGGTGGGTGGAAGTAAGGTATGCCGCTAGGCAGCCTGGGGACTGTAGTCTCCCCCAACTGCGGCCAGTAAACTAACTCGGCGGCAGAGGAGACCCACAGCGTAGCCTTCCCAGGTATGATCGTCGGGACCCAGGCAGCCTCCAACTCCCAATCTGACCTCGCCGATTTACAAATGCCCCCGCTCCACCGAGGGAGCCTCTCCTTTTACAGCGCCTCCGGGCGCGATGGTGGGCGGAAGTAAGGTATGCCACTAGGCAGCCTGGGGACTGTAGTCTCCCCCAACTGCGGTCAGTGAACTAACTCGGCGGCAGAGGAGACCCACGGCGTAGCCTTCCCAGGTATGATCATCGGTACCCAGGCAGCCTCCAACTCCCAATATGACCTCGCCGATTTACAATGCATACATTGTTATTTGACCTTGAATACTTCTGCACACAGTGTACAGACTGAGATTGCCGTGTATGTCTAGCGATGTGAAAAACAGACCGTTCTCATGTGAAGCAAGTAGTTTAACTTACAATAACAGTTACACGTAGTGTTGTGTGCAAAAGCGGCAAGATGTCAAAATGGCGTTTAACTTCTAATACGCTTATGCTAAGATTAGCAATGTGTGGAAGCAGAACCCTGTCTTCACTACACCCTCCCCTGATCGGACCACGAAAAAAAGGGAAGCAATTTAGGAACGCAGAGTTCAAGTTCGAGTTAGACAGAACCAAGTTCATAATTTTTCAAACCGGATAATTTGGAAGTGATAAGTTCGAAGTTGTGTGGTAAAAAAAAAAAAAAAAGAAAAAGGAAACGAAGAGGTGGTATACTGCCCATCATAGAGAGAAAAGAAAATAGTAAAAAATGTTTAAGAACCGCACGCTTTGAAGATGGACAAGTGCCAATTCAATACATCAGCGTATAGGCACAGTATGTTGCAACAGCCTCCAAGAGGAAGTCATTGCTATCATCAGTAAAGTATTCAACCATCCAATTTAATAAAGTAAACGAACGTACATGTTCTTCAATAGCCGGAGCCTCTAGCACCATCAGGGGACAACTTGCGTGTTCTTCTAGGTAACTTCGTGCAAGGAAGTCATGAGCCGCTGCACATATATCCCAATGCCCTAGAACTCCATGTGTCGTGTGCAAAAGCGGCAAGGTGTCAAAATGGCGTTTAACTTCTAATACGCTTATGCTAACATAGCACTGTGTGGAAGCAGAACCCTGTATTTACTACACCATGACCAATATTTTCTAAATATTGCTACATTGACCAAAGCATTTAATCCACCATTACCCTTTCCCTGGCCGTAATTCTAGTTTTCAAACTGGCTTGGCTGGTGTTAGAATTTCTGCAGTAGACTTTATGCTAGGTCGAGGTCATCGACTTGGTCAGTGTAATAATGGTCTGGTCAATGCAGAGGCCAGTCACTGTACATGGGGTCAAGTTTGTGAGATAGTTCACCATACAGCTTTCAGAGACACTGCCACTGATTTCTGGAAGTGTCTTCCTTCTAATTTATGGACCAAATCTTCCCTCCCGCTCATCAGACATCTCCTAAAATCCACAACCGTTTCTGGTTACTTCTTAACGAACTAAAACTACTTTAGCTGCTCTGATTTAACCTACTTGAATGATGAACCTCAGTTCTACATTCATTTTCCAACAATGGGGCATATTCTCAAGAACGTGTGATAATCATCGCAAAAGTAACTTAACGCAACCTACAACATCTCAGTCCATCGCAGGAAATTTACGCCGTGTTAACCAAGCATTCACAACACAGCGGTACCATGATAGTCAACTGACCGCGTTAAAATCAATGCCACACCGCAAAAATGCAAAGCGCAAACGCAAAAAATCCTGCGATGAGGCCAATCGCAGTACAAAAAGCAATGAAAACCAGCGACCGGCCTGCAAATTCCAAGCGTCTTGCGGGAAAATGCAACATAAAAGCAGAGGAAACAAACCTTGAGATAACAACCTGCGAGCACAACCCCACAGCTGTGACGCAGAACAAATGACCATTGACCAAATCAGATAGGCATTTCCCCACAAACAGCCACAATGCACAGACATGCATTCAGTATGTAACCTGCGCCAATCCGGAAACAAACATGGCAAACACTGTGAAACCACCATCTCCCCCTCACATTGCAGAGGGACAAATAACACCCCCTGCACACCGACGTGCCATGTACATGGCCAGACAAGAATGAAAGCACAGACCAATGCAGAGGCCGTGACACCCCCTTAAGCACATGTTGCCCAAGTCATGGGCCTTGAGTCCCAGGGTGCATCCCTGCATCATGGCCGCACATATCAGAGGACAAACAAATCCCTGTTGACACCTGTAGGCCACAAATAACAGCCAAAATGGAATGATATAGGACACTCACGAAACTCCGAAGAGTGGGATACCCTAACAACTTTGACACACAGAACTGGCAGCTAGAATACGTGACATCATAAACAGCCTCACTGCACAGAGGTGACACACCCACCATCCATCAACAAATCCCTCAATCGACAGCACAACATGTCGCACCCACACCTGTCTGTGTGAAGTGCCTGTACAGATGAGTGACATGCACGCAGGGAATGTGTATTGAAATGCTTTTACTGGCACATGCAGTGCCTGTGGCAGTCAACGTACTGTGCCATTACTGCGACGGACCCACACAATGTTACGTCAATCAGAGAAGAAACTGTCAATGATGTAGTCCCTACGGGCTATTCCTGCTGCGGCTGCAGTGGGGTGTGGTCCACCTGCCTCATCTTAAACATCATCATCGTCCGGTGCATCTGGCACTCGTATCCATGGGGCTTTGCTGCGTACACATATGTTGTGCAACACACAACATGCAACGATCATCTTGCACACGATGTCTGGGCTGTACAGGAGCTTACCACCTGTAACGTCCAGGCAGCTGAAACGTGACTTCAACATGCCAAATGTGCATTCTACGATGCACCTGGTGCGTTTGTGGGCCAAATTGTACTGCCTCTGGGGCTGTGTTTTCGAGGCTCGGAGGGGTGTCATCATCCAAGCGCAGAGTGCATATCCTTGGTCACCTATGACAGTGCAGAGAGACATGAGTCATGACTACATACTGAATGATCTGTTGGCAGGCTCACTGGTTCATTGGTATGTGATATGTGTGACTTGGTGATTCCTGTATGACATGTTCTGTGTGTTGCAATTGATCTGCATCACTGTGTACTACGTAGCCTCACTGATGCACCTCCCCCCGAGCACATTCACTAGTGTGTGCAGCGTGATTACATCACATGCACCCCTACGGCACACCATTAACATGCCTGTCTGCGCATGTCTACAGGCCAGAGTACGACACATTCATGATGTTGCGCAGAATGTGGCCGGCCACGTGTGTGTAGGCCCATTGCAAGGACAGTGCTGACACAGATGTAGAGCACCTGCCTGGCTGAACTTGACATGCCGTTGAGGGTACATCTTTGGCTCATGCTGCGCTAATAGCGACACACACAACAGTTGGCATGTGTGATCCCTGAGCCAGAGCGGGCATGCCGTCCCCCATGTACCCCTTCGGCTGACCACACACACACTGGGGGCATGCAACATAGTCGATCGTGTGATGGGTGGTGCAGACACTACAACAGAGACACACTCATCAGCCACATCCTTGGCAAGGCCCACACTGAACCACACCCAGATCCACATGTGTAGGAGCCACACTCCTATGCAGTACTGTCATACACCGGGCCAGCCCACTCCGTTTATGCTTACAGGGGGGACGTAACAAGCTACATTTCCGGGATCTTCCCCACTGGCTGGGGTGACATAGTTGCGTCCACTGAGCACTACACTCCATACACCAGCGGTGTATGTTGACATGGATATGTGTGTGTTCTGCATACTGAAGTCAGGCCAGCACATCCACGCCACAATTGGGATTGTGTACATGCTTATTAATGGGTCACTTGCCTCCTTCGCGCATGCCTTGTTCCCACCTCTACCCACAATCTTCTATTGTGCGGCTGATGTGCCATGCCGTTGGTGGCTCATGTACATGGCTAGCCCAGGTTACCATAGTAGGTTGTGCTGTCGTGTCTGGTAGGTGGGCATGTTGTTTGGCATGTTGCATGTGAGTTTGTAATGTGGGCATTCCCAGAGTTGTGAGTTGCACGATCGTGGAGTTGAGGTGTGTGGTGTGTTCATTTGGTCCTTAGCAACAAGAGGGGCATTTCCATAGGTGCCATCCTGGAAGCGCCGGTTGATGATGGACTGTCAAAATATTAAGGAATCATGCACACTGCCTGGGTAGTTGGCGACGACATTGGTGAAGAGTACCCGGTGGTCCACCATTGCCTGCACATTAATGGAATGCGTGTGCTTTCTATTGCGGTATTTGTGTGCAGTGTCTGCAGGGGGCAAAAGTAGGACATGTGTGCAGTCAATTGCCCCCAACACGTGCGGGAATGCAGCTATGGCGTAGAAGCCTTGCTTGGTCTCTTGCTGTTCCTGCGCAGTGTGCGGGAAGTATAGGTACTGGGGTACCAAGCTGATGATGGCATCCAGGACAGGTTTGAGGAACTTTGATCGGGCAGGCTGTGAGACCCCTCTGACTCTGGCGGTTGTTGGTTGGAATGTCCCAGAGGCCAACAGGTGCAGCACAGCCTGCAGCTTTGTCTGAGGTGGGATGTTGGTTATCTGCTGTGTTGGTACCGTCAGCCTGTGGGCAATGATGTTCAGGATGTGGAGGATGTTTGTCCTTTTGAGCCTGTAGTGGGCAAAGACATTCTCTAGTGTCATGTCTGTGAGGCTGGTGCGTTTTCGGAAGGTCTGCAGTCTGTGTCTGCACTGCCTCTGTGGTGGTCCTGGGGGGTTTGCGGGGGGTACGGGGTGGTGGTGGGCCTGGGGGTGGTGGCGGTGGGTGTTGTGGGCCTGTTGGGGCTCCGAGCTGCATGATGAGTGGCTCCATGGCATCTGTTGTTCTTCAGGCGGGACTGTGGGCTGGGCTCCCTTTTGTGGTGCCGGCTGTCGTCCAACTTTACACTAGGTCAGAGCAGGTGTTAATGTCCTGCTGATAACGTGCCATAATGCATGTTTTGTGGTCGTATCGCCGATGTGGCTGGTCGTTGAGAATGTTGTGGAGTGGTGTTTCTCGCGGATTTTTGCACGGGTACACCTACTCTGCATCTCATTAGCGATAGTTGCCGGGGTCATCTGTGGCGATGTTTTTTGCGGCTGCTTTTGTGGGAAAACTGGTGATATCGGCTGTTAACACCAGCTTGTGAACGGGGAGATAAATGTATCGCAACTTTGGCTGAGCTAAAGTGCCGTTAACTCGGCGAAAGCTCCTTGAGAATATAGCCTAATGTGTGTTGGGCCAGACTCATCAAATGTCATGCAACGCAGCTGCACTGTGTGACAGGATGAGAGCAGGAAAGTGCATATCTACTAAGAAATGAGGCCTCCCTGCTTTCTCCCTGCGCAGCGCAGGCACACTAGTGCCAATGCAGGGATCCTTGGGCCATAGTGCAACGGTTCCTGCGATACAGGCAGGATTGTTTTTGTGCAGGAAGGAACACCTTCCAGCACAAAAACAATCCTTAGAGGCATTTCCCTCTTTCTACGTGGGCTTCAGAATGCAGCACACGTAGAAAGATGAAATACTGAGGAGAAATTAAGATATTTCTCCTCGTTACGCCTCTGTTGAGAAGGTGTTCTATTTTGACGCAGTCACGGGTTCACTACCTCTAGTGAATCTGAGATTGCATCAAAATCCATGGGTGGATGATTTCGAACACCCATGCTCCACCCATGGAACGCCTTCCAATGCAGAGTAATACAAGACATAGATTTGCACTCCCCTTCGTTACTCTAGAGTTACTATGCACTGCAGAGCCACACAAGGTGTCTTTGTGTAACTTAGTAAATCTCCCTTGATCCGTGGCTTTACCTCGTACCGACTTGCGTGACACAAGGGCAACTTAAGACCTTAGTAATTCTGGCCTTTTGTTCCTGTACTAATGTAAAGTGCTTTAGCACTCAGGTACTATCTTTGTGCAGGAGTGATTTACAGAAACAATCCAATAAATTGAGATTTTGATCAAGCGGTCTTGGTTTGCAAACGTACAAAGTCCTCAAACTTCAACATTTCTTTTTGCTGCTTGCAATTAACGATTCCATTTACGTCTGGTTTAACTTTGCTAGCTTAGGACTTTGTGTGAATTACCACTGGTAAATATTAGTAAAGTGTCTGTGTTTCTCCATAAAATTAGCTGCAATTTTGAATTACATATCTGGCCTATTTTATTTCTCTATAAGCCTGTTGCAAATGATGCCAAAAAGGCACGTATAGTATGGACGGTTAAATGTCATGGGCTGCAGTGCAGATACACCACTCATATATGTGACAAAAGTACGTTGGCCAGGGGCACCAATGTGCTCTGTGTGAGATGCAGTTTAAATTCTGTGCAGTAATACTTGCAAGTAAAATGCCTTTACTATGTAGAAAATGCAGATGTTTATATTCATAAATCACCTCTAAAGTGTGACCTGGAAGCCCACAGGGCACAGCACTGATGTAGACTATGGGGCACGCTATATGTTGCGGTTTGTATGCGCTTACAGTAAAATTAAACACACATCTATTTCTTTGCTATACATTTCCCTGGGGAGGCATAGATGGAATTAAACTTTTAATTTCATATTTCGACTCGTGGAAATGATAGACAAATGCTTCAAAGTTATTTCCAAAATCAGATTTAGTGAATAAATTAGATTTTTTATAACATTAATGGAAAATTAACTTTATAAAAATGTACTTTATGTTGACTGAGCCAAAACTGGCTTAAAACTACCTTACCCACTTAGACCATCTACAGCTGAATACATTTCTTTAGCCCAGGAGAGTGAACGACTCTGGCTCAGAAGCCAGTAGTCTGCCTCTGAGCTCAGGAAAAGCAGATTGGTGTTAACAACTGGCCCCCTAGCAGTGATTAGCTATCTGGGACTGGGGAGGAACAGTTGAGCGAAAAATGGGTGGGTTTAGTCCCACAAACACACTTTTTAATTTGTTGGTGCTGCCCCTGCCTTTCCTGTGTCTACACAAGAGCACATATCCATATTTTACAGCCCTCTCAGGGGTTTTGCCCCAGCAATGAATATTATATCTAATATAATTTGCATCTTTAAAATGCATCCTCATGCCTCAGCTCTTCACTTTTTTCGATTAATTGTTTACAGTGTGGCTTCTTGCCTGACCGACAATGCTTTTGGTGCCATCACAGGAGCTGACATCTAATTCTGCTCAACTTGCCCAGACACAGGCGTAGCGAGAAGGAACCACATAACTTAGCAGGCAATGCAGTGGTGTTCCCTATGATTCCTGTTCCAGGGAGATGGGATCCCAAGGGCAAATCTTTAGTGCTGAAGGGTATGGGGTCTCCGGGCCATAGAGGAGCTCATGGAAGGATCCCTCTCACCATATAAGAAGAGGACCCCATGCTGAATTCCTGGGTCCAAGGGCAGAGCAAAAACTATAATTAGAGAAAATCTTGGCAAATTAACTCATTTGCAAAAGCTACTAAGTCATACGTCACTCATACATTTATGATCCAAATCCAACAGAACATATTTTTCATTTCATTATCATTTTGTTGTTGGGCAAATGCGTCAAATACTATTTTGTATGTCATTTATTTCAATTTAGAAATACATCTTTAGTAAAACACATTCCTCAATCGAAGCATATCTCTTATAAATCAATTTACACACCCATGCATCCTTCCATACAATAAAACAACATTAGGGCACTTCAATACCGTTGGACTTGAACATATACAGCATTTCACTATGATCTAATTACACCGTTATTGTTGATTTCTTCATAATTTATATTGACTTTTGGTGCAACAGCATTCTACACAGTTTGCGTGTTCTAAATATCACATCTCAACTATTCACAATAGAACATTAGCAGTTTGATTTGTTCACGCTATTGTGGCTTTGATAGATTCTCTTCCACTGTTGTGGCTCAGATAGATTCTCTTTAACAACCCTTTCAGTGGTGAATGCCTTCTTCAGGTATGCCACAAACATACTTGGTTGTTGATTCACTTGCCAACAATTAATCATTCAGATGTCAAGATGTCATTTGGGCATGACAGTATCAATGGTAGGCTATCCATCTACCGATATTAGTGGGCGAAGGAGCACGTAGTATAATGTTAAGCACTAAAATGGAGAAATGCACCAGCGATGTTCACAAATGTCTGCTGGGGATATAATGAAGCACATTTTTCACCTGAGGTTTCCCAGGTTCAGTAAGCTCAAGTTCAGGAGGTAGCATGTTCAAATGGGTTTGGCACTCTATCACATTTTGAAGAACTTGGAATGTAGACGTATGATTTAATGTGTAGTCCAACAGAAATTATGTTGATGTCTTTTTAGGTCATGTAAATCAATGCGAGGTCTTGAGCTGTGGCATTCCTGAAGAAGGCGTTCACCGCCGAAACACGCTTTGAAGAGAATCAATGTTAGCCACAACAGTGGAAGAGAATCTATTATAGCCACAATAGTGCAAACAGATCAAACTGCTAATGTTTTGAATAGCTGAGTTGTGATTTTTAGGACATGGAAATAGAGTAAAATGATGTTACACCAAAAGTCAGTATAAATTATGAAGAAATTAACAATAACATTGTATTAGAACATAGTGAAATGTTGTATACGTAAAAGACCGATGATATTGAAGAGCCATGATGTTGGTTTAGTTATGGAAGGACGCATGGGTATGTAAATTGAGATATGGTATGATTGAGGAGTGTGTTTTAAATTTATCAATGTGTTTGTATGATGTCGACCTGTATTTTGACTACTAACGATGTATATCTAAATCGAAACAAATTACATATAAAATAGTATTTGATGCATTTGTACAAAAAATGATAAAGAAAGGAAAATATGTTCCGTTGGACCATACATGTATGTGTGACGGATGACTTAGCAGCTTTAGCAAAGGTTGCAAGGTTTTCTCTAATGATAGTGTCTCATGCACTCCCGTTCCACCCAGAAATAAATGACAGGAGGCTGTGCCAATACCCAGACCCTTGCTCTCTCTGGGGTGCAGGGGGAAGAGTTGAGGAAGTGGAGCAAGGGACCTGGCTTCTCATATTGTTTTCTCCAGCCCCGTAGGTCCGTTTTTAATAGGAAAGATGTCGTTTCACTCCTGGGGGCCAGCTCTAGCCCCCAGAACCATTTGAGTCAGGTTTTCTGCCCTCTAAATGCTACTTACATTGAGGAACATGACTTTGCTGCTCCTCTGTCAGGCTGGTCCTCTGCAGGGCTTCTGATGCTCTTTCCTGCTTGGAGAGCATAACTCCCATCCCCTCCACAGTCAACAAGCAGAACAACCTCCCTGCCACACTCACCAGGTCCCATGGCCCCTTGGCTGCTTTCAGGTCCCCGGTGTGTCAGCAAAGTCAAGAGCCAGTAAAAATAAGTTCCAGGTGAGCCTTCCAGGGTCCCTCAGGAAGTCCATTCACCCTACTGTTCCTCATGAGGCATAAGGGGACCAGCGCTACTGACCCTGAAGACACCCATGCTAGTCAAGGGTGCCTGGTGAAGTCTCAGATTAGCAAAGTCCATCATTGTAGTGGTTTAGGGGTCCGCCATCAAGTTATCCATCTGCACTTTGCGCTGCAATGGCTGCCTGTTGTGGTGGATTAGGTCTGCCAGATGCTTGGAACCTCTCTATGGACATTGCTGTATTGGCTAAGGGGAAGCTGGCAAAATAATTCTCTGCTTCCTCACTTTAGAGCAGAGGCTGAGATGGATGCCTGAGTGAAGCAGGGTGGTGACCTTCTAGCACTTGGAGCAATGAGAGTGGGGAACCTCAGGATGACACTAATGAGGAAAACACAATTCTCTTGAGATTTTCGGGCCCCTTTACCCCTGCAGTACAGAAGTTTAGTGGTGTATGATAACTAGGCTTGCATTCTACAAGGAGAATCAGCAGGGGGGAAAGTGTGGACCGATCCGTGTTTCTCCTTCCTGCATGTATGATGGTAGAGCAAAATTTAAACTACAGTGGAATCTTGTCTTAGATCACTTCCACCAGTGAGCATGTGAGTATGTGAGGTGCTTTCTATGCGTGAGTGCATTCTGTAACCATATCGTCCCTCTGATGACTGGAGCAGGGGCTGGATGAGTGCAGGATGAAAGTGGGGATGTATGTGACATTTGGCATTGACTCTGTGGACTATTTGACCACTTGCTGTTCAAGGTCCTTGTTAAGGCTGCCAAATTCCCCAAGCAATGAGAAGATAGAGCCAGAAAATGACCAGCTCTTATGTTAGAAGCCTGATCAGTGGAAACAAAAGGTTGATAAGTCGAACAATATTCGATTTTCTCAATGGTTTGATGAGATTGATCCATTTGAACTTGTGGGGTTGTAGAAAAGCTGTGCTCCACAAAATTTTACCTCACTGACTTATTGATGATAACTTCTGTAACACTATACCTAAGATAGCGGGAGACATTTTAAATGGAAAGATGTAAAAACAGAATGACAACTGGAAGCTCAGAATGAGGCAGCTGTAAAAGAGCCCTCACCACATGCCACAAGGGGCAGCAATGGAGACAAAGGAGGCAAGCTATACTTTATATTAGCTGCCTTTAAGAACACCAGAGATACTCTTGAAAATAAAATAGAAACAGTGATGGTGGACATTGGTGTATTGTGCGATGATCAGCTCAAGATGGTTGAATGGTTTAGTAAAACTGAACAGGTGATGGCCTCCATTGGTTCCACCTCTCATGGCCCACAGGGACAAATGAAGGAGCTGACACAGAGGATATACAACCAAGTATATAAGGCAGAAGATTCAGGAGGGTGGGCCTGTAGAAAGAACATCAGGGTGATCAGCCACAAAGAGCAAATGGAATGTAAATGCATGGTCACTTCTCAGGGAAATGGCTATGGCAGGTGGTGACTCCTGAGGACTTACTCTCATTTTGCTCTCAGGAAAGACCACCCATGGTCCCAGCATGACCCTCTCCTTTGGACACCCCTGGAAGACCACTTGTCACCAAACTCCTCATTTACCAATACTGTGACAATATGTTGCAGCTGGTGCGTGAAAAAGGTGACCTGGTTATTGAAAACTGTGGGTTATACAGTTTGTGGATTTTAAGGCTGTCGTGCAACAGCAAAGAATGACTTTTATTAATGCTAAGAAACATGTATGCAGGATGGGAATGAAATATGCTGTTCCAGCAAAGCTCAGAGAGATAACAGATAATGAAGCATTATTTTTTTGCAGAACCCCAGGAAATGTGGCAGTGAATAGAGTCTTAACTGCAAAAACATCCTGGTGGGAAGGAATGCCTTAGACAGCAGCCTCACCAGTCTACAAGAAGTGGTGGGCGGGAAGCATGGTGAGACTGCCCTTATAGAGCTTATGCCCTAATGGATAGAGTGGAGGCAGGCACTACTGCTTCACAGCTTTGGAGCAAATCCCTCAACTATATGACTGCATTGGATGAAGATGCTGAGAATGGTAAGAATTCGAGCCTTGAGATAGACTCCATATTGGAATCTGGAATTAAAATTGGCCTCCCTAGAAACATCCAAAGCGCAGCTGATGACATTTTATAAATGACAGACGTAACTGACAAGCCTAGATTGATGGCAGGAAACTATCTTTGTACCTAGCAAGTATCATATGATACTGTTGCAAAGTCATCCTGTGCCCTGTGCATCTCCCAACATTTTGATGACTGATGCTGGTGGTAACTGACTCTGACTGACTCTGGGCTCTGCCTAACCAGGCCCAGGGCCAGTGCTATGCTGAGAAAAACACATTAGAAGACAGTTAAAACACCTACATACACTAGGGTACACAATGGTATGGTGGGGTACCCCTGTGATTGGCATGACCTACCCTATAAGCCCCTAGTATATAATAGGGCAGGGGGTTGAAACTACCTAGAAGTCCCCAGTAGCCTGGGGCATGGCAGTTTAGAGGCCAGTAGCCTTTTTTTGCACTTTCATGTGTGCACTGCCAAGGCTTGACGTCAGTTTAAAATCAGCACTGGGTGCCAGGACTGCCCAAATTCGACTTTGGTGGTTGGGGCACTTAAAAATGGATAGCCTACAATGTTTTGGCATATTAGGAACCCCCAGGGTCTACCCTAGGTATCCCAGGAGTGGGGGGTCAGGTATTTATAAGGTATGCCCTTATAAAAATGAGTTTTTATATGCCTGGGTAAAGTGACATTTCACATTTCACTCCCCACATTGTGGCACAGTGCTACTCAAATTCGACTTTGATGCTAGGAGCACTGTAAAGGGAAAATCTGCAATCTTTCTACAGATTCAAAACCCCTACAGTCTCCCCTAGTTGCACACGGGATGGGGTTTGTGTAGATATAAGGCAAGTACTTATAAAATATGTTTTTGTAAGTCCTGGTGCTGGAAAAATGGCCCAAGTCATTTTTCCCATTGCAAATCCCTTGTTACATAGGTTAACATGGTAGGAAGTTATTGATTAATAACTATTGATAGGAGAGGGCTAGACATGCCATTCAAAGAGTTCCCAGAATGGTATTAATAAATCCAACAATATCATACTGTTGAATTTCTCCTAAAGTGTACATACAAGAAGTTAGAAGACTTTCTTGTTTGTAAGTCCAAATTCAGCCTTCTAGAGTTAAGTTGATTAGCCAGGCTGCCTTGAAGAGGTGATAAAGAGCCCCTGGGGTTAAACAGCTCTGCTGGGAGGGCAGTGTGCTGTTCCATAGGAATGCCAGGCCAGGGGGGGGGTGGAGTTGTAAACCATGGGCTTCAAAGGCAGAGGGATGGCCACCGTGTCAGTTTCCACTTTACACTTTTGACCCCCACCAGACCCAGGATAGGGGAAGGTATGTGCAGATGGTAGGGGGAGAGCCTATGGAAATAAGCCATCCTAGGGGGTGTGTTTAGCCAGCTCTTAACTCCTTGCTGGAAAATCAGCCATATGGATTCGGAAGATTTGATGCACTCTGGGAAAAAATAATGCCACTCTCTACAGGATGTGGTCATAACTTTGAGGAGGTACCCTGCTCCTATTGGTCAGAAGTGACCTTCTGCATGACCCAGAGAACTTGGAATAAGTATCTGAGAGGGGCAGAGCCCTCCAGATCTGCTGCTTAAAACTTACTGAAGCAAGAAGTGCCCTGCTGAGACGTTTTGCTGTGCAAAGATTTTGAAGGCCTGACCTCGGAAGACTGCACCATCTGAAACTGCAGCCCTGTGGATTACCTTGCTGGGAAAGAAGTAAAAAGTGGACTCCTTGAAAGCTACAGGTGAAAAGAGCTCAACTGGAACATTACCAACTAATTCCGCAACTTGGAGAACCATCAGTGGATTTGTAAGGGTCTTGTACCAGTGGATTGTGGGAACTGGTGTCCTCAACTTTCAGGGACCATCTTGGAGCTTCCAGACCCTTGGAGTAAGTTTGAGACACTTTGGGACCCCTTGAGGAACTTCAGGAAGAAGTTCAAGAAGTTTGGAGAACTTTGAAGCAACTTTGAAAAAAAAGCTCATTGAGGGACCGACCCAACCTGGTCAGCCAGGCCGCCTGCTTTCAACCGTGAGCCGGCCAAGCCATCCAGATTCGTCCCGCTAAAAGCTCCATCGCATCAACTTCCAGAGATTGACCGGGACTAGAGAAAAGCTGAAGCCGGCAAACCCTCCCCGGATCCGGCTACATGAGGAGCATCGAGAGACCCCGTGAGAAAAAGCTCCAGAAAAGTTTCTAAGTCTGCTCGTAGAAAAGGTGACCGGGAGCAACCGCGAGAGTCAAGCCGCCTGCCTTTCATTGCAGGTCAGCCTGGATTCCTGTTTTCTAAGTCCGCTCCAGGGAAGGTGACCGGGACCTCATCACAAGTCAAGCCGGCGAACCCTCACTGGATCCGGACTGGCTGGGAACTTTGAGGACCCTCGGGAAGAAAAGCTCAAGAAACATTTCTAAGTGTGAAGGTAGAAACTGAGACCGGGAGCTGTAGCCGCTCAGGGCTCCATCGCACCTGGCCTGAAACTTTGACTTTGCCTCGGTCTATTGTGAGCAGGTATCACAATATGGTGCTATATTCTTCTAAGTGCTATATTTGATTAAAACTTTGAAAATTCATATCTCCGGTTCCCTACATTGGATTTTTTTTTGTTTTGGTGTCATTTTAAAGATAAAAATATTTCCTATTTTTATAAATTGGTGTTGGATTTTTATTATGTGTTGTGTCTTAATTATTTACTGAAATTGTGTTTTTTGAATGCTCTACATACCTGTCTTTGAAGTTAAGCCTGTCTGCTCGCAGCCACGTTACCAAGGGTTGAGCATAGGAATAATTTTCTAAGACCTATGCTGAGTCCTATCATGAGTTAGTGGCCTTATTGCCAGTGGCAGCCCTACATTTGCCCCTACCAATAACCCACTTTCCAACATTTGGTGCTCAGCGGTGTGGATGAGGACTTGTGTTTAGAAAGTACACCTTTCAGTGAATGATTTAAGATTATAAAAATCCTCTAAATTGCCATAGAACAAAACTTTTGAGTTTGATTTTTGGAATTTGGACTAAACTGTTTTTAATCCATTGTTTTGATTTTTCCAATTTGTTCTAAGTCTGTTGTGCCTAGTTTTTTTGTGACCGAAGACTAGGGAACCATGGAGCTGGACCTGGCTAAACTGTCCCAGTTTAAGATAGCTGATCTTAGAGAACAGTGTAGGCTTAGGGGGCTACATGCTGCCAAGAAGATAAGGAAGGCAGGGTTGCTTGAGTCCCTAAAGGCCTGGACCAGGGCAGCTGAGGAGAACCCAGGGGGTGGGAGGATGTTCCCCACAACCTCACCCAAGAGAGGGGTGAGGATGAGACCTCTTCCATTGTGACTAGTGTTAGCCAGGTAAACCAAGGTGGTGATGGGAGTGGGGAAGGGTCCCTTACGCAGGCACCACTACCGTCTCTTGCAGAGAGACAGCTCCAGGCTCAATTATAGTTTATTGCCTTGGAGAAGAAGAAATTGGTATAGGCTAGTAGAAAATGGGAGAGGGAGGAGGAGAAGAGGAATGGTGGCAGCAAAAGTGAAGAAGATGTTGAGATGTCCAGGGGTGGTAGATTTGAACGTAAACTTCCCAAGGGCACAGTGCCCAAGTGCACCGAGAGGGATGACATTGACAGGTGACTAGCAGCTTTTGAGAGGGCCCTTAAAATTTGTAGGGTCCACTCTAGGTATTGGGGTGCACTCCTGTGGGAGTTGATTCCAGTAGCTGGGAGGGATAGGCTCCTGACCTTGAAGGGAGAGGATGCAGAATCATACCAGCTAATGAAGGCATGCTTAGTCAAGAGATTTGGTCTGATTCCAGAACAGTACAGGGTGAAGTTTAGAAGCACCCATAAATTGCGTTCAAAGTCTTGGGCAGACTTTGTGGACATTTCAGTGAAGGCACTGGAAGGCTGGATTGTTGGTAACAAAGTTGACACATATGAGGGATTGTATAATTTGTTGTTGAAGGAACATATTTTGACTCATTGTGCAGAAGAGAGGTTACGCCAGTATCTAGTGGACTCTATGCTGACAGACCCCAGAGAGTTGGGGGAATCAGTTGATGAGTGGGTGAGAACCCAGGTTTCCATTCAGCACTAGGGGGGTGACCAGAGGAAAGGAGGACAGATCCTTTCCCAAGGGAAAGCCCAGGGAAATGAAGGTCAAAAACCTAAGGAGTCCTCCAAAGACCCACAAAAACCTGCACAAGGAGGGGGGGCCTGAGCCAACCCAAATTCAAAGGGAGGGGGTTTCAGGGAAAGCCTGGTAGGTTCTTTGATCCCTCAAAGGTGGTTAAGTGCTTTGACTGTAACCAGCCAGGGCACAAGCAAGGAGATGCTGTCTGCGCCAAGAAGCTCCCCTCTATGGGGCCATCCACAGGGATTGCCGGTTTAAGTGTAGGGGTGAAGAGCGGTACCCCAGAGAGGGGTAGTCAGGTGGTGGAAGCAACCTTAGTGTCCCTGGGTGAGGTGAATATTGCCACCCTTGCTGCCTTACCTCCAAACATGGACAAGTACAGGCAGAGGCCTAAAGTGAATGGGACTGAGGTTGAGGCTATAAGAGACACTGGGACTAGTGTAACTATGGTCCTGGATGAACTGGTTCCTCCAGAGAGGTTGTTAACTGGTGAGTTTCACCATGTGACCTATGCAGACAGCACTACCAAACTCCATCCTATGGCTGTGGTGGATTTGGAATGGGGAGGTGTGACAGGCCCTATGAAGGTAGCTGTGTCAAAGGTGCCCCCAGTCCAGTGTTTACTAGGCAATGATCTTGAAGCCTCTCAGTGGTCAGAGGTAGAGAGAAGACTCCATATGAAAATATCGGAGCTCCCTGAGTGGGTATGTGCTGTGACTAGGTCACAGACTAGCCAGAAGGGAGGGGCTGGACACTTGGACTCTGGAACAAAGGGCCAAGCATCCAAGCACAAGGTTACTGAGCCTGAAGAGCTAGCCCAGGGAACTTCAGAGGTGCAGGAAGAATATAACCCTGATGGGGAGGATCTGGCCGCTGAGGGAGGGACTCCATCCCTGCCAGAGCTGTCAGATTTGGCAGAACTGACAGGAGCAGGTGGACCCTCCAGAGAGGAGTTCAGTCAGGGACAGCGTGACTGTCCCACCCTTGAGAGCTTGAGGCGGATTGCTTCTAAGCAAGAGGAGGGGGATGACAGTGGGTTTCACAAACTCTACTGGGAAGATGGACTGCTTTATACTGAGGCCAGAAACCTCAAGGAGGGGTCACCAGGAGGTTGGTGGTACCCCAGAAGTACAGAGAGTTCATCCTGACTTTGGGTCATGATATCCCCTTGGAAGGACATTTGGGACAGACTAAGACATGGAGCTGGCTGGTGAACCATTTCTACTGGCCCCATATGTCTGAAAAGGTGAAGGAGTTTTGCAGCTCCTGTGTCACCTGTCAGGCCAGTGGCAAGGCAGGGGGCAAGACAAAGGCTACCCTAATACCACTGCCAGTGGTTGGGGTTCCTTTTGAAAGGGTGGGGATGGACATTGTTGGTCCCCTGGACCCACCTACTGCATCAGGGAATAGGTATATCTTAGTGGTAGTTGACCATGTCACTAGATACCATGAAGCCATACCTCTTAGAACCATTGATGCTCCTGCAGTGGCTAAAGCACTACTTGGTGTGTTCACCAGAGTGGATTTTCCAAAAGAGGTGGTGTCAGATAGGGGCATGAACTTCCTGTCCAGCTATCGGACTCCTATGTAGGATGAGTGTGGTGTCAACTACAAGTTCACCATCCCCTATCACCCACAAGCAAATGGTCTTGTTGAGAGATTCAACAAAACCCTGAAGGGCATGATAAATGGGTTGTCAGAGAAACTCAGGAGGAGATGGGATGTTCCCCTCCCATGCTTACTGTTTGCCTACAGGGAGGTGCCACAGAAAGGGATTGGTTTCAGTCCCTTTGAGCTGTTGTTTGGACACCCTGTGAGGGAACCATTGAGCCTGCTAGGGGAGTCTTTAGAGAAGCCTCTTAAAGAAGCTAAGGACAATGTGCTTGATTATGTGCTAGGCCTGAGATCTGGAATGGCAGAGTACATGTACAAGGCAAACAAGAAACTGGAGGCCAGCCAGGAGCTCATGAAGCACTGGTATGATCAAAAGGCTACTATGCCTGAGTATACTCCAGGACAATTGGTGTGGGTGTTGGAGCCTCTGGCTCCCAGGGCCCTCCATGACAAGTGGAGTGGGCCCTATCCAATCTTAGAAAAGAAGGGTGAGGTTACCTATTTGGTTGACCTTGGCACCCCAGAAACCCTCATAGTGACCTGCGTGTGAATAGATTGAAACTCCACCATGACAGGGCAGACATGACCATGTTACTGGTCACTGATGAGGGTGTGGAGGAGGAAACTGAGCCTGTGCCTTACCTCCTCTCCACTAATGTGCAAGATGGGTCAGTGGAGGGGGTTGTACTCTCTCCCAAATTGACAGACCAGCAGCACAGAGACTGTAAGCAAGTGCTGGAGCAGTTTGCTTGCCTGTTCTCTTTGACCTAAGGCATCACTGAGTGGTGTGTGCATCACATTGACACTGGTGACAGCCTACCAGTCGGAAATAAACTGTACAGGTTGTCTGACCATGTCAGAGCCAGCATTAAAGCTGAGGTTGCTAAGATGCTGGAACTGTGGGTAATTGAACCGTCTGAGAGTCCATGGGCCAGTCCAGTGGTGCTGGTACCCAAACCTAATCCTCAGGGGGGACCCAAGGAGTTAAGGTTCTGTGTGGACTACAGAGGATTGAATGCAGTCACAAAGACTGATGCTCACCATATACCTAGAGCTGATGAGCTCATTGATAGGTTAGGGGCTGCTAAGTACCCGAGTACTTTTAATTTGACTTCAGGTTACTGGCAGATTGCCCTCACTGATGGAGCAAAGGAGAGGTCAGCATTCTCCACACCAGAGGGACATTATCAGTTCAAGGTAATGCCCTTTGGCTGAAAGAATGCACCTACCACCTTCCAAAGGTTGGTGAACAGGGTCTTGTCTGGGTTGGAACAGTTCAGTGCAGCTTACCTGGATGATATAGCTGTATACAGTTCTACCTGGGGGTTTCACTTAAGCCACCTAAGGGAAGTGCTTCAGGCCATGCAGCAGGCAGGCCTGACTATTAAGGCAAGCAAGTGCCAAATAGGGCAGAGTTCTGTGGTGTACATGGGCCACCTGGTAGGTGGGGGCCATGTACAGCCTCTCCAAACGAAAATCCAAACTATTTTGGATTGGACAGCTCCTGGGACCCGACTCAGGTCAGGGCATTCCTTGGACTGACAGGGTACTATAGAAGGATTGTTCAAAATTATGGGACCATTGTGGGGCCCCTAACAGAACTCACTTCTAAAAAGAGGCTCAAGAAGGTGATTTGGACCCCAGAGTGTCAGAAGGCTTTTGACACTCTTAAAGCTGCTATGTGGTCAGCACCAGTGCTACTGGCCCCTTGCTACGCCAAATAATTTGTGGTTCAGACAGATGCTTCAGAGCAAGGGATTGGGGCAGTGTTGCCACAGCTAAATGAAGGGGGGCTTGATCAGCCAGTTGCCTTTATTAGCAGGAGGCTTCTTTCCAGAGAGCAGAGGTGGAGTGCCATTGAAAGAGAGGCTTTTGCTGTGGTGTGATCCCTGAAAAAGTTGAGACCATATTTGTTTGGGACTCACTTTCGTGTTCAAACTGACCACAGACCTCTCAGAAGGCTCATGCAGATGGGAGGGGAGAATCCCAAGCTCTTAAGGTGGTCCATTTCCCTACAGGGAATGGACTTTACAGTGAAACACAGATCTGGGGTTTCCCATGCCAATGCAGATGGACTTTCCAGGTTTTTCCACTTAGCTGATGAGGACTACCAGGGTGTAGGTTAGTAAACCATCAACTTTCGTTTGGGGGGGGCAATGCTGCAAAGTCATCCTGTGCCCTGGGCATCCGCCAACTGTTTGCTGACTGATGCTGGTGGTAACTGACTCTGACTGACTCTGGGCTCTGCCTAACCAGGCCCAGGGCCAGTGCTATGCAGAGAGAAACACATTAGAATACAGTTAAAAGACCTACATACACTAGGGTACACAATGGTATGATGGGGTACCCCTGTGATTGGCATGACCTACCCTATAAGTCCCTAGCATATAATATGGTGGGGGATTGAAACTACCTAGAAGTCCCCAATAGCCTGGGGCATGGCAGTTTAGAGGCCAGCAGCCTTTTTTCTGCACTTGCATGTGTGCACTGCTAAGGCCTGAGGTCAGTTTAAAATCAGCCCTGGGTGCCATGACTCCTTTTAAAAAGTAAATTGTGCCCAAACTCGACTTTGGTGGTTGGGGCACTTAAAAATGGATAAACTACAATGTTTTGGCATATTAGGGACCGCCCAGGGTCTCCCCTAGGTAGCCCAGGGATGGGGGGTCAGGTATTTATAAGGTACACCCTTATAAAATGAGTTTTTATATGCCTGGGTAAAGTGAAATTTCACATTTCACTCCCCACATTGTGGTACAGTGCTACTCAAATTTGACTTTGATGGTAGGAGCACTGTAAAGGGAAAATGTGCAAACTTTCTACAAATTCAGAACCCCTAAAGTCTCCCCTAGTTGCACATGGGGTGGGGTTTCTGTAGATATAAGGCAAGTACTTATTAAAATATGTTTTTGTAAGTCCTGGTGCTAGAAAAATGACTCGAGTCATTTTTCCCATTGGAAATCCCTTGTTACATAGGTAAGCTGTGGGGTTTTAGGTTTAAACCTATAATACCTGATAAAACCCCACTGAAAGAGAAATAGCCCTCACCAGTGAAAACATATAAACACTGAAAAAACACCTGAACAACCCCAAACTAAATGCCATTCAAAGAAAGGAAAAAGAGAGTGAAAGAGTCATTTTTTTTCTTCCAGAAGGGGCCAATACAATGTAACTTTTGTATACAAGCTAGCAGTAAATAAGACTCGGCTAACATTATTCTGCTTGAGTTTTGTTGTTTAGGGATGCCAATAAAATATTGTTTCTTCTTCCTTTTGCTTTTTTAAGTTTTATGGTCTTTGGTCTAAAGATGCAGGGCTCAAAAGCATGTTTAGGTCTCGTTTAATTATGTTATTAACTTAGAGAATCAGGAAATATCAAAATCATATTTGATATTTTGACTGCGTTTGTTTTTTTCACTGATAAAATGGCTGGTTTCATAAGAATCTTTCCTAATATGTGTCATCACATTTACCCACAGAGAATGGGTAAAAACCCTTAATACATCAGCCCACAGTTTCTAGTGGGTCAGTATTGATAGTAGGTGAATTGCCAACACCCCAGGCTTTAAACATTCAATGCAAGATATATCCTTGAGAGTAGGCTGGGTGACTCCTTTAGTGACTTTGGCACTGCAACATTTTCCATGTTGGAGTGCTTGCCACTTGGTAAGCAAAGCAATGTTGAGCAATTCAGGAACGTTTATTTTACAATGTATGAGAAATGGCTTTCAACGATGCATAGAAATGTCCCTTCACCACCAATGGCATTTATAGTCAATGAAACCTCACTGTGGTACTCTGTGCAAATTCTGGATCCCTTCAGTAAAGGGGAATTTCCTCCGTAGTTTCAAAAGTGCTGCTTCATTTTTGACTGCTTCAATAACTCTGAGTGCATAAGCGCCCAGCTCAATGCAAATGTTGTAGAACCTGCCCTGAGAATCGCATTCTTCAAGTTCACCAGTATTGACATGGAAAGCTATGTCAGTTGCCAGAGTTAACAATTTGTGTACTGGCTGTTTTGGCATTGCCCTTCTCAAGTGCCAATGTTCAGAGGGCC
Organism: Triturus cristatus; assembly: GCF_964204655.1. Lineage (NCBI taxonomy): Eukaryota > Metazoa > Chordata > Amphibia > Caudata > Salamandridae > Triturus > Triturus cristatus. Next base: position 238,480,754 of record NC_140594.1, on the reverse strand, counting down.
TTTTCACAGAAGGTTACATGGGAAGGAATGGGCGAGCGCACATGACCAAAGACTCACTTAAGAAGTATTGTATGGTGTACTACAATAAGTTTAATTTGCAAAAATCTATTTGGACCTCATATACACTAAACGTGCACTGTCTATATACCATGTTCTATCAGTGCAGAAAGCAAGCAATATTAAAAGCAAAACGTTCCATAAACACCGAAAAAACACTTTTTCTGTTTTTTAAGTGGCGCGAAAATGTGTAACCACTGATAACGACTGTTTTTTTAAGGTATTGAAATCACTTGAAAACACTGAAAAAACCCCACCAGAATTTACCAGAAATAGAAACTGAAAACAGGAAAGCCTATACATAGGTTAACATGTTAGGAAGTTATTGATTAATAACTATTGATAAGAGAGGACTAGACATGCCATTCAAAGACTTCCCAGAATGGTATTAATATATCCAACAACATCATATTGTTGAATTTCTCCTAAAGTGTACATACAAGAAGTTATAAGACTTTCTTGTTTATAAGTCCAAATTCAGCCTTCCAGTGGTCTGCCCTGATTGGTCAGAGTTCAGTGGATTAGACAGGCTGCCTTGAAGAGGTGATAACAAGCCACTGGGGTTAAACAGCTCTGCTGGGAGGGCAGTGTGCTGTTCCATAGGAATGCCAGGCCAAGGGAGAGGAGTCGTAAACCATGGGCTTCAAAGGCAGAGGAGGGCCAGTGTCAGCTTCCACTTTACACTGTTGACCCCCACCAGACCCAGGATTATGGAAGGTATGTGCAGATGGTAGGGGGAGAGTCTATGGAAATAAGCCCTCCTAGGGGGTGTGTTTAGCCAGCTCTTACCTCCTTGCTGGAAAATCAGTCATCATGGATTTAGAAAATGTGATGCACTCTGGGACAAAATAATGCCACACTCTACAGGATGTGGTCATAACTTTGAAGAGTTACCCTGCTCCCTTTGGTCAGAAGTGACCTCCTGCATGACCCGGAGAACTTGGAATACGTATCTGAGAGGGGCAGAGCTCTCCAGACCTGCTGCTTGAAACTTACTGAAGCAAGAAGTGCCCTGCTGAGAAGTTTTGCTATGCAAAGATTTCTAAGGCCTGACCTCTGAAGACTGCACCATCTGAAACTGCAGCCCTGTGGATTACCTTGCTGGAAAACAAGTAAAGAGTGGACTCCCTGAAAGGTACAGGTGAAAAGAGCTCAACTGAAACATTACCAACTAATTCCGCAACTTGGAGAACCATCAGTGGATTTGTAAGGGTTTTGTACCAGTGGATTGTGGGAACTGACGTCCTCAACTTTCAAGGACCATCTTGGAGCTTCCAGACCCTTGCAGTAAGTTTGAGATACGTTGGGACCCCTTGAGGAACTTCAGGAAAAAGTTCAAGAAGTTTGGAGAACTTTGAAGCATCTTTGAAAAAAAAGCTCCATAGAGGGACCGACTCAACCTGGTCAGCCAGGCCGCCTGCCTTTAACCGCGAGCTGGCCAAGCCATCCAGGTACATGCGATGGAGCTAAAAGCTCCATCGCATCAACTTCCAGAGTTTGATCGAGACTAGAGAAAATCTGAAGCCGGCGAACCCTCCCCGGATCCGGCTACATGAGGAGCATCGAGAGACGCCGCGAGAAAAAGCTCCAGAAAAGTTTCTAAGTCCGCTCGTAGAAAAGATGACCGGGAGCAACCGCAAGAGTCAAGCCGCCTGCCTTCTATCGCGTGTCGGCCTGGATTCCTGCGTTGTCCCTCTGAAGCAAACTTGAAATGGTTTCTAAGTCCGCTCCAGGGAAGTTGACCAGGACCTCATCACAAGTCAAGCCAGCAAACCCTCACAGGATCCGGACTAGCTGGGAGCTTTGAGGACCCTCTGGAAGAAAAGCTCCAGAAAAGTTTTTAAGTGTGAAGATAGAAACTGAGACCGGGACCTGCTGGGAGCTGTAGCCGCTCAGGGCACCATCACGCCCAGCCTGAAACTTTGACTTTGCCCCTGACTATCGGGGGCAGGTATCACAATATGGTGCTATAATCTAAGTGCTATATTTGATTAAAACTTTGAAAATTCATATCTCCGGTTCCCTACATTGGATTTTTGTCGTATGATGTCATTTTAAAGATAAAAATATTTCCTATTTTTATAAATTGGTGTTGGATTTTTATTATGTGTTGTGTCTTATTTATTTACTGAAATTGTGTTTTTAAATGCTTTACATACCTGTCTTTGAAGTTAAGCCTGTCTGCTTGCAGCCATGTTACCAAGGGTTGAGCATAGGAATAGTTTTCTAAGACCTATGCTGAGTTCTATCATGTGTTAGTGACCTTATTGCCAGTGGCAGACCTACATTTGCCCCTACTAATAACCCACTTTCCAACAGATACAGTTAGTTTATGTGATAAGCTGACTGTAGTAAAAGTTAACAAACTAATTGCATAGGGTGATGGGCTGGCAAATTAGGAGAGGTGACAGGTTACTGTAAACATATTTTATTATTTTACTTTGGAATTTATAGCACAAGATAATTTAGACATTGTCCCAAATTCCAATACTGACAAAAACACCCTTGACATGTTAGAGACTTTCCCTCAATTTTGATTAATTTAGATGTGCTTTAACAACATACATTGATGTTGGTAGAGTTTCAGTTTGGATAGGACACCATTGTCTCACTATCCTAGGTAGAGGGTGTTGAGGTAGTTTGTTTGGTTATTCTGATGGAGACTGCATTATTGATCACATGCTGGGGGAAACCCAGAGAGGCCTGAATAATTCAGCTATGTGGGAAGGAGCATTGGATGCAAGCTTTTGCAAGGAGATGTTATTGATATGTGTGGGATAGATTCTAGTTACAAGTTTCTGACTTCCAATGTATGGGACCTTAAATAACATGTCTAAGAGATACAATGTCTTGGCCTATTTGTGCTGCTACATGAAACACATTTGACTGACTTGGAAGGCAACACCCTGCAGAAACAATGGCAGGGGCAAATTAATATCATAGTCAACTCTGCTATTGCAATTGGTGGGCTTATTTGGGGGTAACAAAGGATCCCCTTCCAGGTGACATCTGAAATAAGAGATAAGGCAGCCCAGTACATTATCATAAGAGAGTGATTTAATGGTAGAGACATGACTATTGCCCCAACAAAGATCAGGTGGGGTTTCTGTTTTCATAACTCACTTGCCAAAGTAGCCGGGAAACATGTCAATATTCAATCAACACATTTTATAGAATCTAACAACCTACTTCATACAGCACTGAGTCAGCATTAGTTCTGGCCTCTGAGTCTCTTGGATCTGCTGCTGACAAAGGTCACACTGCTGCTTTGATCCTGCTGGATTTAAGTGTGGCATTTGATACTGTCTCACACGGCCTGCTGTTACAATGGCTCTGAAATTGTGGTGTGTGCTCCTTGGCACTAAAGTGGCTAGCCTCCTACCGTCAAGACTGCACCTTCTAGGTAGTTCAGACTCCTTTTGTTTTGGAAGTGCTGCCGCTATCCCAGGAGGGATCCCAGGGCTCTATGTTAAGCCCCATGCTATTTAACATCTATCTGCACCCCCTGGCAGATGTCATTGGGAAACAAAATGTCACCACGGTGTCTCATGACACACAATTGATTATGACTCTTGCTCAGAATGAAGGAGTATCGGCAATGCATTTCAGGTCCTGCTTGGTAGAGCTGGCTCAGTGGATGAATTCTAGCTGCCTAAAACTTAATGCCGACAAAACAGAGGTGCTCATTGTTGGAAAGCAACCTTCCAGTGTGGCCTAGACACTTGGCCCTATTCCTAGCCCAAAGCCTAAGGTGCAAAACCTAGGAATATGGTTAGATCTAATAGTCTCCTCTGACGAGCAAATAGCTTGCTTGCATGGAAAATGCTTGGCCTTGCTTAAAAAATGTTTGCCAAGATTTCTGACTCCCTTCCCTTGGCGGCTAGGAAGTCGGAAGTGCAGGCCTTTGTGATCTCAAGACTGGATTACTGTGACACCCTCTATATCGGAGTCTCACAGGGCAGAATCCAGAAACTCCAAAGAGTGCAAAACTCAGCTGCCCAACTTCTTTTGAAACTCCCTAGAGGAGCAGATGTTTCCCCAGCCTTGCCTGAACTTAATTGGATCCTTCTGAAAAAAAACACCTCACCTTTAAGGCTACGTGCCTTTGTCAAAAGAAGGTAACAATAGAGGGCCACACTATCTGCACGACTTGGTGAAACCCCAGTCACCCAGCCGTAGCCTCAGATCATCAGGTACATCACTTGCTATACTCCTATGTGCTAAAAAAGCCAGGATGGGTTGGCTTTCAAGCCTCCTAACTTTGAAGCACCCTTCCGTTGTACCTAAGACTTAAACCTGCTGAGGCTATCTTTAGGAAAAAACTGGAACCTGGCTGTTTAGACAGAGTTCATTTCTCTAGTTGTGAAGGGCCTTGGCATTCACTCTGTACCTGGTTGCCTTTTTTCTAGGGTTCTGTTAGCCTTTCTGCATAGCTTTCTGTTCTTTTCCTGCTCTGATAGGGTAATAATCCTAGATCGGGGATGCAACAGCTGAAGTAATCTGAGTGCTTTAAAAAACCACTGACAACATCATTTGATGCCCATATTTTTAATTATTGGAGGCAACTTTAATTGTGTGGCTGACACAATATTAGACAGATCACACTAACCTCTTTCACCTTCACTCTACATTAAGTTAGCGAAGAATTGTAGCAAATGGTATACACTCTGAGATTGATTGATTCCGGGAAGACAATTCACCCTACAGCTAGAGACTACTCATTCCACTCTGTTCTATGCGATCGACATGTCCAGCTAGATACATTCCTAAGTAACGCCAATATTTATGCTGAATTAATACATAGTGAATATCTTTCTAGAATCTGTCAGATCATAATCCTTTTTTTTAGACACTGGTATGAGGCAAAGGTAGAAATGCAGTATCACTTGAAGGCTAAAGGCTGAATTGCTGGACCACCACACCTTTCGAAAAATCATAGATGAGACAATCTGGTATCATTTAACAAAAAATAAGATTACAGCCTCTTCCACATTGATTGAATTAAGTCAGTGATTTGAGGGCAACGTATTGCTGGCTCAGTGGGAGTTTGCTATTCACTAGTCTGAAAGGTTGAGGTCCAGGATCATGTCATGAGAAACGCAGAAGTAGCAAACTTGACACCCAGACCTCATGAGGAAATATTAAGGTAAAAAGAAAAGCTAGCCTTTCTAGTTGAGATATCGTGCTGTTTTGTTAATAATGAGTACATAGTAATCTAGCTCTATTAGATTGGCTTGCGATTCCATAAAGGTGGTGTACACCAATACAAAGCCTCTGAACTGAACAAAGTGGATACATGCACACACAAGTGTCAATCAATGCCACTCTCACATGATTCTATAAGATTTTATATTCAAAATGATTGGCGGAACCTGCGGGAGACTTAAATAGCTCTCTAGGAGCAGCAGTACTAACTATGATCTCTCAAGATGAAGTTGATCAGTTGGGGGATGAAATCATTGTTTTGGAAATAACAGCAGCATTAAAGGAGATGGCACATGTTAAGGTTCTGAGGTCTGATGGCCTACTGGTGGAGCTTTATGAAACCTCTATAGACCAGCTGGCCCTGAAATAGGTGAAACTGTACTAAATGGCTAGAGAGGACTAGGGTCTCTACCTTAACAAAAAGTGAGATTTTAGTTATCCCAATACTTAAGCAAGGCAGGGACCAGGAAGATGTGGTGGTATATAGACCTCTGTCTCTTCTTGATGCAGATTTTAAAATATTAAACACAATGCTCACTTTGAGGGTGTTACCTCATATACAACACCTCCTACTCCCTGATCAAACTGGGTTCATCCCAGGGAGAAACATGGCAATAAATATACATAGGTTGATTGTCCTACTAATTAATCCCATATATGTGCCAATTGGTGCTTTAATACTAGTGTTAGATATCGAAAAAGTATTCAACACTCTGGAGTAGGAATATCCATATATTGTTATGCATAAATGGGATTTCCGACTAACACCCACTGCTTGGGTTATTTCTGACCCATATGAAGTGGAAAGAGGGTTGAGACGGGGTGCCTGTTGTCCCCACTTCTTTTTGCCCTGGTAGTTGAGCCACTGGTGCTCAAGGTGACACAGGGGAATATCTGTAAGATGGCTAAATGGGATAAAACACATGATATATCTCTATGCGCAGATAATATGTTGCTATTCCTTAGTAGGAGGCAGACAGATATGAGAAAAGCCATTTGGGCTTTGAATCAATGTTGGGACCTATCAGAGCTACATATGAACTGTCATAAGTCTAATGCATTTCTGATTAATGCACCTAGTGGGGAGGAAAGAGAAGCATATTTTGATAAGGGATACAAATATGAATGGCTATCCAGAAATTCCGGGATCTGCATACACAGTTCAGGACTGGATTTTATTTATGGCAATATGCGTGCTTCTGTTATGGCCACGTGAGCTAAGACAGCCATCTGGTGGACGCTTCCAACATCAGTGGCAGGAAGAGTAGCAATAGTTAAGATGGTCATGTTACCAAAGCTTTTGTATTAATCTGCAGCCCTGCCAGGGGTGATCTACAGGGAATGGTTTAAGGACATAGATTCCTTTGTCATGGAATTGAAATAGGGCACTGGAGTAGAATAAGCCTAGTTGCAGCTCCAAACCAAAGGGGGGGTGACTCACTGCATCTGATTTTGAAACATTATTTTACTGCGGAGTTATAGTGGATGACAAAATAGGTAACATCACAGACCATTATGACCACGGACAGTGAATACATTGGACTGAGACTTCTGCTTCGCCATAAAAAGAATACATTGATAGTGCATGGGCCCCTGAGGGTGTTCACCCCCACAATGGTTGTTGGCTGGGGTTATGTGCATGGAAGGATTATGGGATTGATGTAATTGGAGATATATATAGAGATGTGTTGCTCTTGAACATAGTTGGAAGGTTGCAACAAATGAACTTCCTGTATACCAAGAGCTGAACATAATAAATACCACTACGAGCATCTATAAAGCTGTAACATAATTATATTGTTCACTGAGAAACCACATCGATATTTCTTTAGGCTCACTCAGAGATACATGGCAACGCAGTTTGGGTGATGGTGTTGGAGAATGCTCTCAAAAGCACTCACAATGCATGTCTCAAACTGATACACTTCTATCATGGGGCTTATCTTACCCTGAACAGAATTAACAAATGCTTCCTGAATGACAAGCCACATGTACTAGATGCAGGATGATGGGGTAGATCATTATCACATAATTTGGACATGCCCCAATATTTGTATCTATTGGAAAGGGGTCATCAACTTTCTCAATGAGAATACAGACAGATACATATTGGAATCCTCTAAGGCATCCATGTTTGGTATATTCCCTTGTTCTAGAAGATATAAAATCACAACCAGATTTATAGATCTGGCTGTGGTACTAGCTAAGGGACAGAGCACACTGAGGTGTAAGTCATATGAAAGAACCGAGTTATGTGAATTGGAAAAAAGAGTTCGCTAAATGGGCTGCTTATGACAGTATATTGCTGCTAAAAAGAGTCTAAAACAGGATGAAGGTATATTGGAGTTCGCTAGAGCATTGGAAACAATATTGTCCTTATTGAAGGAGGCGTCATGTGATCATATCGCTGATGTTTCTCCATGGAATGCCCTATAGCTTCCTAGAGGATGATTAGTAAGGCCTTGACCTACTGAGACAGTAAAGTGACCCCACTAACTAGGCCTCACCAACACTATAGGTAACAATCTAGCTTAATCGACACCTCTCCCTTTCCTGCTGTCCATTCTTTAGCTCTTTCATATTAGGCAATAAGAGTGTCTAGGTTGGTATATTGATGTAAGTGCTAAGCGTTCTCTCCTGCCAATGCCATGTCAACAAGAAGTCCTTAAACCACCATGATTCCCCTGATCATTCCTTTGTTTTACTTTGATATTGACTGTACATCTCTCTCACCCTCTTCAGCTTTACCCTTACCAATATATTACTCCAATTCATGTACTTTCTTTAAACCTTTCTTGTAATGTGATGACCGATGTTTAATTTTATATATTGTATGCTGACACCTTTTTTCTCTTAATAAAATTCTTTTGAACTTAAAAAGAGTGTCTAGGTTGGTAAATGTTTTTTACCTGCAGTTAGTTGGTCAGTCTTACTGGTATATAAGTGGATGTTTGTAATTCTGAAGCAGTATGGGATCCATGACAAATTGTTGCAGACTTGGGGGCTACTTTTAATGAGCTAAGTGGAACTGACTCAATCACATTGATATTCACATGTTATTTAGCTTGTAATAAAAAAGGAAAAAGTCAAAAATAGGAGGGATTTTTAAGTGGAGGTGGAAAGTTCAGAAACGTAGGTGCCATTGCCAAATCTGATGGTACCATGTCATCACTCAACCCCTGATCCAACCATCCTGCACAGTATTCTGGGATAGGATTTTTGCCTAAAATTACACTTGATATCTCAAGCTCTGAGGAAATAAAAAATTGTGTCCCCTGTGTGCCCCCTCAACGCTTCATGTACACATGCATGTATCCCATGCATTTCCCCTCCATGGCCTGTCTATCATGATGCTTATACTATAAACGTGGCCTGCCATCATCAAGTCTCCCATGAGAGAAACGACAAATCTGCATTGAGGCCTACACGTTTTGCATCATGTTTTCTTGCACTCGTGTCATTTTCATGAAAACCCATTATTGTGGCTCAGCCAGAGCCGAAAAGAGGTTTCAGGCCTCAGACGCTCTGAGAGCTGCAGCTGCGTATCCTTGGCCTTGCACACTTGGGCCTCAGCCAAAGGGGCCCTGTCCGAGGTGCCGAGACAGTATTGAGCACGGTTATCTGCTTACTCCTACTGAACCACATTCCTGCCTGGAGAAGGAGGAATAAACATAACCCATCTGCAAAGGAGAAAGCCTAGCCTTTCTGTCTCTTTTTGTGTGATTACAAAGCTCACGTCAGTGAAAAGCCTATAGCCCCCATCTACGCAGTAAATGAAGAAATAGATGCCACATTGGCTCTTGGTGATGGGCAACCTATGTCACAAATCAGTCCCTGCTCCGGACTTTAGATATCAGATAATACAAGATGTACTGGTCGTCCTGACACTGAAGGCCTCTCTTCCAGACTCCCCGACTGCAAAAGCAGCCTTCCCCCAGTCACACGTCAATTACACGTCATGCTCGAGTTGAGCACAAGTAAGGCAAAGTTCCAGTAAAGTTCCAGCTGATCACGCAACCCCCTCCAGGTATCCAACCACCTATGACATTCACCAATGATCATCACGTGGACGCCCACATGGACGCCCACATTCACGCCTACTTACACGCCCACATGCTCTTATCTCATTCTCTCTTGCTCTGCCTGAAGCACTCCTGCTTACGTATAATATGGAATGTATATATACTGTACTCTGTGAATAAAGTTTGAGAATATTCTGAGCAGAAGACCCTTCCTGACCCCTTGTGGTGATGGAACTATTCTCCCTATAACTCGAGTTATTGGAATAAAGCCCTTTTGAACCTGATACCACAGACTCAGCCTCTTGCTTTATGCATGATCATATTAATAATATAGAAATTATGAGTACGTAATACTTTATTTACGACATTTAATGGCGCCCGAACAGGGACGAATCTCCTTCCCCACGCGCCGGAGATGAAGGTCCAGTTTTGCCCCCTTCTACAGCCGTGACGGACTTCAAGTGTACACGTCGCGGGTTTTCCCGCCAACTCCCTCAGGCCATCGAAGGAGACGGACTGTGACCAGGCATCCATACGAGGCAGTGAGGATTGCGGATCGTCCCGACCCAGAGCCCACCCTGCGAGAGAGCTGTGTCTGAGGTTTCTAGAGATCCACCAAAGATACGCCATTCACTGCGCAGCGTCAAGTGTCTGAGGCCTTCAAGTTCAAGTTCAAGTTCTGCTTCCCGGTGAGTTTTTCATGGGGGTTGCAATAAAGACGGGTTCATTTAATGAACACGGTAAAGACGTGTCTCACTTGTGAGACCGGTATGTTCAAGAGCATGCATCAAGAATTAAAGAATTAAAGAATTAAAGTAATTAAAGTATTCAGGTGCACCGATTTAACTGTATGAATGTTATTGTCTTAGTCAGGTTCAGTTAGGTTTGAATGTGTCAGGTTTTTATGTAAGTTTGTTTCATTGTGGTTTTTGTTTTTTGGGTCATTGTGATTTTGTTTTCGGTTACATTCCAACATGCCGTTGTTTTCAAAACTGCGTAAGATATGTACCAGAAAAGGTGTACTAGAGGAACCAGTTAACATTCCGCCTAGAGACACACCTGGACATTTCATGTACTGTAAGCATGGTTTAGATGCCGTGTTGTTTTTAGAACTATGGGTGGATTACACGAAGGATTTAGAGACAAAGTATAGATGGCCTATCACGGGAACGTGGGATGCGGAATGCATTATGAAGGTAGAGGAAGAGATTTGGAAGAGAAAATCTAGACCTGCTCAGAAGGATGCCATTGAATTATGGCGCAAGGACTCACATAGAAGAACAGAGGAAGAGTTCCACAAAGCAGAGAGAAGTAGACAGGAGTCCAAAAAAGCCAAAGAAAAGAAGGTACAGGAGGAAGGGGAACGGGTAAAAAGAGAACAGACTGAAAGAGAAAGAAATACTGTTGTTGCTGGTATTTATCCCGTCCTCTCAGAGGAACTAGCAAGAGTGGCCCTAGTAGAAAGACCCATTAGAGTGCCACCGCAAGTACCCCGAAATAAAATAAAACAAACAGCATCAGAAACGTTTATTAACACCTACCTAGAGGAATCCCCACCAGCATACGTGGACGGATCTTTCCCTGCACCCCCAACGCAAGAACAGCTCCAGGAGATCGAGGACGGCGGGGAGGGAGGATCCGGGACAACATCAGGAGGGGGGCCGACAGTAAAAGTAGACATCCCCGAATGTATATATGATCCAGATCCAGGAAAGGGCAGAATGCTCGTGTTTTTCCTAAGGCTTAGACGAGCAGTCGCAGATTTGGAAAAATTACCAGATATGGATAAACATCTAAAGAAAATGTACACATTCATAAGAACAGGGGAAGGTTCTGAGTGCATAGCAGAAGCTGTACAAAATAGAAAAGTAATTATTAAGAACTATATCCTTCGCTTCCTAATTAACTGTCTGATCAGGGAAAAAGACGAAGGTGATGGGGACGTAGACCGTTGTTATATTGGTTGGAGTGATCGCATAGATGCCTGTCAGCATGATAAATCAGGACAGACAGACAACATGTTGACCAAAATCCGAAAGGCAATAATAACGTCACACGAAGGAGGACCGAACGAAAAGGCTGAGTTATCATCTGATGATGAAGCAGGGGACAAAGACAGAATAAATTATGTGGGCCACGCCCGGCGATTCGAAAGGCCCAAGGGCCTCAATCACCGTATACAGGGAACGGCTATAAAAGAAAGATATTCCCTTGAAAGCTTGTTCCAAATCACCGAAAAAGCGGTGAATAAATGGTTAGGTAACGATCAGCCCCTCACCCCGACCGAAAATGAACTAGCACGGTCAGCCACCCTGTGAGTATCGCAATATGATATATATAATAATGATATCGTAGAACAGACGTTCTTGAGCCTCCCACCAAACGAACAGCGCATAGCTGGTGTCTACATGGTCCAACATTTGATCACGTTGTATGAGAGTCAATATTCTGGTCCTGGTCTATTGTATAAGTTGCTGGAAGACATAATACTAGACAGGTGGATGAACATGGGTACGGAATTGATTAATGTCATCCTGGATCAGCGACACAAATATATAGTATATATATAGTATACGTGACTAGGTCCCTGCTACCAGCTCCACCACAGGTTAAGGGACAGTTATACGACAAGCTGAACCCCCTACGAGAGGTTCATCCAGTAAAGGATGCAAACAATGAGCTGCAACGAGTGTATGTCTACACCCCCTTGTCAAAATTAGAGATACTGGAAATGAAAAAAATGTTGCCCTCCCATGATAAAGATCCGGGGGGTTTTCACCGAGAACTAAAAGACATTCTCCGCTTAGGAGAATATACATATGCTGACATTCTAAAGTTATTAAAAGTACTATTGCCTGCTGGTATTTACGAGAAGCTTAAAGGACAGGACTGGGAGGTGGGAGAGAAAAAGATCAGCTGGGATCTGTTGGAAACAGAGGAAGGAGCAAGAGGCGCGGGGGTTGGTCTGGGTCCCCGAGCTAAAGCCTTACCTGAACTCCTTGTACAAGTTTTGCCCAGATTATTAATTACCAAGAAAGAAGACTGGGATGCTATTTCAGCCTGTAAACAGAAACCAGATGAGGACACTAGCGATTTTTACTCTAGGTTTGAGAAGTGTTTCACTATCAATAGTGGCCTTAAGCCCGGTAGCGATTCATATCCCCATCTTTTCGTGAGCAAACTAGTAGAAAATTCCCTACCAGAGGTGAAGTATAGGGTACTGAAGGTTGAGAGTACTTGGCAAGCAAACAGCCCTTCCCAAATGTTACAGATGTTACAATATCACCAGAACAGAATTAGAGAAGAACACGACCAGGAAAAGAGACGCATGAAAGATACAAAAATGAAGATGCTGGTGGCCCAATCGACACCGGCAAACACAAACACGAACAGAAATAGCACGAAACAAACTAATGGGACCTGTAATTATTTCAAAAAGCCAGGCCACTTCGTAAATGAATGTGCAGTCCTGAAACACAATATAGCTATAGGTAAAACAAAGCCACGCCCTTATCCTCCCAAGGAAAATAACACACATCAGACCTTAGATACGTTTCCACCGCCGCCACCGCCTGTCCATGCACCTGCACCAGCCCACGCCACAACACAAATGTATGAGCACGCTCAAACTAACTATCCAGACTACCATGCATATTCATGAAGCAGCCCAGAGAGGGAATTCGACTTGCCCCTTATTCCAGTTCCTGTGGACCAAGCGGGTCCCTATGTACATGCACGTTTACTAGGACAAGAGAAAAAGTTTTTGATTGACACTGGGGCAAGCAGAACTACCATCGGTCATTCCGAGGTTCCAGGGGCACCCCTCTCGGGCTCAAAGAGTATATTCCTGGGCTTTTCAGGAAAGCCTATTATTAATGAGGTTTCAGAACCAGTCTCTTTAGGAGTTGATCCACTAATACATACAACAGACTTACTGCTTACTAAATCATGTCCAGAAAACTTACTTGGTATAAAAACATTAAAGGAACTGGGTGCAATTATCTGTTGCTCACCGGAAGGAGTGCGACTGTATTTACGTGATTTCAAGGGACATTTTGTAATAAAAGATTTTGACATCAGGCTCCAAAATGTACCACAGCACCTATGGGCACAAGGCCCGACTGACGTAGGTTTCATGAACATTACACCACACCAGGTCACCCTCAAGGAAGGAGTAGTGCTGCCACGGATTAGACAATACAAAATCCCACCTGAGGCTGAAATAGGGTTACTGAAAATAATCGATGAACTCATCGCACAAGGGGTGGTGATAGAGACAGATTCAAACATATGCAATTCACCTGTTCTTCCTATTCTTAAAAGAACTGATCCCAATACATCACCTGTCTATAGATTAGTTGTGGACCTGCGAGAATTAAACAAATGTGTGGTGCCACAGTACCCTGTGGTCCCGGACATTTCTTCATTATTGACTGCCATTGATGCAAAGGCTACGTTCTTTACAGTTATCGATCTGAAGAACGCATTTTTCAGTATCCCAATACATCCAGACAGCCAATATCTTTTCGGTTTCAGTTTAAAAGGCCGCAGCTTCAGATTCACAAGAGCACCACAGGGCTTCACGGAAAGTCCTAGCATTCACAGTCAGGCACTCAAAAGACAACTAGACAGTATTCATATGCCCACTACTACAGCACTGATACAGTATGTAGATGACATTCTCATTACTGCAAGATCGGAAAGTGACTGTGAACATGCATCACTCACGGTTTTACACTTCCTGGCTGACAAGGGGCACAAGGTGTCCCCTTCGAAACTACAATTCTGTGAACAGCAAGTGGCGTACCTTGGGCACTTGCTATCCAAGGAGGGTAGGCGACTGACACCAGAACGTATTCAATTGATTTCTGGCCTTTCACAGCCCAAGACACAAAAGGAGGTACGTGCATTCATTGGCCTCACTTCATATTGCAGGCAGTGGATTCCCCAGTATGCTTACATAGCCAAGCCCCTAATACAGTTGACGACACAGGAGGCAGCTTCTACTAATGTCCTCCCTTGGACACAAGAACACACTGTGGCATTTGAAGAATTAAAAAGAGCTTTATGTCAAGCACCAGTTTTAGCGATCCCTGATTACAACAAATCTTTTATGCTTTTTGTGACAGAGCGGGATGGAACAGCACTATCTGTCCTCACACAAGATCATGCAGGAAAACACAAGCCCTGTGCTTATTTTTCTAGTACACTGGACCCAGTAGCACAGGCGTTGCCTGCGTGCCTGAAATCTGTTGCAGCAACAGCCTTAGCCATAAGACAAAGTGACTCGATAGTGCTGGGTCACCCCCTGACAGTACAAGTACCGCACTCAGTGGAGGTTCTCTTGAACCGGACACAAACCCAACACCTGACTGTAGCGAGACTGACAGGTTATGAGCTGACGTTATTTCAACCACACATAGAGATCAGACGATGCAACATACTAAATCCTGCAACTCTTTTGCCCTCCAGTACAGAAAGCGTTTCCCCACATGACTGTGTTGAAGTAATACATACCGTGACTAAGCCAATACAAGACTTGACAGATGTTGCACTCCCAGACCCTGACCTAACACTCTATGTTGACGGCTCATGCATGAGGACGGGGGCGGGAGAATTAGTAGCAGCATATGCAGTGACCACTGCTACTGAAATCATAGAGACTAAAAGAATAGACATACTGTCAGCACAAGCAGCAGAGCTCATCGCCCTGACACAAGCATGCATAAGAGCTAAGCACCTGAGAGTAAACATTTACACCGACTCACAATACGCATATGGGGTAGTTCATGACTTCGGAGTACTGTGGAGAGAAAGAGGTTTCTTGACCTCTCACGGGGCCAAGATACAGCATGGCCCCCTTATTCAAGCCCTTCTGGAAGCGATACATTTACCAACAGCCATAGCTATCCTGAAATGCAAAGCACATACTAAAGCCACAGATACCATTTCTCAAGGTAATGATCTGGCAGACCGAGCTGCTAAACAGACAACTCAGACCCCACTAGACATGACAAACTCACAGATACCATCAATGACCAAAGCCATGACAGTCAGGGATCCTTCCAGGGATGTACAAGATATACAGACACATGCTACTCTAGACGAATTAAAGAAATGGTCGGAACAAGGAGGGGTACTGACTGATCAGGGTTGGATGACTAAGGGCAAAGCAACATGGTTTCTTCCTGATTCGATGGTACAAGTGATCATAAATACCACACATAGTCCTGCACACTTAGGAGAGAAAGCAATGCTAGACAGCTTACAGAATATATGGTTCAACAAGCACCTGCGTGCAGCAGCGAAACAAAAGGTCAGAACATGTATGATCTGTTGCCAATTCAATCCAGGTAAAGGCATTCCGATGGAACAAGGTGGATTCCATCCACCTGACCATCCTTTTGAAGTCCTCCAAATGGATTATATCCAAATGGACAGATGTAGAGGTTACAAATATGTCCTGGTAGTAGTATGTTCACTGACAAGGTGGACAGAAGCTTACCCAGTCCCTGATTATACTGCTGTAACTACCGCCAGACAATTGGTGCGAGAGTTTTTCCCACGTTATGGATTACCGCGTGTCGTATATTCCGACAACGGTCAGCCTTTCTCCTCTGAACTCATGAAACAGGTGTCCCTCCTGTTAGGGTATACCTGGAAGTTCCACTGCGTACGACATCCTGAGGCAGCAGGCCTTGTGGAAAGACACAATCAGACCTTAAAGATAAAACTAGCAAAGATTTGCGCAGACAAAGGTGTAGATTGGATGGTAGCCCTGCCGGTTGCCCTCTTTTACATGCGAATGGTAGCCCACTCTAGAACAGGTTTATCTCCCTATGAAGTGGTCTTTGGTAGACCACCGAATATGTGGGGCACTCCGATGCCTAAAAAAATTACTGATGTTGATAGTAACATGCTGACAGATTACCTGGCTTCCTTGATGTCTGCACTACTCTCTTGTCGTTCGCAGGTTGCTGCCGCCTTCCCTGACAACACCCAGGTCAAGGACCACTCCATCGCTCCTGGGGATTATGTTTTAATAAGGAACTTTGATAGAACGAGTCCTCTTGAGCCGAGGTGGAAGGCGCCAAAGTTGGTATTATTAACCACGAGGACAGCTGTTAAAGTCGAAGGACGGAAAGGATGGGTTCATCTTCATCATTGTAAACGCTACTTCGGGAATAACGATTCTTTTAAAAAGGACACAAACTTTTCAGACTTTGAGCCCCCTTTACTAGAGGAGACCCCCCAGCAGGAGTACAAAGCTAAACTTAGATCTAAAAAGTCAGAACCCGTTTGATCAATTAAGTCCACTAGGTGGTGAAGCGGTTGAACATGTATTCTGACTTGCATAAGATCTTGGACAATAATAATGATAAAAAGAGCAAGATGAAAAGCAAATACTGTAAAATATTACGTGGTAGATGTATAGTGACTTTGATTTTTCTATCTCTTCTGTGCATCACGATAATATGTATCAGCTTAAAACTACATGCTATTTTTCCTCCTATTGCCTCACTCTTACACTCCTCCACTAATGACACCATAAAGCACACATTTAGTGATCTGCCATCCCATGAGCTATCATATCGACTTGCCTTACGCAACAATACCTTTATTCAGATGCTGCACCATTCATATCAGACTAGCAATGCTACAGACTGCTGGGTCTGTGGCCGACTTCCCCCGTATCAGAAGGTGAAGGGAGTGTTGCCTCTTTTCCCTTTTCTGTTCTCCCATAATGGTTCTTGCGGAGCATGGTTTGCCTTAATGACATCCATCAACGGTGATGCCAAAGAATGTCAAGACAAGGAGTGTAGGGGCGAATGGGTATGGGGTAACTTGAATAAAGTCATGAATGAAGCATGTTTCCCAGATGAAGAAGGTCTTCCCCAAAGAAAAGGTACAGATCTAGAAAATGAAGAGTACCAGCAAGGAAATGCGACCCTCGACTTTATAGTGTTGAATGTCAAGCCCATACACAATTTAGGTCCATCCTCAATTACAGTCCTGCCAGTAAAAGGGAACTTGTGTGTCAGAAAAGAAGGCTCAGTACATTTGGGGCACAGCGAGTGTAATACTATAATAGTGTTTGAAGACAAAGGAAAGTCCTATTTCAGAGCATCACGACACACCTACTTTATTTGTGGCCAGACAGCCTATGTGCAACTGCCATTAGACTGGGGTGGGACGTGCTACATATAATTTCTTTTACCACCCGTTTTCTTGGCCCCATCGAACTATCATCAAGATCTCCAACTAGCACTTATCAGACACAGACGAGGGCTCGATGCCTCCGGCATTGACCAGACTGAGACAGCTTGGGAGCAATATACAGATTTCAACAAAGGATTCTTTTTCTTCATAGGTCCCGTCCAGAATAGTAAACTTATCCGCAGGTTAACAAGGATTCTAGAAACAGTTGCAAATGTGACTGCATCAGCCCTGGGGAACTTGACCCAGGAACAGTCTGCTATGAGAATGACCGTTCTTTAGAATCGTCTTGTTCTTGACGTCATCCTGGCGGATAGGGGCGGGGCTTGTAGGATCATAGGCTCCAGCTGTTGCGTTTTCATCCCTAATAACGCACCGTCTGTATACAAAGCAATAACAAGGCTCCACAAGATCGCCCAAAGCATACATCAAGACCCAGGCACGTGGACTTGGTCCAGTTGGCTCTGGGGAGTAATATCGGCATGGGGATGGAAAGTGTTGACCGTCTGTGGGTTAATACTACTAATGGTATTCAGTTGTTGCCTATGTCTGCAGTGTGGCCCGGCCATTTGTGGCCTGTGTGCTACTGCATGTGTTCCACATCCCCATTTACAAAGCATTGAAAATGGAAAAATAATGCTGCAAGAACAGATCGACTGTCTCATGAGAATAGATGTGACATGAAGGGCCCACTAGGGGACAAGGAGGGAATGAGGAAATAAAAAATGGTGTCCCCTGTGTGCCCCCTCAACGCTTCATGTACACATGCATGTATCCCATGCATTTCCCCTCCATGGCCTGTCTATCATGATGCTTATACTATAAACGTGGCCTGCCATCATCAAGTCTCCCATGAGAGAAACGACAAATCTGCATTGAGGCCTACACGTTTTGCATCATGTTTTCTTGCACTCGTGTCATTTTCATGAAAACCCATTATTGTGGCTCAGCCAGAGCCGAAAAGAGGTTTCAGGCCTCAGACGCTCTGAGAGCTGCAGCTGCGTATCCTTGGCCTTGCACACTTGGGCCTCAGCCAAAGGGGCCCTGTCCGAGGTGCCGAGACAGTATTGAGCACGGTTATCTGCTTACTCCTACTGAACCACATTCCTGCCTGGAGAAGGAGGAATAAACATAACCCATCTGCAAAGGAGAAAGCCTAGCCTTTCTGTCTCTTTTTGTGTGATTACAAAGCTCACGTCAGTGAAAAGCCCATAGCCCCCATCTAAGGCCTACGCAGAAATAGATGCCACATTGGCTCTTGGTGATGGGCAACCTATGTCACAAATCAGTCCCTGCTCACCAATGATCATCACGTGGACGCACACATGGACGCCCACATTTACGCCTACTTACACACCCACATGCTCTTATCTCATTCTCTCTTGCTCTGCCTGAAGCACTCCTGCTTACGTATAATATGGAATGTATATATACTGTACTCTGTGAATAAAGTTTGAGAATATTCTGAGCAGAAGACCCTTCCTGATCCCTTGTGGTGATGGAACTATTCTCCCTATAACTCGAGTTATTGGAATAAAGCCCTTTTGAACCTGATACCACAGACTCAGCCTCTTGCTTTATGCATGATCATATTAATAATATAGAAATGATGAGTACGTAATACTTTATTTACGACAGCTCGCATAATCGTGTAATTTTGGTAATTTTGCATCACAAACGTAATGTGTAATTACAAAAATTACTCTGATTACTCTGGCATAAACATTTTGTGCAGGTCTGATCTGAACATGGCAGCTTCAAGTGGTCTATGGAAAGCCCTTCCTCTGGAGTCTCACCCTGACACCGTTGGCTGACCCCTTCCCACCAAAACCTCAAAGGGGAGCCATCCTGTGTTTGGCTCCAGAGGTCTGGCCTTCCTCATTTGTTTCTTTTAAGTTTAGGCATGCCGAGGACAGATGCTATGTGCAGTATTAATTAACACATTCTGATTTCCTACCCACCTCTTCCTTTCTCAGGAACGGGACCAAGCACTGTTAATGGCTCTATTGTGTGGGCAGGCTTTTGATCTTCCTGCTGGGCAACAGAGTGATTAACTTGGCAAAGTAGTGGGGGGCAAAGACCTTGATTCAGAATATATGGCTAAGCCAGGTAAAATGACAATTCTTAAAGTGTCATAAGGATTAAAGTAATCACAAAAGTGACAATGGATCTGTACTCGGTGTAGGTGTTTACTCTAACATTGATTCCTGACCTGTGTCTCTTAGTCTAAGTATGGCAAAACTGTGCAGAGGCACAGATATGTTCCATAAGGTATAATGTAGTGAGTGCACAGCCTTTCAGTTAACATTGCTGACTATGAATGTCCACTCACATTATAAGAACTACACAAGGTCAGCACCAATCCCTGAAGTGGTCCTTCTGAGATAGGTTTCCTGGGCGCAGATACTGGGCTGAGGTAGATGGTACTTTCACACTCTCAGCCTGCAAACGTGTGCACATGTTTGTGTTCATGTGTTTGTGTGTTACCTGCCGAGAGACTCTTATCGTTGCTGTGCAGCAGTGGCCTTAACTTTAAAGGTGGTTAGCAATCTCAGTCTATTTCCACAGAATTTACAGTCAGTGAGAGTCAGGTTGTGAAATTTACTCACAGTAAAGGTCAAAAGCCAGGTAGCCAAAAAAACACAATCCAGGGGGATTAAACTGCTACAAACACATTTTGCAATACTCTTGCCTGTAAAAATATCATAGTCCATCTGTTCACATTACCTCACATTAAATCTGACTTGCATTACTTCATTTTAAGCAATCCAGTTTGATCAGATCTCATATGCAGTCTGGCTTGCATTGCCCTTTGTCTAGGAGATCTAGGGGCATATTTACAAAAATATGTTGGAGCTTGGAGCTGCGACGAAATGAGCAGTGCCGCACTCTGGCATTTTTAAAATGCAGTGATGCGCTGTATTGGCAAGAATACGGAGCACCCCTGTGTTTCCCCTAGCGCTGAGACAAAAGAAGCTGCCTAGCGCCAGCACAGGTTCCCTGCCACCATGTAGCAACGGTGCATGTGCTGCAGGGGCGATTTTTTATCTGCAATAGGAGACACCATCCTCCACACAAAGAATCATTCATGGTGATTTGCCAGTCAGTCAATAGGCTTTATTTCGATAAAATCTTATCTTAAAAAGCAATACATACAATATGGTAAAAACACAAAAAAGAGCCATAACAATGCAATATAATCAATAAAATATACAATAAACAAATGGCATTAATAAATTACCTAAACACACAAATGTAAATCCTCCGATTAAACAATTAATTTAAGCCTTATTGATCTAATCACCCAGGCCCAATTTAAAAACTTTGCCATGCCACACACAATTAAGGGCCGTGTGTCTGACTTCAATATTCTCAAGGCTACCATATAATGCCTAGTACCCAGCTCCTTACATAATGGTTTTAACCACCTAGATCTAGGGGCTTTGTAGGCAGGGCACTCAAACAATAGATGGGCAACCGACTCAGTCCTCTGAGAACAGAAAACACACAAGGGACTAGTTTGAGCCGGGATTTTCCAGCGGGCAGTCAGTTCTCCCACTGGTAGGACACCAATTCGAAATTTGATATACAAGGCCCTATCTCTGGGTTTTGAAATTATATCGAGATAGGGTTCCCGAAAGGACACGTCCTTAACCAAGATGAATTCACTGGAAGATCTACATAAATTTGGGTTAGAGTTGTTCCTACCCACTACCCAATTTCAAAAAATCTTCTTCAAGGCGGATTTGGGAGGGGCAGACCTGGAATACCATGACTCCCAGAGACCCAATTACCCCAGCAAAAATTTGACATCCCTTAACCACCCAATTTTTGACCAACCGGGCCGCGATAAAATCTCCCTCAGCCCATCTGCATAACTCACTAATTCAGGGACTCTCCATAGGCGAGCCCAGAGGAGCAAGGGGCGAAGCCTTGCCTGTTCGCTAATAGAGCGGCAGCCAGCCCATATCCATAAATAGAGGTAAGGACGGGGTACTATAAGGGAGGGACAACAAGTCTTTCAGAAATTTACTCTCTGAACGTGCTAGCAGGTCAGTATTCTGCAAGCCCCATTGCTCAGCACCATACAGGGCCGCACTAACCCCTCTGGCTGTGTAGATGTCCAGCACAGGAGCGATAGGTTTTGAGGTGGATAATCGTTGTTCTTTAAGAAGAGCCCCTACCACCCTTTTTTGACTCAGCAAAATCTTCTGGAGATGGGAAGTCCACCGCATAGTATCAGTGAGACGAATGCCAAGGTAATCAAACTCCTTGACCCTTTCCAAAGGCACCCGATTTAAAATTGGAGATTTTCCAAGCTTCTTCGGGGGATTAAGGATCAGATATTTAGTTTTAGCTGTATTAATTTGAAGACCCCTTTTCTCGCAAAAAGTTTGGAAACTGTCAAGGAGACTTTGTAGGCCCATCGGGGATTTGGAGATGAGCAGGGTGTCGTCGGCGAATAGTAAGGTGGGTATTCTCCTGCCCGCCAGGGATGGTGAATCGGTCGGATTTTCCAAAAGATGCTCCACCACTCCGTTCACATATAAGGTGAACAGAGTGGGAGCAAGCACACACCCTTGGCAGACACCCCTATTCACCGGTATTCTAGCGGTCTTCTCCCCCTGCTTACCCCACCTCACCTGCGCAAAGTTACCTGTATGAAGCTTCATTACCAAGGATAATAAATATGCGGGCATTCCCATTTCAGACAAAACCTTCCACAAACAGCCC
The DNA here is from genome assembly GCF_964204655.1 of Triturus cristatus. Classification (NCBI taxonomy): domain Eukaryota; kingdom Metazoa; phylum Chordata; class Amphibia; order Caudata; family Salamandridae; genus Triturus; species Triturus cristatus. Next base: position 238,458,519 of record NC_140594.1, on the reverse strand, counting down.
CGAGGGACTAGGTCAAATGCAGACCGTAAATCAATAAAGGCAAGATACAAACTGCCTTTGACCAGGACAACCACTTTCCAATACAAGAGCATCAGTCTAAATGTCTGCTCAATAGTCCTGGTGCCTGATCTAAACCGAGCCTGTAGGTCTGAGAGAATTTTCTTGTCATCTATCCACTGAAGCACTCTCCCCAGAACCACCTTCCCCGCCACTTTCTGGGAAGAATCAATTAGGCTTATGGGCCGGTAATTAGCTGGGTCGTCCCGGCCCCCTTTCTTGAAGATCGGAACGACCTCAGCACCCATCCAGGAATCAGGAAGAGCTGCACCACAGTACGATGCATTTAATAGTGATGAAATAAGTAACCCCCATTCCGTTAGGTTAAGACGGAACAGATCCCCCGGTATCCCGTCTGGGCCTGATGCTTTATTGGGGACAATAGAGTTAATAACCTTCTCCACCTCCTTGGGCGTAAAAGTAACATCTTCGCTCAACCCGAAAAAGCTCAGAGAAGGTAAGACAATCATCCCACTGGTATCGTCCTGGGAGGGAGTATAAAGTTTGGAGAAATGGTTAAACCACATCTCCTCAGAGATGTTACAAGTTAACAAAGAGTCAACCGGCCTGTTCCTCGACCTAACTAGGTCCCAAAAGCCCCTCGAGTCTCTCCCAGCACTGGCCATTTTCAAATCACACCAGAACTTATCGTCCCACTCTTTCTTAGCAATACTGATAGCATACCTATATTCCTTCCTAGCCACGCCAATCAACTCAGAACTCTTAGACTTCACAGCTTCAATTAGAACCCTTTTCACCCTCCGACATTCCTTGGAATACCATCCGTGGTTGCCCCCAGATTCCCTACAGACTCTAGTTGAAGAACCCTTATTCCATATCACAAATAACTCTCCCAGGGCTTCAATAGTATCACAAAAAATGGAGGAAACGCCAGGGTAGGTCAGGGGGCCGGTTCCTAGATTTGACATAGCCTTAGTCAAGGTCAGACCTATTTCCTGAACCTTCCCCTCGTCCAAAATAACCTTTTGCCATTTAAGATGCCTCCCACAGTTTGCTGGACAGACTTCCCCAGTTGACCGCAAGACTGGAACTTCTTGAGAGTGAGTAAGGGCTAACAGCATAGGGGAAAGTGACAAAGAAAGCGGGTTATGGTCGCTGTCTATAGATGGAAGGACAGCCATGTCAATCATATAAGCCCAAAGCTTAAGGTCCAGTAAAACATAATCTATTCTTGAGGAATAGCCAACCCTGTTGAACGTGTTTGCTCCACAGCGGTCTGAAGTTGTTCTGCCATTCGCCGCCCTTAAGCCATATTCCAAAACTAGGGCATTAAGCTGCATGGCCCGTTTGGACCATCTTTTTATAGGTGCTATTGCTAATGGTGGAATACCCCTCCTCTACAATGCCCAGGATGTCGTCTGCAGCAAGAGGCACAAAGGTGCAATTAAAATCTCCAGCAACCAGAACATGCATGTCAGGACTACACCAAGTAAGTTCGTCTTTCAGCCCTGATATAATTGGCGATGACATACCACTATTGCCACCTCTAACATAAATGTTAAAGATTTCCAGGAACCGCCCTCTGTGAGATCCGGTAAGGGAAATTCTCATTAGATCAGGGAACTTGGAAGCCCTCAACCTGATCTGGAGGCCCAACGCAATACTAACCCAGATGAGCAGGCCACCCGAAGGGCGACCTCTCCCTGAGATGGAGGAAATTGCTTGAACAAAATAGGTGATATAGCCAACCTTATAACAAGGCTCCAGACACCAAGTCTCTTGGAAGATACATATTCCAAAAGACTCAATGAAGATGTTCCAGTCCGGAAGGGCTAAATTTCTGGCGATGCCAGCTATGTTCCAGCTTACAATCCTTAAGTCGCCTTTGGTTTTATCTCGAACCACTTGCAGATGTTGTGGGGCCATACTGTGCCCAGCGCGGGGCTCACATATTGTGCCCACAGACCCTATCAACATACAATTGTTCTCTAAATGGCAATAATCCAGTACAGCCTCATTCTGTGTACCAGAAGAAGGGGAAGACAGAGGAGCATAGGAATTGGAAGACGCCATTAAACCCCCTAAATGCATCAAACTACGGCTTACAGGAAAAACAACTGGGATAGCAGCCCTCCCCGCAATATGCAGGACTTCAGGTCAACAGCCCCGCCTCTGCCAACGAGGACCTGTACCTGAAAACTGTGGGAACAAACTATGGGGAGGAAAGGTAGAATGGGAATACAATTTGTCCCTTCCCCCCCAGTTCGGAGTGCTATCTGGCCAAAGGGTTGCTTGATACGGATAGAAGTAATTCAGGGTGTGGGTGTTAATTCCTGAGTTACCTTCCCTGTAAAAATGGCTGCAGATGAAGCTGGCTACCCGGGATCTATAAAATTAACTATAATGCATTCACCCCTCAGATCTTTGGGCCTGATCCCCAGCCAAGTAACCCGTCTTACATGAAGGATCTGACCATCCAAAAAGCTAGGTAACGGTCTATTTTCCCTAGTGATTTGCTCCTCCATGTGTGCTGCAAAAAGCAGCACACATGGAAAGAGCAAAAAAAAAGGCGAAATTAATGATTTCCCCTTGTATCGCCATTCTTCAACATGGTAATCCATGGTGTTAGAATGGCGCTGTTTTTGGCGCTGACTCAGCCTTGAAAATTTGGGGCGGCGTCAAAAAGCAATGGGTATTGTGGTGGAACGCCCACAGCAACACCCATTGCACTGCCCTTTGCTGCAGAGGGCTGTGTCAGAAAGGGGCATATTTACAGGGTGGTGTTAAGCCACTTTAGGTGGGTCAGCCCCACCTTGTATATATGAGAAATTATGCTAAGCCACTGGAGCGTCAAAAAAAGTGACACTCCGGTGACGATTTGGTCTTCTGAATATGCCTCCAAATTTGTAGGGTCATAACTTTGGTCTTGCTAAAGCCCCTCTCCAGTAAATAATGATAAAGGTATATTAAATATTTTTTATGTCATATTTTTTGCTAATAAAATGCATTAGATTTTGATAGAGGTTACACATATGCAATAGATTCCATCTCGCTTGCCTAATTAACAGTTACATTGTTAATTATCCTGCTCAAAGTTTCTTTTTTTATGGTCCCCACAATAATTTACTGATTCGAGCAATTGGGTTTGCTTTAATGTTTGGTTGTCACTTTCTGCTTGTCCTTTCATCAGTGCTCATTTTATTTCTGTTCTTACCTGAATTTAATGGTTATGTTGCCTCAGGGCACATGGATTATGTGAACACTTTGTAATGATAGAGCCCTAGGTTCAACAATTGATTTTTGTGGTTGACAGTGCACTTGAGGTGTACTGTTTGTTTAACTAAGGCCTGTTGTATTATCCTCAAAACAATAAAATATATTTTATTGATTTTGTGAAAGGCACTGCGTGCTTCAAGGTGGCTTCCTCTTGATCAATCACACATCCAATCACAGGTGCAGGGTTAAGAGAAGCATATTTATCAGTAGGGGGCATTTGACTTTCTTGAAACGCTGGTTTCTCATCTTTCCAATGGTCCTCTGTAAGATTCTGTCTTCAATAAGTAACTGTCACGCATGTGAAAGTCTATAAAGGAAGTTTATTTATCTTATCAAGGATAACATCATATCCTAACGAAAAGCTTGGGCCACCTGTAGTTGGATGTATGACGTTACAACGCATACTTTTACAACGCATGCACTTACAACGCAATTTTTACAACGCAACATCCACTACAACGCATTCCATTACATCGCATGACACTACAACGCATTTTTAAAAACTACCTTTACAACGCATTCCATTACATCGCATACTACCTTTACAACACATACCATTACAACGCATAATATTACATTGCATTTAAGGTAAGTATCGGATAGTATAGGGGTAAAAATTACTATTCTAACTCCAGGGGGTGCAACAGTAGGGTAAGTGTTGGATAGTATAGGGGTAAAAATTACTATTCTAACTCCAGGGGGTGCAACAGTAGGGTAAGTGTTGGATAGTATAGGGGTAAAAATTACTATTCTAACTCCAGGGGGTGCAACAGTAGGGTAAGTGTTGGATAGTATAGGGGTAAAAATTACTATTCTAACTCCAGGGGGTGCAACAGTAGGGTAAGTGTTGGATAGTATAGGGGTAAAAATTACTATTCTCACTCCAGGGGGTGCAACAGTAGGGTAAGTGTTGGATAGTATAGGGGTAAAAATTACTATTCTAACTCCAGGGGGTGCAACAGTAGGGTAAGTGTTGGATAGTATAGGGGTAAAAATTACTATTCTAACTCCAGGGGGTGCAACAGTAGGGTAAGTGTTGGATAGTATAGGGGTAAAAATTACTATTCTAACTCCAGGGGGTGCAACAGTAGGGTAAGTGTTGGATAGTATAGGGGTAAAAATTACTATTCTAACTCCAGGGGGTGCAACAGTAGGGTAAGTGTTGGATAGTGTAGTGTAATATTATGCGTTGTAATGGTATGCGTTGTAAAAGTAGTATGCGATGTAATGGAATGCGTTGTAAAGGTAGTTTTTAAAAATGCGTTGTAGTGTCATGCGATGTAATGGAATGCGTTGTAGTGGATGTTGCGTTGTAAACATTGCGTTGTAAGTATAGTGCGTTGTAAAAGTTGCGTTGTAAAGGTTGTTCCCCCCTGTAGTTGTATGGAATCTGGACGGACGGGCTTCCACCCAACTAGTTTGGCCAGGATGTAACACATCCTTCTCTGTTAACATTTTGCATTTCACAAAACTATTTACAATTCTCCACAATCATGTTTCAATAACCACCTTAACGAATTAACAAATACAATAATATAATATGTACATTATACATTTTGAATACCACAAGTTTAGGTTTTTAACTCACTCATATGTATACTAAAAGTGCTATTCCACCTTTCAGTCCTTGCACCACACAAGATTTTGTCGAATTCTCAACCCATCTTCTTTCCTTCCTTGTGCTTTGACATTACTACCATATTTACCAATTTCCCTACACTATTTTATACTCTCTTCAACACACTTCGACTTTTTGTCAACACCTGGCCATAACCATCGAGGAACTTTCACAAATTTGATCATGTTCCAAACATTTCTATCCAATAGTTCTTCAACTTGATTATCGACCCTAACTATCTTCATCGGCACTGAATACTTTGACTCACCAGATTTTACTAACCTTCCTTTCCTTACTCGCACCCAATCATTCTTTCTCAATGGTTGCCCTTGTTCATTCGCATAGTATTGCATAATATCCAGTTCAACCTCATTTGTCAATCGTGGTTTGATTTGATTACCAATGTCACCCCTTATTTTGTCTAATAGCTCCACCATCCACATCTGATTCAAATTGCACACAACTTTCCTTCTTCTCATTTTTTTCAAACGGAGACATGTCTCCTTCATTCCTAGAAGTCTTCCTATAACTCCATAATAGTTTGGTGACAGTTCTTCTGATGAATTATGGCAAGTTGTAAACCTTCCTTCAACACTGTAATCCACCTTTCCACAATCCCATTACTCTGAGGATAATAAACTGATGGTGCTTATGCTCAATCACATGACCTTCGAGGAATGTCCTCATTTCATTAGAAACTAATTGTACACCATTATCCATTGCTAAACATTTAGGAAACCTTTCTCTCTCAAAAGTCTAGTTCAAAAATGTAATCACTATTCTTGATTTAATCTGTGGTACCAATTTGACTTCTGGTCTTTGTGATGGTTATTAGATCAAAATGATGGCATAAATTTGATTCTTACCAATACCCATGGATCCTGCAGTGTTATTGGGATATTCTCTAGATGGCATTGACACTGTTTTTTTTCATACTTTAAATGTTTCTGAGATTTATCGCTGTTGGCACACTCAACGTAGGATCTAAGTTTTCTTTCAACACACCTATCAATGGCTGGCCAGCAAAACTCACCTCTAACTCTTCTTTTCATGCTGCTTATTCTAGGATGCCCTTTATGGGCCAGTTCCAATTAAGTTTGTATCAAACTTTCTGGTACCACTAGCTGCTCATACAATTTATGTGCTACATACAAGAATGGCGAAAACAACAATTGATGGACAGAATGCAGAACAATGTCATAGATTCACCCCAATACAGAGATATGGGCCTAAATCCATTCGTTTTTTGCTCACCATGCCATTCCAGTTTGAACCTAGCCATATGCAAATCGGTCTTGACCCTGTGCCCAATGGGAACAGTCCAGCCTGAACTGCCAGGCCAGGTCCTCCCTGGACTGGAAACAAGCATCCTAGGACCAGTTTCGGGGTTTCACCCCTCATCAGCCAGGATAGCTTGACTCCAGTGGCATGGAGAGCATGGGACACACGTCTGGGCAAACCCGTCCCACTCCGGGTGACAAATGCAAAAACAACTATTGATGGACAGAATGCAGAACAATGTCACACATTCACCCTAGTAGAGATCTGGGCCTAAATCCATCGCTTTTTTGCTCACCATGCCATTCCAGTTTGAACCCAGCCATATGCAAATCAGTCTTGACCCTGTGCGCAATGGGAACAGTCCAGCCCGAACTGCCAGGCCAGGTCCTCCCTGGACTGGAAACAAGCATCCTAGGAGCGGTTTTGGGGTTTCACCCCTCATCAGCCAAGATAGATTGACTCCAGTGGCATGGAGAGCACGGGACCCACGTCTGGGAATAACCGTCCCAATAAGACTGGCAAATGCAAAAACAACAATTGATGGACAGAATGCAGAATAATGTCATACATTCACCCCAGTACAGAGATCTGGGCCTAAATCCATCATATTTTTGCTCACTATGCCATTTCAGTTTGAGCCCAGCCATATGCAAATCAGTCTTGACCCTGTGCCCAATGGGAACAGTCCAGTCTGAACTGCCAGGCCAGATCCTACCTGGACTGGAAACAAGCATCTTACGACCAGTTTCGGGGTTTCACCCGCCATCAGCCAGGATAGCTTGACTCCAGTGGCATGGAGAGCACGGGACCCACATCTGGGTTTGCCCGTCCCACTCGGGGTGACAGATGCGAAAACATTAATTGATGGATAGAATGCAGAACAATGTCATACATTCACCCCAGTATAGAGATCTGGGCCTAAATCCATCATTTTTTGCTCACCATTCCATTCCAGTTTGAACCCAGCCACATGCAAATCAGTCTTGACCCTGTGCCCAATGGGAACAGTCCAGCCCGAACTGCCAGGCCAGGTCCTCCCTGGAATGGAAACAAGCATCCTAGGACCAGGTTCGGGGTTTAAGCCCTTATCAGACAGGATAGCTTGACTCCATGGCATGGAGAGCAGGGGTAGGCAGCTCAAAACCGCTCCTTGGTTTAGCAATGAACTCAGAATCGCTAAATCAGCCTGTAAGCATCTCGAGAGAGCTTGGAGGAGGAATTTTGATGAACTGAATATAAATATAGCCTAAAAAAATATCATGCTATGATCAGGAAAGCACGGGCCACCTATTACAGCAACAGGCTCGAGACAGCTGAGAACTCTTTGAAAGAACTTTTTACTATCTTCAAAGATATCACGTTGCTAGCAAGAGTAACTGCTCCTGACACTAGCTCAGTTGACTCCTGCAATAGGATAGTGGATTTTTTTGCGGAGAAGGTGGGAAGGATCTATGCCACCTTCCCTGATTCAGCACAACATGGATGCGTTAGCAGTAAGGGGGTATCCAGGACACCAGAGGTGGAATGCCTCTGTGACTTTGTAGTCCCCAGCCAGGACATACTTCAAGAAGTAGCCCTCAGTATTAAGTCTCGCTCACCTAGAGATCCGGCCTCCCTAAGATCCTTAGGAGGAGCTTAGCTGTATTAGAACCCTATATCAGACACCTCTTTGAGCTCTCGTTCTCATCTGGAGTTGTCCCTAAAAGATGGAAAGAGGCTATTGTCATTCCCCTAAAAAAGAAATTGAACATTAGTATGAGTGAGCTGGATAATCTTCGTCCCATTTCCCTCCTGCCTTACTTTGTGAAAATAGCAGAGAAGGTGGTTAACATCCAACTGACTGCGCATATTAATCACCATAACCTTCTCCACCCTACACAATCGGGCTTCCGTGCCACCTATTCTACTGAATCGGCACTGCTCTTATCTACTGAAACTATTTGTAGACAGGTGGATGCGGGACAGACGGTTGCTCTAGTCTTTTAGATCTCAGTGCCGCATTTGACACTGTTGCCCATCACACGCTACTGTAGCGCCTTAGGGAAGGAGGAATGGTTGGTAGGGTGATGAAACGGTTGAGTTCCTTCTTACTTGACCACAGTTTTCAGGTGTCACAGAAACCTTTCCTCTCTAAAAGCGTCAAGCTGGACCAGGGGGTCCCACAGGGCTCCATACTTAGCCCGACTCTTTTTAATCTGTACATCACCCCCCTGGCAGAGAACGTAGGGAAGTTTGGAGTCAGTGTGGTGTCATATGCTGACGACACGCAACTTGTGGTGACTCTTACCCAAGACTCTGAGGAGGCAGCCTTAAACTTCTTGTGTCTTCAAGAGTTGGCGTCTTGGATGGCCTTTAATTGCCTTAAACTTAATGGCAATAAAACAGAGGTTCTAGTGATAGATAAAGCCCCCTCGATCTGGTCATCTGCTTGGTGCCCTCAAACCCTGGGCCGGACTCCATCACCTAAGGACCAGGTAAAGAACCTGGGGATGTGGCTGGACACCAAACTGTCTTTTGAAACTCATACCAGGTGTGTGACGGGAAACTGTATTGGGGTCCTGAGCACTCTCTGGAAGACCTTAGATGTACTCCCGGTGTCAGCAAAAAAAACGATGGTCCACGCCCTTGTGACGTCTCGTTTGGACTACGCGAATGTTCTGTATCTAGGAGTGAATATTAAATGTGTTTAGAGACTCCAGCGCATCCAGAATGCGGCTGCGCGTCTTGTTTTATTGCTCCCGAGGAGAGCCTCATCCAGCAAGGCCCTGGCTTCCCTGTATTGGCTCGCGGTGAGGGAACGTGTTTTGTTTAAAGCTATGTGTGTCAGTCATCGTATTCTGCAGAAGAAGGGCCCCTCCTATCTGCATGACCTTCTCAACCAGTATGTTCCCACGCAGGGTTTAAGATCTAGTGGGACGGGTCCAGTCAGCATCCCGATCATCAGAAGAGCCAGGATGGGTGGGCGCTCCTTTAGCTTTTTAGCGGCCTCTCATTGGAATAAGCTTCCGATAGGGCTCCGGCTGGAATCATCGAAGACTATTTTTCGGAAAAAGCTCAAGACGTGGCTTTTCCCATCTGGTAACTCTATTGATTGACAACTCTCTGCTTTATCCTCTGCCTGGATCAGGCACTTGTCGCAGTGCGGGAACGCACTAGCTAGTGCAGCCATGCACTTTATAAATTTGATTTGATTTGATTTGATTTGATAGAGATCTGGGCCTAAATCCATCGTTTTTTTGTTCACCATGCCATTCCAGTTTGAACCCAGCCATATGCAAATCAGTCTTGACCCTTTTCCCAATGGGAACAGTCTAGCCTGAACTGCCAGGCCAGGTCCTCCCTGGACTGGAAACAAGCATCCTAGGACCGGTTTCAGGGTTTCACTCCTCATCAGCCAGGATGCATGGAGAGTACAGGACCCACGTCTGGGCATACCCATCCCACTCGGGATGACATACAAGAATGACAACAGCTGTTCTTCCATATTTTTTTTCCTCTGCTAAGTCACCTTAAGATACCTTAATAGTTTTTGAAAATCACTAACATTTCGATAAGTTGTCTTCAATTGAATCTCTTTAATACATCTCTTGGACACATCACAAATCGATATCACGTTTTTCATTGCATTGTCTTCAATTTTGACTTCATCGTCAATCACAGGAAGCCTTGATAAACAGTCCGCAAAAAATGTTTTCATCCCAGGAATGTATTCAACTTTAAAGTGAAATTCTTGCAGCTCGTATTGCCATCTGCCTATTCTAGGCATTGCTTTACTACAACCCTTTGTAGTAAATAAGTCTACCAATGGCCAATGGTCAGATGTTACTATGAAGACCGTTCCATAAACCTATTTTCGAAAGTATTCAAGTCCCCACCAACATGCTAGAGTTTCTTTTTCTAAAGGTGAGTATTTACCTTCCACACCCCTTAGTGGCCTTGATACAAAATCGATTGTAACTAATTTTCTCTTGTGATTATGCATTAAGACCGCCCCTATGTCAACATTCCTGGCATCTGAGACAAAGACAGAATCGCATCTAGTATCAAAGTTGCCAGTGCAGGAGCCGACGCTATTCACACTTTTAGAGTTGAACTCAGCCGCACAATTTTCATCCCACACAAACAATTGATTTATTTTCATCAAATTTCTCATGTGGAAACTTTTGTCCGAGAACAAGGGAATACATTTGGCATATTATTCTGCCGGCCCCAGAAATTATTTGAGCTGGTCTTTATTTAGAGGTTCAGGTGCCTCTTCTATTGCTCTGACGAGATCATGTTGGGGTACAACTCCTTCTTTACTAGTGCAGTGTCCCAAATAATCTACAGAATCCACTCCTAATGTACATTTCTCTTTGGCTAGAGTCAAGACATTTTCCTGCAAAATATTCAAAACTTTATATAGAGTTCCTGAGTGTTCTTGTTCAGTGTTTCCAAAAACCAAAATATCGTCCTGAAAATATAAGGCATTTTTCAACGTTTTAACCAGACTATGCATGATCCTTTGAAATACAGAAGATGCTGAGATGAGTCCAAATAGCATCTTCGTATACCTATAAGCCCCTTCAGAGGTTATGCATGATGTGTATTGTTTGCTATCCTCATGCAGTGCTATTTGATGGTATGCAGTGGATACATCCAATGATGAACATATTGTTGCCCCTTCAACATAGCAAACACATCTCTTATATTGGGTAGGGGTAGCCGATCCACACAGATACAATCATTCAAGTCTTTTAAGACAACACATAATCTTACTTTTCCAGTTGGTTTCTGTACAACAACCATGGGTGACAGCCATTCGGGGGATTCGATTTCCTCTATTACTTCCTGGTTACGCAATTTCTTTAATTCGTCTTTTAATGCATATCTCATAGCTAAGGGTATATTTCTAACTTTGTGTACTTTAGGAACTGCGTCTAGTTTTAAAATTATTTTGTGTACAAAGTTTTTCAAGAGACCTACCTGTGATGAAATAACTTCAGGAAATAACCTCTCTCAATCAGCTGCCATGTTAACTCCAAACTGTAACACAAGGTCACTATACCCTAGCACTTGATCTGGATGATTGGGATTTAGGGTGATCATTAGATCTCTTTGCTGAGGCCAAGCTAGCAGACATAACATTTGTCTCTATGGTTTTGCCTTTAGAAATCAAGTTGAACGTAAAATAACCCGAGACCCGAGACCCAATTGTTTTTACCCGTATTCTACTAATTTAATATCTGCTGGTGACAATTTCACATCACAAAATTCTTTCATCCATTTATCACCAATCAAGGAATGTCTTGCGCCTGAATCTACCATTACTTTCATTTCTTTACCCCTAATTTTAACTGTGCCAAAAAGGGGAGCCTTTAATGTTACTATTAATCTCATATATACCTAAAAGAAACTCTTCTACTGTTTCTCTGAGTCACATTTAATTTCCTTTATATAATTCATACTTTGCTTACTTCCCCCTACTCCTCTCTGTCTAAATGAATTCTTGCTTTTTGTCAAGAATTCCTGTCATGCGAGGGGAGGAAAACGGTAACCAGCGAAAACGGACTACATCTCCCAGGATGCTTAGCGGTTGAGAGGTTATGTAAACAGGAGAGCTGTTACATAACTCAAGGAAAACACGCCCTTATGTAAAACAGGAGAGCTGTTACATAACTCAAGGAAAACACGCCCTTATGTAAACAGGAGAGCTGTTACATAACTCAAGGAAAACAACGCCCTATAAAGGGAGGAACCGGGAGGTACAACGCTGTCGGATATTGTGTTCACAACCGACGTACCTGCTTAGTGAAGAGCAGTGTTCCGGAGTGGTGCTCCAGTAAGGCAAGAACGGAGGTAGGTCGAGTCGTTACTCCCTGGGCCGTGTCTTGCCCCATCGTCACCTGTGAAGGACCCGGAAGCTCTACCGGATAACCATTGAGCTTCGCTTTTTGACTCGGCTGAGTCAAAGCGCAGTGGCGCTTTTGCTGGTTGGAGTCGTAACTCCCAGCCCGACCAGAGATACAGGGACTGCCAGCTGTAACGCACACCAGGAGGTGTTTGCCGCGTTACAGACTCGGAAGTCCACAGGATCGATCGAGCGGCTGCTCTCGGTTCAGTCTTCTTTGCTTGTGATTGGGGTATCGGTGACGCATCACCAGGAGGTTACTCCGCGTCCCGGTGCAGTCTGAGGAAGAGGTTGAGCGGCTGCTCCCTTCAGGTAGAGACCCCGGCTGGGTGTTTCCCTGACTCCTCGATTCTCCCCAACACTCTTCGTGCCCCTCACAGCCTACCGATTGGCATTGTCGGCCATTTCATTTCTGCCCTCTGTTGGCATACGCCGGGATCGGCGTATATGCAGAGGACGGTTAGGACCATCCGTGCTGTGGGCTGGTAACGTACTTAGCCTGGAGGATTCCAGTGACTATAACCTTTGTTTATTCCTTGTATTATTTTTGCCTTCATTAAAATAACTAAACCTTCACAAGTGGTTGCGTTCTCATTATCGTGTCTGTTAAACGATCCTGAGACGTTCAGGGCGTTACAAAATATCCGACCGTCCAAGTCTCCGGCCGCCTCGCCACTCTTCTTCATCCCGAAGGCTAATGGGGAGCTGAGAGCCTGTGTGGAATCGGTACCCCTTGCCTCTCATCAGTGTACTCCTGGAACAGGTCAAGAAAGCTCGTATCTACACCAAGTTGGATTTGAAAGGGGCATACCATCTGGTGCGCATGAGGGACGGAGACGAGTGGAAGACCGCCTTTAAGACCAGGTTCGGCCTTTTTGAGTACCTCGTCATGCCGTTCGGTCTGTGCAACGCCCCGGCAGCCTTTCAGTACTTTTTGAATGAGGTATTCAGAGAGGAGTTGGATATCTACGTGGTCGTATATATCGACGACATCCTCATCTATTCGTCCAGTGTGGAGGAGCACGTATACCACGTCAAAGCCGTGCTCCAAAAGCTGAGGGAAAACATGCTGTTTTGTAAACTCAGCAAGTGTGACTTCCACGTCACATCCGTGGAATTCCTCGGAGTGATGCTGAGTCCAGAGGGACAGGAGATGGCAGAACGAAAGATCAAGGCGGTGAAAGAATGGCCGGTGCCCCAAAGCGTGAAGGACGTCCAAAGTTTCATTGGCTTCGCCAACTTTTACAGGCGGTTTATAGATGGATTTTCAGGATTGGTGGCCCCAATCACACAGCTACTGAGGAAGTCCAAGGAGTTTGTCTGGTCCCCTGAAGCGAACAAAGCCTTTGAGGCCCTGAAAAGCGCCTTTGGTAAGGCACCGGTGTTGGCTCACCCCGATCCGGATCTCCCCTACGTAGTGGAAGCGGACGCATCGGATGTGGCGCTGGGGGCTATCTTGTCCCAACGCAACCACGACACAGGGGTGCTTCATCCCGTTGCGTACATGTCCCGCAAACTCAACGACGCCGAACGCAACTACCATATTGCGGAGAAGGAGCTTCTCGCAATCAAGGACGCCTTCACCGAATGGAGGCATTGGTTGATGGGGGCAAGACATGTGGTATCGGTGTACACGGACCATCGGAACCTACAGTTCATGACGGCCACAAGACACCTTTCTCCCAGACAGCTGCGGTGGATGATCTTCTTTGCGGGGTTCAACTTCCGCATCACATATCGGCCGGGGACGGAAAACCGGAAGGCGGACGCCCTGTCCCGTCAATCTGCAGTTAAGGAACCATTGCCTGCGACCGAGCATTCCATCATTTCCCCGAGGATGGTATTGGGGGTTATCCAACCGGATACTTTCCTGAGGGGAATAAAGAGAGGGATCAGGTCATTCGCATGGCGGAGGTGGCTCCTCAGTCACAGAGAATGGCAGCTGAAGGACGGGATACCCCTGAAGGGCAGGTGCCTATTGATACCCACGCCTAGGCTAAGGAAACAAGCATTCATCTGGTGCCATGACTCTCCATGCGCAGGTCATTTGGGCTTTGAAAAAACGGTGGCTAGCATGGGACGGCATTTCTGGTGGCCAACCATGAGAGTGGATGTCAGGAGGTGGGGACAGGAGTGTCCTACGTGTGCTACCATGAAGGCCGACCATGGCCGAACCCAAGGGCTCTTACATCCACTTCCGACCCCGGATAGACCATGGGATAGCATATCACTGGACTTCGTGGTGGGCCTACCGGTAGACCAGGGGATGACGGCAATACTGGTGGTGGTGGATTACTTGACGAAAATGGGGCACTTCATCCCCTGCAAGAGAGTCCCTACGGCCGGGGAATTGGCGTCACTACTCCTAAAGAATGTGGTACGACTGCATGGATTACCTGGGGTGATCGTGTCGGACCGGGGGTCGCAGTTTACTGCGCAATTCTGGAAGACTTGGTGCACTGCGCTGCATGTTAAGACCGCCCTGTCCACCAGCTACCACCCTCAAACGGACGGCCAAACCGAGCGCCTGAACCAAACGCTCAAACAGTATCTGCGATGTTTTGTGGACCAGGGCAGGGAAGAATGGGTCGACTTGCTATGGGTTGCAGAGATCGCCTATAACAACGCCACTCACAGCTCCACACAGTCATCTCCGTTCTATAGCAACTATGGCCAACATCCCAGGTTCTTGCCATTTCTACATCCGTTCAGAGAGGACAGGATTCCCGCCACAGCGGACAGGGTGGCACACATAAAAGACACGTTGACGCGCTCAAGGGCTGTCCTAATAGAGGCCAAGAGAAGATACAAGGCTGCGGCAGACAGGAAGAGAAGGCCCGGGCCACTGTACCGCACTGGAGACTACGTCTGGATATCCACAAGAAACATGAGGTTTCGAAAGAACAGTGTGTTCCATCCCAAGTACATGGGCCCCTATCGAATTACCAAGTGTATGGGTCCCGTGACCGTGAAGGTGTGCCTGCCCCAGTCATTGCGGATACACCCTGTCTTTCATGTATCATTGCTCAAACCAGCAGCCTCCAAGCCGTCTGGGACACCTAGGCCGGTATGCGTGGAGTCGGAGGTGGAGTATGAAGTGTCGGGCATACGGGCGTCCCAATGGCACAGGGGGAAGCTGTGGTACCTGGTTGCGTGGAAAGGCTATGGCCCGGAGGAGCAGTCATGGGAACCGGCTGAAGGGGTTCATGCTCCACGCTTGGTCTCCTTGTTCCATCGGCGTTTTCCTGCCAGCGCTGGACCCGTGGGGAGCCGCTGAGAGGGAGGATGTACTGTCAAGAATTCCTGTCATGCGAGGGGAGGAAAACGGTAACCAGCGAAAACGGACTACATCTCCCAGGATGCTTAGCGGTTGAGAGGTTATGTAAACAGGAGAGCTGTTACATAACTCAAGGAAAACACGCCCTTATGTAAAACAGGAGAGCTGTTACATAACTCAAGGAAAACACGCCCTTATGTAAACAGGAGAGCTGTTACATAACTCAAGGAAATCAACGCCTTTTAAAGGGAGGAACCGGGAGGTACAACGCTGTCGGATATTGTGTTCACAACCGACGTACCTGCTTAGTGAAGAGCAGTGTTCCGGAGTGGTGCTCCAGTAAGGCAAGAACGGAGGTAGGTCGAGTCGTTACTCCCTGGGCCGTGTCTTGCCCCATCGTCACCTGTGAAGGACCCGGAAGCTCTACCGGATAACCATTGAGCTTCGCTTTTTGACTCGGCTGAGTCAAAGCGCAGTGGCGCTTTTGCTGGTTGGAGTCGTAACTCCCAGCCCGACCAGAGATACAGGGACTGCCAGCTGTAACGCACACCAGGAGGTGTTTGCCGCGTTACAGACTCGGAAGTCCACAGGATCGATCGAGCGGCTGCTCTCGGTTCAGTCTTCTTTGCTTGTGATTGGGGTATCGGTGACGCATCACCAGGAGGTGACTCCGCGTCCCGGTGCAGTCTGAGGAAGAGGTTGAGCGGCTGCTCCCTTCAGGTAGAGACCCCGGCTGGGTGTTTCCCTGACTCCTCGATTCTCCCCAACACTCTTCGTGCCCCTCACAGCCTACCGATTGGCATTGTCGGCCATTTCATTTCTGCCCTCTGTTGGCATACGCCGGGATCGGCGTATATGCAGAGGACGGTTAGGACCATCCGTGCTGTGGGCTGGTAACGTACTTAGCCTGGAGGATTCCAGTGACTATAACCTTTGTTTATTCCTTGTATTATTTTTGCCTTCATTAAAATAACTAAACCTTCACAAGTGGTTGCGTTCTCATTATCGTGTCTGTTAAACGATCCTGAGACGTTCAGGGCGTTACACTTTTACACACCCTAGCATATGTACTTTGGTCCTGTAATAACTACAAATTTTCCCCATAGCTGGACATTTTTTATCATTAGCTAAATGACCAGGTAGCCCATATTTGAAACATACATGTTACTTTCTGTCCAAATGCTGGTTGTTTCGCTTTTTTACTTTGATTTTGCTGCCGATTTTCCCATCATAGTTTAATTTTTTAACCACCTCATCTCATCCAAACCAATGGGCAATATCAATACCTTTGTTTAAAGTCAAATCATCTGCTGATATAAATTTACCCTGCAGCTTTACATCTGCAATCTTGTGTACCATTTTGTCCCATAACATTTGGTCATGAAATGAAGCATAGTTACTTTTGGTGGCTAAAATTCTCGAATCATTCACGAAAACATCAACAGACTTTTTTGGCAATTGGCCTCTACTCAAAGACCTCATTTACTTTCTTGATATACAATTTATCTAGTTGCTTAGTTTCCATAGAAATTGACTAGTTTGCATTTATCAGTATATTCAGCACCCCAATTGCTTCTATGTAAGCTTCTAACCCACCTTCCCATTGTCTCCAGTCCAAAATAGGGTCACCAGGTGTAGCTAAAAATGGTATTGGTGCATTGATTCCATCCATTTTCTTTAGCGTGTAAACCAGATTTACGATGACTCATGGTCTGCGAATCACCAATGTCCTGACACGGACTGGTTGATATTCGAAAATCATTTATAGTATTCACACAGTGTGTGAATCACTGAAGAGAAATGGTTGACACTAAATTCTTTGTTTTATTTTCCGTGTTCAGAGGTGTGTGAATCACCTAAATAAATTTCCTGAGATCCACTATGACTACTGGTACAGATACTGAAGGCTCCGAAGAGTTTACATAATCAGCACTCAGTAGAATCTAATATGGTGTGCAAATCACCAGAGATGCTGAAATCCACACTAAAGGCTGCCGAATGAGGCCATGCATAAGGTGCACTCATCAGTGTGCGCGCTCTTGAACACGCGCTGCAGTGCGTGCGGTGCTCGACACACAGTTTACTCACACTCTGCTCTGCACATGCGCATCGGAAACCAGCATTGAATAAAGAACCATAAAATATAACTGACAATAGTACTTACCAAATGATGCACGATGCTG
This sequence comes from Triturus cristatus, assembly GCF_964204655.1. Taxonomy (NCBI): domain Eukaryota; kingdom Metazoa; phylum Chordata; class Amphibia; order Caudata; family Salamandridae; genus Triturus; species Triturus cristatus. The sequence continues at coordinate 238,440,976 of NC_140594.1, read as the reverse complement.
TCACAGTGCCTTTCCGGGACTGCTGTGAACAGTACAGGATGTCAGCGTTGCACAGGTTTATATCCTGGTGTGCTCAAAGCTGCTGTTGCCACACAAATACTCGGTATGTGACCTCCTCAGGGTTCACTGCAAACAGGACAAGACTTCACCCCTGCAGGAGTTCATGGTCCGATGTGCTTGACACTGCTGTTGCCGCTCAGACATCCAAATCCATAATTCCAGAGGTCCAGGCTTCTCTGTTTGTTCTCCACTAGTCGCCAGTGTAAGATTCCGTTTTCAATAAGTAATTGTCACGCATGTGATAGTCTAGCAAGAACATTTTTTTTATCTTGCCAAGAATAACATCAAATCTTAATGAGAAGTCTGGGCCAACTCTACCCAACTACTTTGACCAGGATTTAACATCCAATCCATTCAAAGCCATCCATCACCATACATTTTTATTTATTTATCCAGAGATTTGTATACAGCTGTGTATTAACTTTTTGATATTTCAGTGCACTTGAGGACTTGACAGTAAACAAATAAGTCCAGTAATATTATAGCGCAATTGAAAGGGTATAGAATGAAACGCATGTTCTTCGATCACCAACCTTGACCTATAAAAAGTTATCTTAGAAAACAAGTATGAATGGTGCTGCTATCAAGAATTTTCTGGATTGTATGTAGCTGGGATCAGATCTTAAAGAGGTAATGAATGAGGACATTGCAAGTCTGGGACTTCTACACCCAGAGGTCTGCCTTCCTATCTTGTGGCCTTGAATGATCATTGATTCATCATTTTGGAGATACAGATTTCAGGTTTCTGGCTGAGGTGCAGTAGGTGGGTAGGCTTTGTTGGTATTTAAGGTATACTATAACAAAGAACAGAAAGCTAGAGAATAATACTTAGGGGCATATTTACAAGGGAATGGCAGAGCGTGGTGTTAAGCACAAAATGCTAACGCCACGCTCCGCCATTCTGAAAATGCAGAGATCAGCCGTATTTACAAAGATACGGCACATCCCAGCGTTTTCCCTCATGCTAGCACTAAATTAAGCTGCCTAGCGCCAATGCTGGCACCCTTGCACCATAGTGCAAGGGTGTGTGTGTTGAGGGAATGTTTGTTAATGTGCAGGAAGGTGTCCCTTCCTTCACATAAACAATCACAAAATACGATTTGAAACTTCTATGTGTGCTGCATAGACGTTGCAAATCGTTATTTTTTTTTAAGGTTTCCCTTCCTATACATAAACAATTATCCATGGCGTTTTTCTGTATCTATATTTGCTGCACTGTTTCTATTTGTGCTCGCCAATGCAGCACACATAGAAACGGAAAAAACTAGGAGAAATTAAACATTTTTCCTCTTTTCGCCATGTTGAGACCAGGTTTTCTCTGGTCTTAATTTTGCTGCTGCCCCATATTTACGCCCCCCCCCCTTGTAAATATGGGACAGCATCAAAATCAATGGGTGTTTCGGTGGAACACCCATCCCAACTCCCATTGTTCACCCTTTTCATGCTATGTTCGCCGTGAAAGGGTGCCTTATTTACATGTCGGCATTAAGACACGTTAAGTGGCTTAACGCTGCCTTGTAAATAAGGCAAAGCCCCTATCGCCACAGGAACGTCTTTAAAAGTGACATTCATGTGGGAATAGGAGATTGAAAATATGACCCTTAGTTTTTACCACTGCATTGACCTGGGGCAGGCTAATGAAAATGCAGAGTCAAAGATTATCCTCAGCTTCAAGCAATCCGTGGTTGAAGGAAGATAACTAGTCTTACAGGCCAATCAAAGAGTAGAGAGGCAGGTTCAGTTTCTCTGATTGCAGTGATATACATTTTATGTCCATTCTTGTATAGGAAGCTCTCCTTCATTAAGTGCAGTATATGGCTTAAGTGCAAGATAAGGTTGGTAGCTTTATCTGGTTGGTTGTCTAGCCGAACATGAATCTGCATATCATACCTATAAGTTTGGAGGTTTGCTTCTGGTCAAATAACTGAGCCAAGGAACAAACAGAAACTAAATAGTAGGCAAGAAAGGGATACCACCTGGCACTGGGTATGATGATGATTCACATGAACCAATCCAGATGTATTGTCTGCTGTTGGAAAAATAGGTTAAATCAAATACAGAGCAGACTGTGATCTCCCCGACCATGGCTCCAGGCCGTTCCCCAATATTGTGTGGTCAACAGTGTCTAGGCTAGAGAGAGGCTGAGGCGATCAGGAATTGCTTTCTTGACTTTGGTCACCATGAAAAGGCAGATCCTCTCACTTATATTGGCTTGGGATGGTTTAGGGCCAAGGGAGGATGAAAATCCAGCACGATTGTCCTGTACGATGTGACTTAGTTTAACATACACTTGAAGTTCTCATGTCACCTCCCTTTCTACAGGGTTTCTGGGAAAGGGAAGTTGGAAACTGGGCGGCGTTTACCATGTTTAGACTGAGAAAGAAGGGATGGAATTGCTAGAAGCAGGAAGCTGAGCATGGGCGAGTCTGATGTTTTTGTCTTGACGGAGATGGTGATAAAGTCCTTGCAGCCGCCAGTTCAATTTGTACCGTAGATTTCCACCATCCCAAGGTAACGCTTTATGGGCCCCTCCCAGCCTGTCGTAAGACTGCAATCCGTCAGATAGCTCTAGGTCATGGCCTACAAGCAGAAACCGTGTTCACCCACGACTAAAAATCGTTACCAAGGATCCGGATATCACTGCAGCTGGGCACTCAGGGCAGGGGCACACGTCCATTACCATGACAGGATTTTTTCCGTTGCAACAGAAACTTTAGTGGGTATTTGATACAGATCAGAATTAAGTGTGTCACATTACAGGCTACATTTGTATTGTGATGAGATCATCATGAACACAAAGATGTTTAGTTAGGACTGAGGCGGATGAAGTTGAGATGTTAGTTGGTACATTCTGAAGGATGCAACACCAAGCGCTCCTAACCTACATTTCTCACTGCGCGTACATTAATAATTTGTATATTTTCAGGCATGTTAACAGATTTGCCCATAAATGTAAAATTTGTAAATTGCATGCTCTCTTGATACATTTTTTTAATGCATGAGTTTGCGTTGAATGCACCACATTTTTGATTCACATTTCAGTTTACAAAAAGTGCAGCCCAATTGTGTGAACACGGAACATACTTTAAAAAAACTTGCATATTATGGATTCCCTGCATCTGTAAACAGACTCTACTAGAACACAAAATACAATTAGCTCAGCGGACGTTCTGTTTCCCTGCGACCCGTTCAAGACTGCAAGATTCTCAATTAGTTTGTATAATAGCGTATCTGACTTTTTGATGTATTGTTTGCTTGGGCACTGCTCATCTGTTACTGGATGTTTCCAGATGATTATTTCCGGATAATGTGCTATCGATTTTACTGCAAAGCCTCACAATGCCTGTCTAATATGAGGCTGTAGGAACATATGAAAAATTATTAATGCTCTTTTGCTAACACCTAGCACAAGTAATGCTTTTTTGATTTCCGTTGTTGTATTCCTAGACTTCAGTTTAGCAAATTGTGCAAATATTGACAACGTTTTTGCACGTTGTATTAGGAATGCATTTGTTAACAGTGGTCACAATTTGGGCACCAGTTTTACTGAATGCATTGGTATTTGGCAAACTGACCTATGTACTAATAGGTCGGGTAAAAAAAGATACCGAATCGTAATGGGTCACAAATTAATTCGACATACCTCATGAATATTAATGAGATAGGTCTAAAATTGCTTCCACCAATGAATTGTTGCCATCATAGGGATGGTGGCCTGCTAGGGTCAGCAGACCACCATATCTGTGATTGGTTTTTAAAAAAAGCTATCTTTTTAAAAATTAAATGCAGCCTGTTTTTGAACTAAAGGAAAAAAGAATGCGTTTAAAAAAGCTGAAAAGTTTGAAAACATTTTTTTAAGACTAGTCAGAGGTCCATGAAACTAGTGCCTAGTCTTGAAAAATTATTTTGTAAATAGTCACAAAGAGGAAGACATCTAGTTTATGTAGTCAGTAAAATATTATTATTTTGCAACCAGAACATTAATACATTCCATGAGAAATTGGAATTTGCATATGGCTGGGTCCAAACTGAGGTGATATATTGTGCAAAATATTAATAAACTAAGATGCAGCCCAAGTAATTATGAGCGGCTGAGATTAATTTAAGCTTTCCATTTATCACTTTTTTGTATACTTTAATGCGTCGCCCTAAGTGCACAGGTACATGGATCACGTGCACACCGTCTCACTCGAACCAAGCTATACCTTGCTGATGAGCCCTAACTAGGGCGAAACTGGTCCTGGGTTGCTTGTGCTAACGTTCAGGGAGGATCTGACATGCCAATTGGGCAGAACCGTTCCCAATGGAGCAGGGTCAAGACTGATTTGCATATTGCTAGGTCCAAACCAAGGTGGCATGGTGTACAAAATAATGATGGACTGGGATGCAGCCCGAGTAATTATCATTGGCTCAGACTGTTCAAGCATTCCATCCATCAATTTTCTGCACATTTTTGTGTGTTGTCCTAAGAAGGACAGGTATGCCTAGATGCGGGGCCCATGCACACTGCGTCACTGAAATCAAGTTATACTTAGCTGGTGAGCCCTAACTAGGCCGTAAAGTGTCCTGGGCTGCTTATGTTCTAGTTAAGGACCTGGCCTGGCAGTTCAGATTGGATTGTACACATCAGAGCAGGTATAATTCCAGTAGCTAAGATTAATTTAAGCATTTCATTCACCACTTTTTTTGCATACTTTATTACCAGGAATTGCTACATGATTCAGCATTAGGCCTGGGCAAAAATTTCGTTCCGTTCGCGGAAATTGCGATAATTTGACATTTTTGCGTTCCGCGGAGAGCGCGAAAATGTCAAAAATTCCGGTTTCCGCAGCTTGGCGATAATTTGTTTCTTGCTCGCTCTGTAAAATGATACATTCTCGCGCGCGCGCGATCGCCTTACCTGAATCCCTGCGTTCGCCGACAAGTTTTCTTGATCCGGTCGCGTTCTCCATGAGATGTTGTATTGTTTTTAGCCATTTGCGCTGTCTCGCGACAGTTCGCGCCCGCAGTGACGTCATGCGTCGCGCGATCACGTCTTTCTTCTCGCGATCATGCACCGCGAGAACAACTCAAAACAAGATGGCCGCGCCCGCAAGCAACCACATGGGTAAGTTGGCGACCCGCAACCATGCAGAAAATCTCGCGAACATGCCGGAAAAAAACTTCCGCATCTTTGCGATATTTCTGCTTGTTTGCGATAATTTTAAACATTCTCGCGATAATTTGCGAAGGTTAATTCCGCAAATTCCGCCCACCCCTATTCAGCATGTGCATCAGATATGAACCACTGTCTATCTTGTGCATAAGGGATCACACTCACTGAAATTTAATAATATACTTGTAAATGTATAGAGTAAAAAGCTAATAAATCTGAATGACAGCTTCACAAATCTCTAATACGACTTGCATTATGCTTTTAAGTTACATTTGGGACTATTTTTCTAAGATGCATTTATCTTTCATTCTATCATTTCTTCTCTCCAGGGGTCACACTATAGATACAGGGCACTGTAACAGTGGTACATGTAATCCTGAGCATTATGGGCAGAAACGAATGTGTGCTGAATCATAATGAGAGCATCATTCTCATGGCAGGCACCTGCACTGTTTAAAGAACATTAGTGAAAGCCAGTCTCCCCGTCATTTTGCAGGTGGCAGATGCCTGCATTTCAAAGGGCTGTAGAGATCCCCCTGCAGGCGGGTGTAGTAAGCGAATGCACCTTTCAACAGGAGTACCTTGGGGGTATCTGAGATTCAGTTTGAACCCATTCAAGGAGCACCCAGATTATGCACCACCTCCATGTGGTACATATTTAGTGCTTTCCCTGACAACTCATTCGCCTCTGCAACTTGATTTATGATATGGTATAGGCGCAGAGGCAAAATGTTGCCTCATTTGCATGGGGCCAGGTCCCCTTACAAATTAGGGAATGCTCCCTTGAGATCACGCCGGTTCACATATAGTGCTGGGGAAATCTGTATTATGGGCGAGGCGTATACAGCGTCAGAAGACCCTCCTGTAATGCTAAAGTGCCCCATGGACAAAGAAAATGGGTGCACATGCCTGTTACATCCCATAGACATTTAGGGTCTTTTTTAGACTTTAGTGGACAAGGTACTCAGTTGCAAACATGATGGATTACCCTGTCCACCGAACTCCAGTTCTGCCTGTCTCATTTAGAGAGCTTTCCCTCCACAAAGTCCTCCACCGGCTGGATTTAGGGTCAGCAGAGTGATATCCAAACCATGCAGTGAGGGAAAAAAATTAAAATCTGACCTCACAACCTGTGAGAAAACTCCTGGGACGTGGGGGAAATTAGTTCTAATTTTTTTAAAGAAACTCCCACTTTGGGAGTTTGTTTTTAAAAAAACAAAAGGTTTATTGGAAGGACATGAGAACCAACAATGGCCATCACCCTAACTTTTTGCGCCTTGAAGAAGAGACCCACTGTAATGCCAGCTCTTTTCAGTATACAGAGAAGATCATTGTGGCAGTCGTAATATATAAATATGATGGACAGTCGTCTGTCAGGGTGGTGGAGGCAAAGTGGTGGTTCCATTGGATGCATTGTTTTGCCACTACTCACCCGTGAAAGGTTATGCAGGTGACCGTAAACATGGCCCTGGCAGATTTTTTTTTTTTATTAGCAATGGATAGATATTATTACATGAAAAATAGGATACAGAAAACATAAAATAACCTACTGCAGATTAGGGGGATGAGCAGCTCGCCAATGGCGCACAATCTGCAGATAAACAATTAAAACTGCCAGGTGGGTAAAGCCATTATTCAAATCGGGCCGAGTTCCATCATCAATTGTTATATTTTACTCTATGCAAAACTTAGGACTAATTTATAGACATAGGAAATATTTTCATCTTTAAAATGACACCAAACCAACAAAAATCCAATGTAGGGAACGGGAGATGAAACTTTTTAAAGATTAAGGGCCTCATGTAGGTAGCCAAATACCGGTCGGTAACGGCCGATTTTCGGTAAATATGCCGTTACCGACCGGTATTCAGACAAGTGAGATGTAGGAGTCCAAAAACCACTTTTCGGTAAATATGAGGCGGTAAATACCGAATCAGATTTACCGAATTCCAAAATACCGATTCATATTTACCGAAGACATAATTAACGAATCGGTAAACATGAAGTGGTAAATATGAAGTGGTAAAATTTAAAATGACATGTAGGAGCACTCGGTAATTAAGAAATCCAGGAAAATCGGTAAATAAGAGTCGGTAATTAACACGGATTGAAAGCAGGTGGTAACCATCAACAATGCATATTAGCAAACCCAAAATGCAACAGCGTGGACAACATGGCCGCTATGTACGTCATTGCAAGGCGCCTACGTCTACAGGCAGCAGGACTGAGGGTGTGGCGACGGGAGGAACAAATCTACAGACAGCACATCACACTATTCCAGCTGACTGATGCAGAGATACATGAGAGGTACAGGCTACACCCCGAAACCATCATGGACTTAATCAGGGACCTACACCCACTCCTGGACCAGCCAATAAAAAGGGCGCACGCCATACCCCCACATGTGCAGGTGCTCTGCAGCCTACATCTGTTGGCATCCGGCAGTTATCAGGTGGTGATAGCTGCGGTGGGTGGGGTATCCCAGAGTTGCCTGTCACGTTTCTTCAGGAAGTTCCTGGATGCCATGATGCAGAGAATGCACCACTACATAAGCTTCCCAAACACACAGGCTGCACTGCAGAAAACAAAAACTGACTTTTATCACATGGCACAGTTCCCCCATGTCCTCGGCTGTATTGATGGTACACACATCCCAATCTGTCCACCAGCCGATACAGAGCACATCTACAGGAACAGGAAGTCCACCCACTCCATCAATGTGCAGGTGATCTGTGATGCAGGGAACATCATCACAGATATTGTAGCAAAGTTTCCTGGGAGCACCCACGACTCTTACATCTTCCAGAATAGTGGGATCTACACACGACTGAGTGCCGGAGAATTCGGAGAGGGATACCTGCTAGGTGAGTAACAGTGACGCCCCTCGAAACCTGCAAATCATAGTGTATAGAGGCATGTTACTGATGGTTCCCTTTTACTCATCCAGGCGACAGTGCATATGCATGCCGGTCATTCATCCTCACTCCCTACCTACACCCAGCAACCCAGAGTGAGAGACGATACAACGTGGCACACAAAACAACACGCAATGTGGTGGAGCGCACGTTCGGACTACTGAAGAGCAGGTTCCGCTGCCTGCACAAGAGCGGAGGCGCACGCCAGTACAAACCCATCACCTGCTGCAAGATTATTGCCACTTGTGCAATGCTGCACAACCTTGCCACGAAAAAAGGTACAGGTGTGGAACTAACATATTTTGAGGACAACGAGGATGAGTCAGGCCAGCCAGAGGGCAACGCAGCCAGAGTGCCAACTGCAACAGATGGGAGAGAGAGACGGGCAGAGATCACATGCAACTATTTCTGAGTAAGTAAGGGGACACAGCGAGTTGTGAGAAGTCATGACGTAGTTTTAATGTGGCACCACGCCATGAACACAATAACAGGCCAATCTGGCAATATGCCATCTATACAATGAGTATGTCCAGGGTTACGTCACCCAATGGCAAGTGGATAAGCAGGGCAACATCAATGTTTGCGCATACGCGCTGCAGTGGTGGATTGCACGGCCTGTGCATCCTCACTAGTGCCAACCCCTAGGCGCCTGCTGCTCCTGCGTGCTTCTGGGACGGGGGGTGTGATGCTGCTGCTGGTGTCGATGCTCTCCGCAGCATCCCCTGCAGCAGTTGTCGACGCCTGACTAGTCAATAGCACCCCTAGTGCACTTGTCACCTGCACCATCCCCCGAGACAGGTCGCTGCAGCACTGTGTTAGGCCCTCCTGCATCGTCACAGAGCGCCGGCACAGTAGAGAAGTCGCCGTTGCCAGACGGTTGAGTGCCCTGTTGGTAGTGTCCCTTCTCTGGCGTTCCCGGCGCCGTGCTTCGATGTCAGCATCTAATTTGCTGCACAACTGCTGGATTGACTGGGACATGTCCCGAATGCCCGCAGCCATGCCGCTAATGTTAGTGTCCATGTTGACTAATGTTGTCTTCATCACCCGCATGTGCCTCTGGACTGACATGACTGCCTTTGATTGCAGGCGCTGTTGCTTCAACATTTGGCCCTCGAGCCCCAAGAAGACACCATGGCCGTCAGTGGGTGCTGGTGGACTCTGGACACGCGACCTGCGGCGCCCTCTTGCTTCCGTCTGTGCTGCCTGTGAGGTGTGGGGTACAGTGGCATGGCTCCCTTCCTGGGGCCCGGTGCGGTCTTCTGGGCCCATGCTGTCGTCTGACGAGGTGTCTAAGGCTCGTAGCCTGGCTGCTGGACGCCTCCTCATTCTCACACCTGCAAGCGGAGATGTGGCCGGTGATTCGAACATGAGTGGCGATGCTGGCTCTGGTGGTGGTGATGCTGGCTCTCGGTGAGGTGATGCTGGCTCTGTGTGCGGCGAGGCTGGCTGTGTTGGTGGTGCGGCTACCAGTGGGCCTGCTCCCTGGTCTGAACTTGTGCTGGCTGGAGGTGATTTATGTGGCCGGTGTGCCGTCTCTCCTGCAGCATGCCCTGTCCTGCATGATGTCACATCTGTGGACAGAAATACAACATTGGCTCAGTGTCCCCGAAGGGCTGCATTGCAAGCGTCAATATCAATCATTTCACATTCCAATATGTCCCCTGTCTCCTTGTGCCTCGAGTGCGTGACATGCCTTGTTGCCCTGTAACATTTACGTCATGGTTAGTGTTGCCCTGACTACATCTCCCGGAATGCATTGCCTGTCTGCACTGACACGTGTGGACTGCAGTGTGATTATCGTTTCACAATTGGGGGATGTGGGATAGGGGTAGGGGGGGCTACATTGCTGTGCTTTCGTCTTACCTTGGTGTGTTGCGGCTCTGGCAGAACTGTCGGCGTCCCCAAGACCCACGACGCTCTCTTGCTCGATTGTGGCCGCCACCAGCTCCTCCAGTTCGGTGAGGGCAGGTGCCCTGTTGGTTCCACCTCCGGTCTGGCTGGCCTCCTTCTGGATGTCGCCCATCTTTCTCTTGGTTACGATCCTGAGGTCATACCATCGCTTTTTGAGGACCTCAATGTCCCTGTGGGTCACTCCCACGGCATTGACCTACGCCTGGATGGCCAGCCATATGTTGCGCTTTTCCACCTCAGGCACTTGCAGGGATTGCCTTCCAAACAGCTTCTGGTGCTGCTTCACCACCTCCTCCACCAGCACCTGGAGTTCCTTGGGGCTAAATTTCAGCTTCCTCCTCCTTTCCCCTCCGTCTTTCTGTGTTCTCTGGCTGGACATGCTGTTTGTTTACCCGCTCGCACATGCAACGGCTCCCTGCCTCTCCTCTGCACTCCAAGCCTCTCCAGGGTCGGCTAATTATGTACACCTGCCTGGGTGTGGCCACTTCGGATAATTATGTACACCTGCCTGGGTGTGGGCACTTCCTGGTTGGGTGGGCTGTCGTTGCACTGGATTAGCTGTTTCGTCAAGTCATGTGATTGTATTTACCGAATCCGTACATACCGATTCGGTATTTTCCGATTCGGTAAATTCCACCTCGGTATTTTCCGATTCGGTGAATACCACCTCGGTATTTTCCGAATCGGTAAATACCACCTCGGTATTTACCGATTCGGTGAATTCCGATTCGTAATTACCGAATGTTACCGAATCGGTAACTGTTACCGAATTTTTACCTACATATAACTTACCGATTCTAATTTACCGATTCGGTACGGCTCGGTATTTAAGAACCGGTAAAATTTATTTACCTACATGAGGCCCTAAATGCTTTCAAGCACTTAGAAACCTAGAGCGCCACTCTGGGACATCAGGTCACGGTTTACTCGGACAAAGTCAAACTTTCAGGCCACCTGCAATGGAGCCCTGTGCAGATACCATGAGTGGGAGGCCTGGTCAAAATTTTACCTTCAGACTTTGCTGGAACTCATTCAACAGGGGTCCCTCGAAGCTCTTCACCAGTCTGGATTTGGCAATGATTCGCTGACTAGACTTTCAGAGAGCTGCCAGTAAAACTCTAGAAGTTGGACCACCGGAGCTCTTCAGCGGGATGAACCTGGAATCTGGGCCAGTTGAAGGAAGTCAGAACTCTGGAGTTCTTCAGCGGGCTGAACCTGGAATCCGGGCCGGTTGAAGGTAGTCTTGGCTCTCGCGTTGAGTCGGTCACATTATGGAGCTTATTTCTAAGTTGCTCCTAACTTCTCTAAATTTCTGGAACTTCTTGCTGAAGTTCCTCTTGAGGGTCCAAAGAGTCCAAAACAAAACACAATCAAAGGGTCTGGAAGCTCCAAGATTGTCCTTGAAAGTTTGAGACCACAATTCCCACAATTAATCTGGACAAAACCCTTAAAAGTTCACCGGACCCTCTCCAGGCAATGGACTCTTGGTGGTGATGATGCAGGTGAGGTTAACCTGTAGCTTGCAGGGAGTCCACTCTTTAATCCTTTGGAAGCAAGGCAAATCCACATGGCTGTAGTTCCAGTTCCAGAAGTATTTTTCTTCTTTGTATGTAGCTCTCACTAGGGAATTTCTGAGGTTCCTGTTTCATCTGAAAACAAAGATGGGTCTAGGAAGGTGAGTCGATTGTTCACCCGAGTTGAGGATATGCCATTGGACCCAATTATCTGACAAAGTTTGTTGTTATGGTTGGAATGGTGTGTAATGCACACCAGTTTCATGTAATCTTTATTGGTTTTATGCTGAAAAAGGGTCTCCTTTTATCATCAGGACTCCAAACTCAGGTAAGCTTTGCCACTGTTACACGTGTCATTGTTTTTTTTTCTTTTAGTTGCCTGCGGTATTTACGCTCATGTTTTTCATTTTTGTCAGAATTTCCTACTCGCAGCCTCATTTAACTTTGACTCTACCGGGTTGGACAATCCCTGCCTGGCCCACTGTATTAGCCTCTTGACCATGCCGCTCTTTGATTTCCTACTGTGTGACAGGCCCTAAATCTAAGCTTGTTAATATCAAAATATACCCATGCAAAACCTGGCTCCATTTACATGGTTTATGTGGATCTGTCCTCCGCATTCGACTGCGTTTCGCACGCGAGGCTCTGGTCACTGTTGAGTGCAATGGGGGTAGATCCCCCTCTTTTGGACTTTCTGAGGGAGCTATACAGTGAAGCCACGGCGAGAGTGAGGTACGGGACAAAAGGAGAACTGACATCACCATTTAGGGTAGAGCGGGGAGTGAGGCAAGGTTGCGTCCTGGCCCCCTTCCTCTTCTCTTTGTACACCAATGGCCTAGAAAAGTCTATGCTGAGAGGAGGGAGAGACCTCCCTAGAGTAAAAGGTCGCTTGATCCCCGCGCTGCTTTATGCGGACGATGCAGTCATCTTAGCACGTACCCCCATCGAACTGCAGAAATCTTTATCCAAATACGCAGACTTCATGGGTGCCCTGGACCTCCACATTAACGTCAAAAAAACTTTCGTTATGGTAGTCGGCGGATCAAGAAAAGCAACTAAGTCCATTTTTCTGAAGGAACAAAAAATTGAAAAGACCTCACAGTATCCCTACTTAGGCATCATGATCGACGATGCCCTGAACTGGAAAGCGGCAGTCAAGGCCAGGAGACATCTCTTCAAACGAGCGATCATGGCGTTGATGAAATTCTCCAATAAACTCGGGAAAAGACCACCAGTAGAATTGCTACAGATTTACGCTGCGAAATGCCAAGCCATCGCATTATATGGTGCAGGGATCTGGGGACATACACCCACCGGCTCTATGCAAAAAGAGGAGAATACCTTCATGAGGTTCCTTTTATCAACTCCAAGAGGCACTTCCATCTATGCCTCACACATAGAACTTGGAATCCCATATATTGAAGATCTAATAAAAATCCAACCTCTTTTGCTTTGGAGGCGAGTATGGGTGTCAGAAAAAAATAGTCTGACTAAAACCATCCTACGCGACACCATGGATTTGGACCACGCTCATTATATAGCCTGGCTCTCTTACTTAAGACATTTTTTCTCCGACCTGGGTCTAGAAAAATATTATCATATGCCAGAAGATTTGAAGGAAATACCTAAAAAAGAATTGAAACTAGCGGCCTTGAGCCACTTGGAATCCCTTAGACTGACATCGCTGATTCCGAAAAAATCGGTTACTCACGCAATTATGACACAGCAGTCCCTGAAAATCCAGCCATATTTGACCCTGGAGATCACAACTTATGAAAAGATGCTCCTAACAAGGTTCAGAATGAATCTCTTCTTCAGACTAGTGTCATTTCCTGAAAAAAACAACTGGAAAACTCAGATGGAACCGTGTCCATGTGATGATCTTTCACAACAGTCCACCATGCACACACTATTGTTTTGCAAGTTCTTCCATACCCATCGAAAAATCTGGCTAATCCCTTTATTAAAAAAATGGGGCCACAGACAATGTCGTCCAGCCATGCTGGCACTTCAAACTTTGGACTCCGAATGTACAGTTTACCACGTACTGAATTTTTTAAAGTGTATTATGAGGCACAGAAACAATTTGTAAAACAGAGAATTAATTTCCATATCATCCAACTATTTACATTCTCTTTTTTAACTGTATATTTAATTAAACTTTTAAACAAATTTTACTATGAACATTTGTATGTCATGATATCTTTTATGGTTTTGCAATGCTAAAAACCGAATAAAGATTATTATTATTATTATTACTGTGTGACTAGGTAGGTGCTTTGGATTAGGTTATTTTTCTCTTTGGACTGTATCATAGTCCATGTACTGTTCACTTACGTTATTATTTTCCTTTTTATCTAGAAGACTTGTAGTCCCGGTGGCACTCATGTTATTCACCTTCGAGATGTGGATGCCACGCCATTAATTTGTTTGTGGCATAGTGTTCCCTGATTCTCGTGAATTTTGCGATAATTCTATCCTGTCATTGCAATTTACCTACTCATGGGCTATCACTGAAGCACACTGTTCTTTGGATGTATTTCTGAAGCAAACTGTTCTTTGGGTGTATTTTTGACTTGCACTATGGTGTTCCTTCAATGGTGGTATTTTGCTTTGTTTGGCCTTCTTTCTTAAGCACTGCCATTCTCCTTTTCTTCCTGGCTTAGCCTGGCCTACTTTAGATACAGGTAGTAATTTTAATTATACCTCTTGTTTTCAGACCAGTCTTTGTGAATCTTGTGAGCCCCCTGTTTAGTCTTCAGCTCAGTGTGAATATACTTTGAGTGGATGGCCTCCTGCCACTGAATATATCCAGACAGACAGCGCCCTAATGAAGGTTGACTCCATCGACTGCTTACTTCCGAAACGCGCCTTGGTGCATTTCTGTTCATTAGCTATAATACTCCTTACATCAAATACATGTACACAAAGAGCAATCATCTTCACTCATTTTTTATCTTTTTTCTGTATGCTAAATATTTTTCTGTCTTGTATAATTGTTCTGTATAGTCTTTTGATCAATGTTGGTTTGTTATCATTGCACTGTGATATATGATGAAATGAAATGAAATTGGGTATTTATAAAGAGCACGGATACTCACATAGAGTGTCCTGGCGCTAATCACCAAAACCGTAACAGAAGAACCCCGCCCCACCAACCATAGTGTTATTGTTGGAAAAGCCATGTTTTAAGTTGTTTCCTAAAGAACAGCATGTCTTAAGTCAATCTGAGACGTAGAGGCAAGTCGTTCCACAGGCGAGCCGCTTGAACCTGAAAGGAACGTCCTCCTATCCGAGATTGAGTGAACTTGGGAATCACCATAAGGGATTGTCCACAGGACCTTTAGACCCGTTGAGGCTGATAGAGTTGTATCCTACTTCTCAGGTAAACCGCACCCGTATCATGGAAGGCTCGATAAGCAAGCACTAAGGCCTTAAACTGGATCCTCTTTCTCACCAGGAGCCAGTGCAGCGCCTTCAGGTGGGGCGACATGCGCATTCTGGGGTTTACCATAAGAATAGCTCTGGCTGCGGCATTCTGGACAACCTGCAGCCGATTCAGCAAATATTCTGGAAGCCCAACATACAAGATATTTATGTAGTCGAGCCTAGATGTAATTAGGGCTTGCACTACGGTCTTAAGGGATTCCACTGGGAGTACAGGAAGACAGTTTTTTACCATTCTTATTAATCCAATACAAGTGCCAGCAACAGTTTGGATTTGGGACTTCATCGCTAGACTAGTGTCCAACTTAACTCCAAAGTTTTTTACTGGGCTGACTGGGGCCGAAGGAGGGGACATGTCGCAAGGCCACCATAAACTCCAGTCAGCACATGGGGGGCAGCCAAAATAAATAATTTCAGATTATTCTGGATTACACTTAAATTGGTTATGTGTTGTCAATGTGATTGTATTATTGTATGGTTGTCTCATACTTGTGAGTACATGCAACTATTTTATTGTATCAATTATTTTACATGTTTAAAAAAAATATAATGTATATATTAAAAAAGATGAAGAAATTATGGAGAAATTTTGGAGACTTTCCTGTTTGTGTTTTCCATTGTTATTTTCCCTGCTTTCGTCTACAAACTCATCCAGTCTAGTCAGGGACCCTCCTTGTTCTTTTCTGGCAGATTGTGAATCATACCTATTTTGAGAACTCTCACGATACTGGCCTTATTACAGTGATATCTTTGGAAGACCGGGTCAGACATTTTACTCAGATGTATTCAGGCTCTGACCCCACTGAGGGCTCCTTCTCCATGGAGACATAGGCTACATTTTTCGCAGCATATTCCACCCCTCTATTGCCCATTTCTGGCTCAGAGATAGAGCATAATGATGTCATAGATGCTATCAACAAATGCCTGGAAAAGCCCCGGGGCTGGACGAAGTAGCTGTAGACATCTTGAAGGCAAATATGCCTCTGTGCGCCCATCTTCTGACAAATATTTTGAAAGCTTTGTTAAGGACGGGCCTCCCTAAAGCCTGGTCACACGTCCCTAATGTACACATCTTTAAAAAAGGTTCTAAATGTACCCCACTATGCTATTGATCAATATTGTTTATTAATTTTGCTGCAAAAGTTAATATGTAGCATTTTGTTAGAGAAATTGCAAACTTGGGCTAATGAGAAAAAATATCCTCTCTGCGTTGCAATTTGGTTTCCTAACTGGTCTTGGGACTGTTGAACAATGTCTCAATCTATATATTGATGAATAAATATACAGTGGCTAAGGAAGGCAAGATTGTTTAAGTTTTCATGGACCAGAGTTCGGCATTTGACTCTGTTAATAGATCAAAACTTTAGGCCATAATGACTGAACTTGGTGTAGAGACAAGTATTGTCAATTTTCAGAGGGAATTACATCCAGAAATGACTGCCCCTGAGAGGTTAGGCTCTGGTGGGGTGATAACAGAAGCCTTTAAGTTAGGAAGAGGCATGCATCAGGGCTGTGTTTACCCCCTTGTCTTTTCCCTTTTACGTTAATGATCTTGAGAAACACTTGTTAGGTCTCAGTGTTGACTGCCCGCAGGCAGGTGAGCGCAGTGTTCCAACATTGATTTTTATGCTGATGACTCAGCTCTGTTAGCTAGAACTGTGATTGGTTCACAGAGGCTGCTAGATCAGTTCTGCATTTTAATGGCCAACTTGGACATTGCGTTTAATGAAGCAAAAACACATCATGGTCTTGGTTCACAGAAAAAGAAAGCTACTGCTTTTATTGTTAACAATATGAAAATGAATGCGGTAACCTCATATCCGTCCTTGGAAATCTTGTTTGATGATAAACCTACTTGGCGTCCTTTGAAAACCAACCAGAGCTGCGACCCTTGCAAGAAGCCTGGAGGCGGTATTCAGTTTTACATCTAGATTGGGCAACAAACCCATTAGCGAACTTATGACAATTTATAAGGCAAAATGCTGCTAAAATCTTGTTTACAGAGCAGGTCTATGGAGAGTTAATGATCATACCAGATTACTGAGGGTTGAAAATGGCTTTATGACAAGACTGCTGGCCGTATCGAAAATTACCAGTACTTATATCTGCCATTCAGAAGTGGGGCTAGGCTACTTAAAGGATCTTGTTAAGTTACAACCACTTTTGTTATGGCTGAATATATGGGCCAAGAATGAGACCTCTTCCAATCAGACAGTTTTAGCTAATTGCCTCTAACTTGAGAGAGGCCTGAAAATCTCCTGGGTATCATATATTCATACTACCTTTAACCCCTTCTGTGCCACGCCCTTTCCCCCTCCTGTGCCGGGCGTTCCACACGCGGGTGGGGTTCATGACGAGATAGTCTCGTCATGGGCACAGCGCGACCGTGCTTCATGACGAGACAATCTCGTCATGGGCACAGAAGAGGTTAAAAGCCTCAACTTACCTGCTCTCTTGATAACCTGACTACTTATTCTGCTAGCTTTTCCAAACTATTAATGGAAATGTTTTTGGCTAAATGTACAAATGAAAGACTGCATAGAGTCTCTGGGAAGCTCACTGTTTCAACCCATGTTTTGATCTGGACTAGCTCTGGTACTGAGCCCTATTTATTTTGGGTCTCTAACTTGCACCATAGATTCTTGCTGACCAGATTGAGTTTGAATATTGTACATTACCTAGTGGCCTACCCTGTGCAGGGAACATATTTAAAAAAATGTACATGTTCCCACATGATGGCTATTCTGCACAAAGCACGCTGCACTGTATGCCATTTTGTACGTTTTATTCTATATTGAGGAAGTTGCTCATTTTACCTCTTTTAAAACAAGCTAATTTTAGGTAATGCAGGGCAGCTATGGTGTTTTTGCAATCACTTTCAACACCGAGTTTATGTACTTTAAGTCATCTCTTCATACAACGTGCCATACGCTTGAGATCAGACAATGTATCACAAATGCTTTGCTTCGTTTGAATTTTGTGATGATAAAATATTGTATTTTATTGCATCGTTTATGGTCACTTGATGATCGAATAAAGAATTTTGACCTGACCTAACCTGATGTGCGGATTCTCTGCCACAAGTGGTAATTCATGAAGATACTACCCGTAAAATCCTTTGTGAATTGCAAACAATCATATATTTACACAAAAGTGCAAGTTTACCTTTGTAAATCAGGCTCTTAGGTTGGAAACTGACTTACAAATATTTGCCATCACCACCAGAGGCTGGGTGAGGTTGTAATAAGCCACCAAAATCTTGCGCCTATACCACCCTTAGAGGGCCTTTCCGTGATAACACTTCTCTTTGACTAGGAGCCAGGAGATGTGGGTCCCTTTGTTTGCAAGACACACCTCAGAGAGAAATGCCACTTTTGATGCTATATGTCCGATTCCCATGGGCATTTTAGCCATTGTTTCTGGGCAAAAAAATATATTTCACATATGCCTATCTGTAATTAATAAGAATTAAGTGAAGAATCCTTTATATGTGTAAATGGCTTACTATTTGTATAGTAATTCTCTATGATGAGTGTCAAATCAGTAGTAGTCCATAGACAATAGGTAAGGATTTGGTGGAACGAGGCATAGTTTGCATATCAAGGTGTATGTTTGTGAGCTATAAGAAAGTATGAACTTATGTTCAAAAACAAATATAAGTCTATGCTCTACATGTCATTTTACACTTTAGTTTTTGAAAGAGGCTTAGCGTTATTAGCCTGGAAAGCGAGCTAAGTCGTTGGACATGGAAATCTTTGGCTGTTCAAACATCTTTTGACACAATTGTCTTTCCATCGTGACATCTTTCTTGCTTTTTCGACATTTGAGATCAGAGAAAGAGGTTCTAGTTCCTGGTGCCTGGGAATCTTAACTGCAAATGCGTCTGCCGTCTGGCTCCTTGGGTCAATAAAAGGGGTCACATCAACTGGGAACAGGATTATGTCCGACTGGAATCATTATATATACACAGAATGGGGAATACAAAGCATAATACTTTGCTGCAAACGTGCTGCAAATTTCTATAAGCTTTGTGTTAAGTACTGAAAAGTTCAAATGAAAGGATTTTATTTAAACACAGAAGTCTCGGGGTTGTAACGGGGTAATATTCCTCAGTATGGTACTGTATTTGGGACGACAACAGACAAAGAATTCCACTTATAAATCACAAAGTTAAATACATCTGGTAACTTTTAATTTGATTAAATTTAGAGCCATTGTGTGAAGAAGGGCTGATCGATGTGTTCTATTCTACTCTGAACAGCAATAATCTTCGGGAAAAAAATCATTAGTGATGCATCGTCTAAAGAAGCACATTTTAAAATGTGAACTTTTAAAGAATTTAAGATTAAGGAGGCGTTCAGCAAATCTACCGCAGCAACAATTACATTCAGCTAACTTATATAATTTGAAGCTTAATCTACATATGAATACAAAAGTTAAATGTAATCATAAAGTGCGTGCAGACTGACAGTCTTTTCTAGGAGTTAGAGTCACACACTGGTCACAAGTCTGTCACATTCCTCCCCTGTGCATTATGGTAAATGAATGTCTGACAGAATATCGACGGACAGAAAAAAATCGACCTACAAAAATATCGACACAAAAATATCGATGACAAGAATATCGAGATCCTATCTACAACATGGCAAGTACAAAAATATCGAAAATAAAATATAGAATGTCAAAAATATCGTTATTAAAAATATAAAGTATTTTTTAGTTAAAAAAATATGTAAAATAAACCAAATAATACTTATAAATAAAATAAACATAATTAAATATATTTTATAATGTTTAAAATTAATAATTAATATATATAATGTAATAAAACATTAATTAAACATATAAATATAATATATATACTTACTTAATAATACATTTTAATAATTGTTTTATTAACGTATAACTTGTTAAAAATTATTATAAATTACAAATACATCATACACATAAAACAATAACATGAATAAAAATTAAATATTTATATATAACACATTTAAAAAATTACATTTAATTTGAATATTGTTAAAATTAATTATATATTACATTAGCTAAAATAATACAAAAAATATTAAATAGCACCGACAATAAAACTACAACTCCAGCTCAAAAAAAAAACAGTAAAGAAAATGTTGGATAGCGTAGAGCTAAAAATTACTATTTCCACTCCAGGGAGTGTAACAATAGGGAAAGTGTTGGATAACGTACAGGTATAAATTACTATACCCACTGCAGGGAGAGCAACAGTAAGGAAAGTGTTGGATAGCGTAGGGGTAAAAATGACTATTCCAACTCCAAAGAGTGCAACAGTAGGGAAAGTGTTGGATAGCGTAGGGGTAAAAATTACTATTCCCACTCCAGAGAGTGCAACAGTGGGGAAAGTGTTGGATAGCGTAGGGGTAAAAATTACTATTCCAACTCCACAGAGTGCAACAGTAGGGAAAGTGTTGGATAGCGTAGGGGTAAAAATTACTATTCCCACTCTAGCGTAGGGGTAAAAATTACTATTCCCACTCCAGAGAGTGCAACAGTAGGGAAAGTGTTGGATAGCGTAGGGATAACATTTACTATTCCAACTCCAGAGGGTGCAACAGTAGGGAAAGTGTTGGATAGCGTAGAAGTTAAAAATAACATAGTTATAAATAAAATAATTATTTAAAATAATTAGTGATTTAATTATTAAATAACTCAAAATTATTTACAAATACCAATAAATAATTATTACAAACATGACTACCAGAATAATTAATTAACAATACATTAATAATAAATACCAATAAATAATAATTAATGAATATTAATTACCAACTAATATATATTAAACGATAAAATATTTTTCATAACCAAAAACATATGAATTATTAAAAAGTAAATACCAATTAAAATATATTTAACAATTTTAAAAAATATATACCGCAAAATAATAATTATGAAACATTAATTGCCAATTAAAAAATATTGAACTATTAAATATTTTTCAAAATAATATATATTACACATTCATTACCAATTAATAATTACTTATTAATATATTAATTAGAAATATCAATGCATATTATTTAATTATATTTAATTCACTATTAATGATTAATCAACAATTAATTATTTTTCATAATCAAAATATAATAATTTAAAATATTTACCAATTAATAATTACTGTCCAATTAATTAATTATCAATACCCAACAACTAATTTAATAATTACTTAATTAGATTTCAATTACTTCCAACACTATTCCCCTATAAACACACGACACACTCCACTAATAAAATAAAACACTTAACACAATTATCAATTAATCAACTAATTAAAACTAATTGCCAATTAATAAAAATTAATTACCAATTAATACTTAATTAACAATAATATAATTATCAATACCAATAAATGAAAATAAATTATTAATTAATTACAATTAAATTACTTCCCACCCTATTCCCCTATAAACCCACAACCCGCTACAGAACTTAAACGCAAAAATTTATTCAAGTTAATTTATAATTCCTAAAAATGTATAATTAATTCCATATAATTAAATTACTTCCCACCCTATTCCCCTATAAACCCACAACCCGCTACGGTACTAAAACACAAAATTGACTTAAAAAACCATTGTTAACATATAAAAATTGTATACATATATGTTAAAACCAGTAGAACACTTAACTAAAAACACATAACACATACATATTAAATACATAATAAAGTACATAACAATAATATAAATATCGATATTAGTAACATCAATATTAGTAAAATCGATATATTTGATGTCGATATTACTAACTTCGATATTACTAACATCGATATTAAAATACTTACCTTAGGATCGATATTCTGTCCATAGATATTATTGACATCGATATTCTGTCCCTTCGATATTTAAAACTCGATATTAGTGTAGGTAGATATTTTAGTTTCGATATTTTGGCTGCTCACCATGGTAAATGCAGTTCAAAGTAGTCCACAACTTACACTTTTTCACATGGTCGCTTGCGTGCTGAGGCAAAGACAGGGCTGTTGGCCCTTGACACCACTGTTTTGTACTGCTGAACTCTGCAGAAGGGCATATGGTGTGTTGCAGGTGAATGACCTGCTGCTTAAAGCCCCCGGGTACAGATTCCTGGCTCCAGAAACCAATCATCAGGCCCAGAAGGGCAGTGGTGGCTCCTCCTCTAAGGCAGAGGAGCGTCACCCCACTGCTTTTTAGCAGCGAAATAAAGAGAAAATAAAATGATAATAACTTCTTTGCGTGAGGGGGTGGGGGCAGGGGAGGAGTGGCAGCACCCTCCTAAATCCACAATGACTGCTTGTCTGGCCCTCTCGGGTGCCCAAAACAGTCTTGCGCACTTTGCATGCTCTCCACGCAGGCTGTAATGCATGCCCAGGCTCCCAGTCAGCGTCTGAGCTCCGAAACATGGGCTCAGACCAATCACAACACTGCTAAGGCAGCGTTGTGATTGGCTGACTCGGTGCCTGGGTGTGCTTACTGTTGTTCAGGTCAGCACAGGAAGACTACCGAGGAAAGCCTGCTTCCCCCGCGGTCTCCTCCTTCTCCTGGCCCTGGCACCAACCTCCTACTACGATCCGTGCTGGCCGCCGCAGCAGAAGGGCTATAGTTTGTATATACGTTGCACTCAAATTACATGTCTGCCCCAGAGCTTTATGGAAAAGGCAATTCAATGTAGTCCACAACTTACACCTTTGTCTTGTACTTGTTTCATTGTTGAAGTGCAGACAGTGCCGGCTGCTCATGACACCAGTATTTTGTTTTTGTGAGCTCTTCGTAAGGGCAAAGTATCTGTTGGGGGGGAGTGTATCCTGCTCTAAAAAGGGATGCTTTAATTAATCACAGGCCAAAATCTCATGAACATTTTGTGTTGCGCAATAATTGAATCTGATTGTTGGTTAATATTAGTTACACCATGTCGCCTAGAGATATCAAAACCAGTTATGTTAAGTGTTAGGAAAGACAGCAACTTTAGATGTTTGAGTCCATAAATCTGCTTCGTGTAGCGATAATGTTATATTCATACATTTTATTGTGCATGTGTATATATTTATTTTACAAAAGCTCGCTTAAACACAGTTGTCATTACTATTGCATGCATGAGGGGAAAATCATTGACGTATTTTTCTACATTTATTTAATTCTTATTTAAAGTGTAGACAAACACTTGGTTATTTGTCAGGATATAAACAATCATTTATTAAGTTACCAGAATATAAAGTTTCTAAATCCTTACCAAAATTAGCATTCTGCTACCCACCCTGCTGCAATAGATAAAGCAAGAAGGTTATGTGTCAAGATCAGAATAGGCTATTGTTGGTAGGGTACTACTTAGTTAGCCTTATGACCGATGCTTTCCAGCAGGCAATAGTTTGTGAGAGCATCATTATCTGGCTCTGGTTTAGAGGGCTCATCTTTACAGTGAAGCTACGTCACGCGAGATATAATTGTGCAGTGCATGAGGCAAGGCATTAAATGAATTCTCTGGTTCTTTGCTGCTATTTCACTGGCATACAGATTACATGGTTTGTGAAACTCTTCTACCTGGCATTCCAAATTGAAAATGTTGTTTTCACTGATAACCAGGGACATATAACTTAACTCCTGCCACCTCCCTCACTGTAGATTGTACCTCCAGACCCCCACTCTTGCATCAGATATCCAGTTTAGAATCAATGTCACCTTTGTATAAGGCCATGCTTAGAAGTTGTATATGTACCAACTAGCGCGATTTCATATCCATATTTCAGACTTTGCAGATATTTCTGTCTGTGCTGGAGAATGACAATTCTCCAAATAAAGTGCCTTGAGAAACTCAATCTCATTAAAGACACAGAGGCAAGCATTATGCAGTAAATCCTTAATGCTACTACTGCAGCACTTCATAGAACATATTACATTTTTAAAAAAACAATGTGGAACTAGGACCATCTCCTATTTCAATAGTCCCTTCATGGAATCCTCTTCCTCTTTTAATGCAAAACTTGTTCTTCATCTAGTCTATTCTCACAATACTTTCACTTGCAAAACATCTTGCTCCGCAAAAGTCTTTTATGCCCAAAGCTGGCCTACTGACTGCCCTCTGAAACATAAAAATCTTGGTACAAATATTTCCCGAACAAATTAACCAAATTCATTCACAGCATAAAACTGTTAATAATCTTACACATTTTATTATTTTATAATATATAATTCCACTTATATCTCTCTCTTTTTTTTCATTTTTATCCCTTATGCCCACACACAGAGGGCAGGTAGGATAATGTTAGCCTCGGTGTCTTAAATAGAATTCAGATTCTCATGGCACTTCATTTGGAGAATCGCCATTTCATTACAAGACGGAGATTATCGTGCATGCTGGTAGCCCCGTACGACCACATTTGCAATCTGTTCCATCGGCTTACAATTATGTTTCATAAAAACAGCTGCATTCGACCAATCAGCTGTTCTCATTATGTCCTTCAATCTCCTCCTTTTCAAAAGACCTGGTTTACCATTGCACCGCTCACTTAATGACCTTTAATTTTGTGTAAATTAGCACCTGCTTGCTTGCACAGTCCACTTTACCCATTTCACAATACTAGCTGTAGATGCCGCCTGGAATGGCTTTACAAAATAAGTCAACAATTGATCCACTCCATCTGGACGGTACTCTTCCACTGCAGACTCATATTCTTTCACACACAGTTTTGGAGATGCATCACATTTTGGATAATAAGTTGTTTCTGACAAAGTCGTAGTCCTTTTAATAATATCAAAAGTTACTCCAAATGGATCATAAACTCTTACCTAACTCCAAGGCTTTCACATCCGAAACCATGCCACATGAAGCCAAACATAACAAGGCTGCTAAATTCATAATCAACCTCTTCAACTCTAAATACCTATTACTAGGCCAAGAGTTCAACAACCTCAGATCTCCGTTGAGGAGGTCTTCTTAACCATATACTTTTCAGTACCCTGAAAGCCAACACATTATTCTTAGACTTCTGCCATCCAGACACTGCTGATCTATAACAATTTATAGCCCTATAACGAAGTCCTTTTTGAAAATGAACTACCTGTACAATAGGTGCCACCATAGCATCCAAACCCCTCTCCAAGCACCAAAATACCCAACTCTTTTAAATGTCCTTATACCTTTGACATGTATCTAGAGCCCAGGATTCCTAAAGTAATTCCTCTCCCTTTCCAGAAAGTGCTGACACATCTCCAGATGGCCTGATATTTTCCAAAAAAAAAGGTTAAAAAACCCATGTTTGAACTAGAGGATGCTCCTCTCCATCTACACCTCTCAACAGACCTTCTTCTGCTTGAAGGTAAAATGGAACTTCGCAAACGAGTTCCAACAGCATTAGAAACCAAGCTTGAGAAACCCAGAATGGGGTTACCAACACCAACAGACATCTCTCTCCTCACTTTCTGCAGAACTCTTTGGAGCATAGCAAATGAAGGAAATGCATAAGTGCCCACTCCTTTCCAACTGTGTAGAAAAGCATCTATTGGTAATCCACCCGAGTCTGGCATCCAACTGAAATAATTCTTGAAATGACTTGTCAATCTGCTCACACAAAGATCTATTTCTAATGGACCCCACATCTGATTTATTCTCTTGAAATAATTCAAACAGTTACATTCTCCTTTCAGGCCAATACTCTACTCTCAGACAATTTTTGTGATCCAATAAAATAGCCAAAGTTCTTCCGCTAATTCTGTCAATTCCTGTGATCTCATGTCCCCTAATCGATTTATATATGCCACTGCAGAAACATTGTTCATCTGTAGCAAAACTACTCTGCCTGGTAAAATTTGAATGAAACTCCTGAGAGCATTAAGACCTGCTGTCAAATAGTTTATGTGTCAGTCTCCATCGCACCCAAACCTGCACCTTAACCTGTCATACAGGCAAAGTGAGCAAGGGGCCCACATCTGGGCATGCCCTGCCAACTTAGGGCGAACAAATCAAACACAAAGAGATGATGGACGGAGCACTGAAACATTTCAGCGACTCACCCCCAGTCACGGATCTGGGTTGAATCCATCATTGTTCTTTAGCTCACTTAGCCACGCCAGTTCAGACCCAGCTATATGCAAATCAGTCTTTAAACATGTTGGACAATATCTTTTAACAAACATGTCATTGTGTACATTAGTTATATTTTTTAAACATTGCTATAACCAAAAATGGTTCTATATTTTATCAATCTCTGTGTACGTTGTCTTAACATAGGAACAACTTTAACTTTTAACATGCTCTTTAGTATTTTACAAAAAATAAGGACTAAACACATTTTTTACAATAATTTCCATGGGATGAAAGTCTTTTTTATTGTCATGATCTTCCATTTTTTCTAGCTTATTTGATTTAGTATTCTTTCTTTGTCATTTTGGGCTAGTCCTGGAGTCTGCAGCTGCAGTTTCATGTTGCTGGTGTCTGGCTTTAAGCCTATTTCATAAGCTTTTAGTGGTCGGGAAGTGTATTTAGACTTTGTTAGGCTAGACTTTGAAATTGGATGTTGTTTTCATGCCTTTTTTAGTGTAGTGTATGTTAGTTAGTTTACAGTACTGTGATAGGCCTTATTGTAAAATTCAATTATTAATTGTTTTTTATATGTGTATTATATATGTTGGACAATGATTTTCATGTTTCTTCACTGTACTTTAGTTTGTACTGGGGTTCCTAGTGTTCCTAGGTGGGTGTATCTGGTTTTTACTTTACATGTTATTTTCATATGTCAGACATTATTTTTAACCAGGATGTATGGTAAGTTATTTTAGATTTGCAAAGCGCACTCTCCCCTGGGACTGTACTCTGTCACTGAGAAGATGTGAACGCAGTCAAGCCTAATGTGATTACTTGAAAAGCCAGGTCTTCAGCTTCTTGCATAATTAAAGATGTGAAGGGAAGCCTCAGATATGTAGTAGCAAGTCATTCCAAGCTTTCGGAGCGATGTACGATAAGGTTCAACTGTGGGATCTGGTTTTACATATCCGTGGGATGTGTGCAAATAGTTCGAATGAGCAGAGGTGTCTGGAGTGTTTGTGAAAGCAGATGTGATTGTTGACATATGCTGGGCAGTATTTATGTAGTGTTGTGAAGGTCCAGGTGAGTGGTTTGACTTGTACCTATTTGTGTAAGTGTAGCCATTGTAGTTCATGGAGGTGAGGTAAGAAGCATGTAGGCTGTAGGAGGGTGACAGTGATTCTGGCTGGAGTTCTGAATGGTCTAAAGACTCCAAATGAGTTGTTTGCTGATCCCAGCATTAAGGGTGTTGCCATAGTCCAGCTTGCTAGTGAAAAGGGCGTGGGTGATGATTTTCTGAATATTTGTCGGTAGTCATTTTAAAATATTCCTTAGAAGTTTTCTTGTGTGGAAGCATGAGGCAGTGAAGGCGTGTACTTGGGTGGTCAGGTCAAGTTTGCAGCCGATGATCATCCCAAGGTTCTTGGCATGGGAGTAGGGTGTAGTTGTCAGTCTTAGCTCTGTTGGCCACCAAGTGGAGTCCCTCAGTGAGGAGGTCTATCTGAAAATCAGAATTTTGGACTTGCTGGTGTTCAGCTTCACACAGTTTGACTTTACCTAGACAATTTTTGTCATGCATGCCATGAATGTATTTTAGGTGCTAGGCAACTTGTCCATGAGGGAGTGGAAATGTTGCATGTCATCACTGTAGGAGAGGACATTGCTGTCTTGAAAGCAGATGATGTAGACCAGAGGGATAATGTAGGCATTCTTTGTCGTGCAGGCGTTTGTCCTCGATATTCTTGACAATATTTTGTCCCACGATATTTCTGTTTCGATATTCTGTCTAACCACCCTGGATAAGTTGGTGGAAGCATCTCACAGAGGACTTGAATGTGCTCCTATCATCAACGTCTTAAATTATTTTCCATCTGCGTTCCAGTTGTTTGCATGACTGCCTCATCAGCCTGAGTTTCTCTGTGTATCAATCTTATTTTATTTCTTTCTCAGAAAAAAGACTTTGTTATCTTTGAACCAAAAATATTTTTTACTTTTTCTTTGATATTCAGTTTTCCTAGATCATTTATTTATTTGATTGTTTCAAATTTTTCGTGTTTTGGATGGTTGGTTTAATTCAAATAATGGATTCATACTGGATGTTTTATTTACCTCTGTGTTATTTTTGCTTTGTTTTCAGGTTCATTGTCGTTGATAATATTTGTGCCTGTATTTTTTGTGCTGTGTTATCAGTCACACGGGTTTCAGCTAAATTATTCATAAGTGTTATAATGTTGGTTGTTTTGTGTTGTATTTCTAAATCATAAAGTATTTATCACAGTACATTGTAATTATCATCTTAAATGTTGTCTTTTGGATTATTTTTAATACAGATTGATATTTTAAATTGACTTTCATTATGTTTTGAATAAAAACTTATCAAGTAAGAAGGTTTTCAAATAGGCATATGAAATGTTACTGTTATGCAATGTTTTTTTTAAGTAGGGCTCTTGCTAGTGAGTGAAGATATGGTAGGCCTAGGTGGTTAGTAAAGACTCTTGATTTGGATGTTAGGAGTCCTTGTGTTTGTTTAGCATTTTTTGGTTTATGTCAGTTAGGGATTGTTCCATTCGTTGCACTGGTATCCTGGTTTGTTTTTACATATTTCTAGAAAATGGTAGAGGGTAAAGTGGCTTCTTTCCTTGGAAGGAATTGTGCCGCCCTTCCACTGCACTGTGTTATTTATCTTTACTTCTAAGGACATTGTGCTGAATTAGACACTCCACCATGCAATGTGACCAACCCAGGTACCCTCAAAATATTCTATTAGTAGAGCTAGTTTCATGCTGATGGTAATAAGGAAATTCAAGTAGCATGTCATATTGTACTGACTTCTGTTACAGGGACATATACTAAGGTTATTTGCTTTTAGATTGCGTGTCCAAATTCTAAGTTAAGTGGATAGTCTATGCTAAGGGTGTATTTTTGGAGACGTCTCTATAAGCTCTGGTTGAAATGAAAGTAGCACTTCTGAAGTGCAGTGCATGGGTAGATTTTAAGTAATGTCAAAATCACTGACTGCTCAAACTCTATACTGCTTTTTGTGGGTTATAGTTGTTAGCTGTCTTAAATGTGTTCACATTTTGAGTTAAGTTAAACTTTGTTTGGTAGGTGTAACGCATAGACTAATGGGCAGTTTGTATTTTGATATTGACCATGTTTTGTGGTAGAGGGTACAACTTAAAAATACCAAACATCATTGAGTTAAGGTTAGAAAATTGTTATCGGTAGTATCATTTATTATTTTTTAAGGTTATTGTGTTTATCACTAGGCAAACATTTGTATTTTTTATATGTGATTGGCAAGTTTTGGGGAATGTCTATATCCTCATATTTGTAAGCCCTACTGGTGCTTCTCTGGTTGTTCTTCATATTGTGGCAATTAATCTTTTTACGGTTGGAAGGCCAAGTTACATGCCATTTTACTTACAGGGGAATGCTTGGTATCACGTTTTTAAGAATCATTCCTGATGGCTCTTGTAAGATTGTACTTGCCTCTTTTAGGTCCTGTAAAAATTACAATCTTCTATTTCAGTAGTATTAGGTGGATGGCTATGTTCCCTATTGCTTTTAACAATTTCATTTTAGTGGTAGGCCTGCAATAGCATGCATTTGGATATTGTTTTTAGCACTGTTTTCCTTTGTTGCAGTCTGCTGAAAGGAATAATTTGTCAGTTTATTTTCTTAATCTAAAATTTAGATTAGAGGGTCGTTTGTTTGATTGTTTTCTGATTCGTCAAAGTTAGTTTTACTTTAATGTTAGGTTTGTACTTTGGTTACTATACTTTTGAGGTGGTCTTTTTTTAATTTAGAGAAATTTAGTGTCTGTGTCTTTATTTTCTTTTCCTGCTAGCATTTTCACCTTCTTGCATATGAATCTCACACATTGTGGAAACTAAACATAGAATAGGTTTTTAAAAAAAATACTTTTAGTTATTTATTCATTTTGTCAGTGTTTTTTGATTGCCAAACTTATTTTGTTTGTAGTTTTTACTTTTTAATTAGAGTATTGCAGCATTCTAGTTTTGCAATCTGGCAGAGTGACGCCATCCGGAGTGCATTTTCAACTCCTTTTTATACTACTTCTTAATTGGAAAAGCTTTTATATTTGTTAACTTTTTTTAGGTTTAATTTGATTGGTTGGTTGAAGATTAGTTCGATTGTTTTGTCCTATTTATTATTTTGACTTGTTTTTATGTGTGTGGTTAAATTAAATGTAATCATGGATGTTTTATTTAGAATTGTATCATTTTTCTGGTGTTTAATATTTAGTTTTTCGTGAATTTTGTTATGTTTCCTAATTTTTAATGTGTAGGTGATATTTGTTATTTGTTTATGATAGTGTTGTATTTTAGATATTTTTCCAACACATGTTTTGTCATTAAAATGTATGTGTTTACTACTTAAGTATAGGGTCAAGATATTTATGTTATCTTTGGTGATATTTGTATATCTCAATATTTTTTTTGTTAATATATTGTCATGCAAGTGCTTCTGGAACTCTCTTTCTATGTCTTTGGACGTTTTAGATGTTTCATAGCCATTGTAAGAAATTAAGGATATTAGTTAATGTAGGTGATGACTCACCTGAAGCAATAACGGTAATCATTGTCAGGGTGAACCCCTAAAGACACTAAATTAACCTGAGCTCAACCCGAGGGATAAAAACGGTAGATTTCCCATATTTAAGGAGTTTCGGACCTATATTATGTTAGCATGATGCATCTATGCGTACAATCCCTGTTTGATATATATGCTTTTGCTTGGAGGAAACTCGTTTATTTCCTCCCTGTATATCTATTGCTAAAAGAGTAGGCCGAGAACCATACAGACGACATCTTCTGAACATATGCTCGAGCACGGGCCGTGATCACGCGTTGAT
The DNA here is from genome assembly GCF_964204655.1 of Triturus cristatus. Classification (NCBI taxonomy): domain Eukaryota; kingdom Metazoa; phylum Chordata; class Amphibia; order Caudata; family Salamandridae; genus Triturus; species Triturus cristatus. The sequence goes on along the minus strand of NC_140594.1, from coordinate 238,410,064 downwards.
CACGTGCAGTTGTCAGGCCCCAGTTCATTTGAGTTACTGGTAGCAGCTGAAGGTAGGCTGTTTACTCGACTGTTCTAAGACACAAGGTCGCATCTGCCTTTGGGGGCGATAAGCGCATTCCTGGAGGCGCCGTGTCTACACTCCCAGACACCAAGACGAAAGGGAGTCACCCCTCCTGACCTCATCAGTAATAGATAGTCAAGCCTTTGCACTGGTCTGATGTGTGCCATATATGGTCCTTTCCTGGAGCTCGAGGGCCAACTGGTGTTTTTCCTTTTACAGTGATTGTATGTATTGAACCGAAAAGTATATAACCTCAAATTTGAATACGAGCCAACAGTCTTCTCTGTGCACCTGATGAGTGAGGTTCGGAGAGGCTCCTCTATAGAGTATTTTGTTTAATCAACGATTGAACCTTCTTCACTGCAAACTTACTGACTATTTGGTAATGGTGTTGGGACTATTGGTAGGTATAGTCCTTTAGTTTATTTTTATGGTACATCGACCCCTTGGTGTCTATGGCACAGATCCGACAGACCTAAATTAGAGGAATGTAAAGTAAATATGAACAACCAAAACAGTAATAAAGTCAAACAACAAACCACAAACACAAAATAAATCTTAAATTATTTTATAAAATAGAGTACATTTTAATACATAAATTGACACAAAAATGACAAAAAAGTGGAACCGGAGATAAGGATTTTGAAAGATTTTGGTTAAAAAGCTTTTTGCACCAACTACAATCAACTGGCCACAGTAGATCGGGACCTAGTGGTGATTTGAGGTTGACCATAATGTAGCGTGGGTTGGCTACAGAAACCAGAAGTTTTACCTTCAAACCTAGTCTCTGAAATGTAACTCCAAAAATGTCATCCGGAAAAGGCAGCAGGCTGTGGAGGGAAAGGCTTCCTGAGATCGCATAGCTGTTGGATGAGGTCCAGGTTAACCTGTTGTGCTTTGGCAGGAAAGCTCAGAGCAGAAGAAATGTGAATTTTGCACCCAAGGCAGGTGCCTCTCTTGCCAGATACTTTAGGCGCCTTTGCCAAGTGAACATTTCTCATTCGCCCTTCTGCACTTTTTTTATGCTTATATTCGCCGAGTGGGTCAAGGCTGCTCCGGCAAAGCTCCATGCAGGGGAGAACTTAAACCTTCAGGCCAGTGACAACGCAGGTTCAGCTGATCAGCTTGGCAGGTTGTTCCTGGTCTTACAGAGGTGCATGCTTCCAAAACATTTTCAAAGTCCCAGGTTTTACCTGATGTTGAGAGGAGTACACCAACAAGATTTTGGGCAGGTCCAGTTTAAACTGGTCAGCTAGGCTTTTGTAGTGTTTTGTGTCCTTGTACCTTGAGCAGGAGGTCTGTCTTTTGACCATTGGAGTTCGCTTCTTTGTGCTGGGTGCGAGGGGGGAGGGAAAGTCTAGTCCTTCTAGGCTCTTCCCAGGTTTTAGACAGCAGGTTCAGTCCTCTGCTGATCTTCAACAGGATAAGTAGTGTTGCTAGGAGGGTTCTGGGGATGCAACATTAATACCGTACACCAGCCTGTGCGTAGGGGTGATTCCTGGCTCCTCCGTAACCAGTTGAGCAAAAATAATCAGGGGTTAGCCTACAGACTTCAGCACCATTTTTTGTGTGTGACCTACTGCACAGAGTCCTACAGTGCCCCTCTCTGCGTATATTCAAGAAGATGAAACCTGTGTGACTACTCTAGAGGTTTGGGTAGGGAAATGAGCCACCCCTCCTCTGTGTTAACCTAAAACCTGTTCTGGGAGCAGCGTCTTCCCCACTATTATTGGAGTCGTGCTGAATGAGGAAACTAAGAAAGAGCCTGTGCAAATGGCATATGACATCTGCCTGTGATAGGGCAGGTCCACTTTAAGTTAAGTTCCTGGGCACTGCTCAAATGGTCTTCCTGCTGTTGCAGGGATTCTGCTTATGCACAGAACTATGCACAGGAAACAAGGACCTCAGTGAATTGTGGTGTACCAAAAACTCACCTCAGAACCCAGAACCCCTTATCCGACCAGCATCAGTGTCCCATTCGTTATCCGAGGTTTATCTCGGCGGTGCCAATGTATAGACAACCCCCAACAAGCGACTTAGTGTATTCTCAGGAATGGTGGGAATCAGAAATACCTGTTCGTAATTATTCTCATATCAGTCCACAACAGAATAAACAGAGACACGGTAAAGTTTAAAGAGTTTATTTTATAAACCTCGTGTCCTAAGATGCAGTAATTTGGCTAACATAAGTAGAAAAATGATTAAGATCAAAACCATCAGCATAGTTACAATACCATAGAAAATTAAAGGAGTAATCATACTAAAATGACAGTGGATATCAGCCACCTTCCTTTCGCTAATAAACTAATCTTATTATTATTAGTCTAATAAAAGGTCTCTAGGCTTGAATGGGGAACCCCATACCATAAAGATCAGCTCAGTGAGATCACATCACAGGATCAGCTAGACTCTACTCCTGGGAAAGCTCTCCCTCCGAATGTAATGAAAAACATGCAACACTGCCATATTAAAAGCACCCCATTTTCAGGTATTTGCAGCTGCGTGCGTGTTATGGCTAAATAGTGGGCCGATTAACCTGAGCCCAACAACATGCACCGTCTAGCGACCCAGACTGTTTCCTTACACGATGTGCAGACCAAGGTCGCTGCTCACTGTTTGGGATGTGAACAACAGACAGTTCTCATGTGAAGCAAAGTCAAGCAAGCATTTCTCAATTAATAACATGTAACTACAGTGTCGTGTGCAAAAGCAGCAAAAGCGGCAAGATGGCTTTCTAACATCTAACGCGGTTGTGCTAACTTAGCATTGTACGTATATAGATAGCAATCTTCACTACACCCCCCCTTGATCGGACCACTAACCAGTAGGGGTGCACTTGCAAGAACGCAGAGTTCAAGTTTGATAGAACGGAACCAAGGGCATGAACTGTAAGTCCATATAAGGTAAGTGAAAAAGTTTGAAGAGAAAAAACAAAGAAAAAAATAAAAAGAATTGAAAAAACCATTTAAAGGATCAAAAAACATCATTGAAGAACGTATGACGAAATGAAGGTGCAAAAAGTCAATCCATCAATGTATAAGCACAATAAGTTGCAACAGCTTCCAAGAGGAAATCATTGGAACGTTCTGCAAAATTATCTGCCATCCAGTTCAGCACGGGGAAGGAACACACATGCTCCTCAACAACCGGAGCCTCCAGCACCATTCGAGGACAACTGGCGTGCTCTTCAAGATAACTTCTTGCTAAGAATTCAGTTGCAGCCGTTCCGATGTCCCAATTCCCAAGGACTCCATGTGCTGCTCCACAGGCCATAATCCTGACACCAGAACAGTCCAACTCATGAGCCACCAAGGGGCTCATTAGCCGATCATAATCCGGGGCAGGAGACACCGAGGTCGACAGGCACAAATCCAGAGCCCATTGGAATGGACAATCTAGGCAATGAAAGACAGGCTGTACACAAGTAAAGTAGGGAAACCGGAAGGACAATCCATAGGCCATGCTTAAGGTCGCCAGTGGTAAAGTGCCATAGTATTCAAGCATACGGTTGAGAAGATGTAACAGCCGGGACCTGCTGTTGTGAAACGCAAGTTGTGCATCCATAGCGTAGTGCGCAGATCAACAAAAGTACCCCAGCTACGAGGGCGAGAAGCAAAGTGAGACCTCCGAAGACGCTGGAAAAAATAGAATGAAAAAATGCCGGGATCACACCAAAAATAGTTTGAAAGGAGGTCATGAGGACGGAGCCCACAATTTAAAAAAAATGAGCCAGGCCACTTGTTGACGAGGCATTAAAGATAGTCTGAATCAGGGCCCCAAAATGAAGTGGGAGATCAGTATTCAAAAGCGCTTGCACCTCAGTGCGCGTGTTTGCTACGTGAAGGACAAATGTTTTCCGGGATGAAGTCAACGCGACTTCTTTTTGAGACAATAGAGCCCTTATTCTGCTCATCTTATTGAACTCTGCTTTCAAGGTTGGAATGGAAGGCCAGATGGATACATCGAGCCGTCCATGCGGGGGTGGGAAAAGGACGTTATTACAGCAAACCACTCTCTGTGATACAGTCACTATGTACGGAATTCCCACTAACATCCCACAGCAAGCTTTATTATTTAATAACAAATAACTACCGTTAGCAAGCAGCGTAAAAGACGGTGTTATAACTTGCACAGGGATCCCTTTCAGGACGCAAGCTAAATTAGGAGCGTGCACATTACATGCACCATGCAATTGAATGTGCTTACACACTATGGAGTGATCCGGAGTGGAAGTGCACTCTTCACCTTTTAAGTATACTTCTTTTCCGTCTCTCACACATCTATACGTGAATGGGAGTGACCAAACTTCGTGCAGGAAGGCAGTACCAAGTTTTTCATATCTGCGAAGGGCATAATGTTTCATGCACGAACTGAACTTAAACAGAGGGAACGGTAATGTGATCAACCCTTGGATAAGCCACACAGCGGAATTTAATTTGGCAATAGAAAAAGGTAAAGGTTCTAACTTTTCAATGTGCAGCAAAGAATATGTCGCATCTTTCATGGACATAAATTGTTGTTTCGTAGTTAAATTAAATGGGAGAAACAAAGATGAAGTATTCATGCAATCCCAAGGGCCTTTCCCAGCCTTCAACGTTTGCAATGTCCATGCAAACTGCATAATTGAACACAATTGATTCTGACCATGATACAAAACAGACAAATCATCCCGCACAATGTCTACCACAGACGAAACAATATTATCCAAGGTATAAACTCTGGAAGACAAGGTGCCAATGCTATTATCTATTACAGCCAATACCTTCTCCATATTGGCCTGGTCAACAGCCCGCATTCTGGACACAGCCCCAATCCGTGACAGCCTCCAGACCTCGCTGCAAACAGCATTCACACATCCCTTGGACCTGCCAAACGCAGGACCCCCAACAAAATCATTCAAATCCATCCTGTCGTTTAATTGTGATAAATGAAGTTTAACAGATACCAAGGTGAAATGTTGCAGCCAAGATTGGCATAACTTCCCTACTGAGTAGGTAGTCACAGTGTGAGAAGACTCAAAACGGGGGTCTACACGAACTTGCGTATACCCCGGTGCTAAATCCAGAAACCGATGTTGACAGGAATCTGAACTCGTCTGCAATACCAGCCACCCTTCCGGATTGAATTCAGAAATATTGAAGGATGTGTTGGAAATGTATGACTGCAACGTAGCAAGGGACAGATCCGTATGATTACCCCAATTAGGATAAGCACCCAGACCCGGAATGGAGGGAGAATTCAATTTTTTAGAAGTAGCCAATCCAAAACAGGTGGTCTGAAAAATTGACGAATTTAAAAATAACATGTGGTTCGGGATGATGCAGGCACGATGCAAAGCTTCTGTTCCCTGAACCTGCCACGGTTTAGAACCCCAAACCGATTTAAGATCGATAGTAGCTTTCCACAGATCATATCCAATTGCCAACTTGTCCAAAAAGGACTTGGAATACAACAATTTGGTGTGTGTCAGTCTAACTTTAGAAGCAGACTCAGCCGCAACCTTAAAATAAAAGGAGGCCGGATTTGACACACTGAAGTTCAGAAAATATGAGAATTTGTCCACTAACGTGGTGGAGCTGCCCAGCCTAGGGGCGGGACAGTGTTCCCATTGTGTATAATTTACAAAATTTCTAAACGTATTTGCTTTGTGTAGGAAATGTGTGCCATAATGTTGATAGCAGAATTGCTCATCATAATTAGCAGTATCTAAATACAAATCTTCAGCATCAAATGCAGCATAATATTTCAAATCAGAAAACAGTGCTTCTATTGCTTGTACATCCTAATCATCCGAGTGGATGTTCTGCTCAACTACATCACCCATAGAAACACGAAATACATTTGGCACATTGATTACTTCAGTGGGGCCATGAATTTGAAATTTTACAGCATCCCAAGCGATCTCATCACGTACAGGCCAGGCAGTAATGTTCACAAAAGTCTGGTCCCTTTTCATGATATGTGATGAGGAGTGGGGGGCCAAAGTTCCATCAATTAGTCGAATTGTAGATCTTTCTTTCAGGTAGTGTCCATTGATAAGTCTAAAAAACACTACCACAAAGCCAATGGACATAAACAAAAAAATACATATGAGCACCAGCCAAATGTAAGTCCAAGGGGGAATTAAAAAATGTCTTTTGAACCAGGCTTGAAACTTTGGACGGGGCAATGGAAGTCATTGAATTAGAGTCAAAAGAGTATCGTGACTGGGTAACTGTGGTGGATTGTAAAACAGGCAATGGAACATACGCAGGATAAGCATACTCAATATCTTCAGGTAGACCACCAGGTGCCGGTGGCAATAAAGGACCAGTAACTGTATGCATCTCGACGGCAACATCAGGCAAGGTGTTAGAAGCTGGGGCCACAACAGAATTTCTCAGCATCGAAGGGCAAGAAACTGCCGGTGTCATACTAAGAAGAATCGGCCACTCGCTGTAGCTTGACATTGTCAATAGAGATGTACCTGTTATCCTTTCGACCAGGAAGTGGAGGTAAAATGACTGTTCGTGTACCCTGTACTCCAAGCACTGGAACTGGTGCACAATAAGAGGGGCCAAACTCCTTCTTGTTCTCCACCTTCTCACGGACCAGATCATCAACTCAAGGTAGCCAGCCGACTACCGGAATCTGAAGCGCAGCATCAGACGAGGAGGGTACGTGTTCCTTCTCTAGACTGACTCTGGCTTCTTGAAGATTCTGCAATACAGCACAGTGATCATCTACGTCAAAGGGTCAGAGGAACATGAAAAATACCTCCCAACACTGAAGCAATTGTTTCTTGCTCTGAAAGCAGTTTTTTACACTTCATTCAGAGTTAAGCACCCAGAGGGCTGCAGATGGAGGCTAATCCAATTTAGACCCTAACCCAGGGTCTTTAGGCAGGGTGAAAGATAACTTTCTAAAAGTACCTTTTCCATAATATTTAATATAAATATCACTTCACCAGTGAATTCTTAGGTGTTTAATATGTATTGCAAAGAAATCCAGGCATTACATTTCTAGAGGTTTTCTTGCTGGAGATAACATTAATAAATGTAATATTGCATCTCAGTGTTTTCCTGTGGAACATCCAATCCTGCTACAGCGAAAATAGTGTTGGGACTTTTTCACTCTAAGGACATGTTTAACATTAATTCTATTCATGGACTACTTTTCAGTACCATGCACCATGACTTATGGATAGTAAGGCCTGCTTAGGGGTGACATATTAACATTTAAAGAGATGATTTTGACCTGTCAAAAGGATTCAATTTCACAGGTTGAATTAATTGCAGTTTAAAAGCTGCTTTAGTCCTAGTACAATGGTAGGCTTGAAGCCATGTTTTACACTATAGTGGATGGCACAATGTGTGCAGCAGTCCAATAGTGGCATTTAACACCCAGGATACATTTTGTACCTCATACTCTTAATTTAAAGGTATGTTAAATATTCCAATTAGGGGTATGTCTATGTTGGCATGTTGAAAGGTGGAGTACAAGCACTTGACCACTGGCTAGCAGGGGTAAATTGCACAGCCAGAAAAAAATGAAAGATAAAGATCTAGGGATAGAACATGCAGAGGATAATCATTTCCTACACTAGTACATGATACATTATAACCTTCCCATTCACATGCTATGAGAAGGAATGACAGAGATTCCACAATATTGCAAGAACGTTTGGCTGCCAACAGCATGTGGGAGTTGTTTCCCTTTCCTATTTTGTATGGGGTACGTTTCTACTGAGGACAGTCTATCAAACTCACCTCTGGGCATTCTGACAGTTGTGAGCGTGCCACATCTTCAACTCTCTCAGGTACATCATGTCGAAAGTCTTTCATCTGGGGGCAGGACCATATGCTCTTTATTAGAGAGCCAGTTTATTTATAGCTTCACTAACAGAGGGGCATATTATCAAGCACTGCGTTAAAGTTATTGCCACTTTAGCGGCAGAAAACTGCCGCTAAAGCAGCAATAATGGGCTTGATAATATGCCGCAGAGAATTCCCATAGAAGCCCATGTTGACACCAGAACATGGGCTTCTATGGGAATTCTCAAGGGCATATTATCAAGCCCATTATCGCCGCTTTAGCAGCAGTTTTCTGCCGCTAAAGCGGCGATAATTTTAACGCCATTTGTTGATAATATGCCCCAGAATTCTTTCCCTTTATGGCCTATTACCACTATGTAGCTGTGCAGTACAAGCATGTAAAAAACTGGCTTATTGGTTGAGGGGGCTAGAAGCTCACAATTCACACAATGTCAAGAGTCTATATTGATTAATAAATATGACCCTGATTCCTCAATATTGTTTGTCCTTTGAATAGTTTGGAAGCAATATGTATTTCATTTGATGTTTTTATTTCAAATATGTTATTAACTCATATCAATAATGCAAGCACCTATTAAATCAAAACAAATGAGGAGAAAACTCTCAAGACAACTCACAGTACCCAACATATACAAATCATTAAAAACCCTCACCTAAAATGTCAATTTAGGTAGAGAATCTTTATCTAAGATCATTAAAATCCAGTCAATAGCACATATTTCTAAAAAGGCATCTTATAAACAAACAAACAAAATATTCTCAGTTGATGTTAGCTAAGAAAATTCTAATAACCATAAATCAATATCCATTTTCTGCTCAATTTTCAATTGCACAAAGCATTTTTAACTACTATTAAAGTTTAACCGCCCTCCCCCCCATCCTGCAGTGTCACTCAAAGCAAAGCTATATTGTTAAACACAATGATCAACAGGAAGAGCAACCTAGTTTATTTCATAACTGCATAACTGTTCAGCGAATGGCTACAAAATGAGCAGATCATTACTAGGATATAACATCTCCAACAATTCTCATCAATTTAAATTTGAATATTTTTTTTCAGGTACCAATAGGACCTCCTCAGGATGTTCTTGCTTCAATTTGAGTTTCTAAAATGGACCCAGATTGTTCATCTCTAAACATTAGGTAAACCAAGTGTTTTTACTTTATTTTTCCATCAACCCCACCACAACTTATTTTGCTAATCTCATTCGATAGATGTCAGGGATTTTGTAGATATTAGACAAAGTATAAGGATTATCCTCAGTTTCTTCCTTTAAGAATAGCAATGAAGAAAGAGAATCCACTTCCCCGTATACCATTGCACTATTGAATGATTCTTGTGGGCATTATTTAATTTACAAATATTTTCTGCTTTTGATGTATCCAAATAAAAGTCTCTTCAAATGTATAAAAATGCCTACATTTTAGCAAATGATGGATCATGTTCCGGTATTATATAAACGTTTGACTTAAATGCCCTGTCATTTAGTTTTAGGCTCAATTTATTTCTAAACATATCCTTGCACTTACAAGTAAAGGGTAAAGTTCGTTTTGCACAGTTCTAATTAAGGATTTCACCATTTTTACTTTCAGTATTTGAGTTTTACCCTTGCCTGTTCTGCAATGTACAGGGACAAGCTCCATTTGCTATAAGACAGAATGATGTTGATACTCCTCTTTTGTAACACATTCATACCCTCCTGATACAGTTTAGTTTGCTATTACATTTTCTTAGTTTGATAAGCACTGAGAAGACATCGCAGATGAAATACTGATCAGGCTGAATAGTTTGAAGATTAGTCTACATTTATGTGGGTTGCATCAGAATCAATAAAGCAGCTAGAAAATAGTAATGATTTTTGATTGGTGGGATGAAAGGACATTGGAATAGTTAATAATATTAAGGAAATGTCAATTGGTGCATCAGATCAGATTGCCCTAATTAGTTATAGCTGAATTGTAGATCAGAATATTGATTATGGATTTTTTTATTAAGATTGCCAAGCAAAAGATCAGCCATCTTTTGGGTTGCCTTCTTGCATGAACCTCTTAATCTTCTATTGTGACATTTTATAATTTACGTTTCTCTCTGGGCTCCAGCTACCCTGTATCACATTCTCAACTTCCAACACCGAAAGGCTACAATTTCTTAAAATTGATTGTCAATACAACTGATGTTTTAATTATTATCACAACAACGACCATTGTGGGACTTTGATTTGGCTGATCAGCTTAGAAAGTGCCCTTTAGCCTGTCTCCAAGGCAAAGTCTCTGGGTATTCTATTACACCAAGAAGTCAACTCTCATGGCCAAATAAGTGCAGTATGTAATTTTAGTTTTAATTTTCGACCTCTTCTAAAACCTGCTCTTCTGTTTCTTCCTCAAGAACTTCACGTCTCAGTTGCCACTGTCTGTATATCATCTAAACATGCTTTTTGTAAAAGCCTAAATCTGGGACTTACAATGCTGACTTTGTACAAACTCTTGAAGAGTGCCATGATGAACCTTATTGGCCAACTAAAAATATTTGATCACTTCTCCCATGGCAGTAGGTACCTACATTGACTATTGGACAGAGACCCCTGTTCAAGCACCTTTATCTACTAAAACAAGCTTATTATTATCCTGAGCAGTATTACAGACTGATCAGTAAAGTTCAGGCATTGCTTAAAGTCTTTACTCGAAGGTCAATTACTACATCAGGCTCTTACTGTCAAACAATCTCAGTCAGTGGTACAATTTCATTTTAGTTTTTGACCCTAAATTATGGAATTAACTGCCACTTCAATATAGACAGATTAACTATTTTATTACATTCCAAAAAGGTCCTGAAGAATTCGGTGTTATGTTATTGTAGTTTTCTTCTCAGCTTATTTCAAGTGTTTGGTTGTTCTTTAGTGACAAGAAACTAGTTTTTCATATATTGAGCTCTATAACAAATAAAATCTACTCTTGAGTTAATAGTTCATTTAAAAGTTAACTTAAGATCTAATTTTGTGTTGAAGTTATTTGTAATTAAATTAATAACTTTATATAGGGATTGGAACCTAGAGCAGAAATATGTTTAGGGCCTGATTTATGAGAAGTGACCTATCCTGCGTTAAAGCAGCGATGAGTCACTTCTCAGTGCGCCCTCCTTGCGATATAATGGATGCGTCATATTTACTGTATGACGCATCATGTCGCAAGGAGTTACAGATACGTCAGTATTTCTGACGTATCTGTAGGCGCAAAAGTGACGCATTGCTGGAGTGTGTCACAAAAGTGACGCAGCTCCAGCAATGTGTCCTTTCACATGGGGCAAGCCCCATGTGAAAGGGCCTGCGTCAGTCTTACGCCTGCTGTGAGGCAGGCGTAAGATATTGACGCATTTGCACCCGAGAAGTGGCGCAGTGAAATCTCATAGATTTCACTACATCACTTCTACGAGGCTTACTTACGTGGGAACGCCCACGCTGCATACATTATACCTGACGCAGGTATAATGTTGCGCAGGGGTTTGCAAAGTGAAGCATCTGCTTAGATGCGTCACTTTGTAAATAGGGCGCAACAGGAGGCATGTTTTACGCCGCCGATGGGTCACGAAAAGTGACGCAATGGAAGTGCAAAACTGTTGCAAGGCCTCATAAATAAGGCCCTTAATGTTTACAATATGCTTCATATACTTGAGCACATGCATCTTAATTCATAGGCTAATAATGCTGTGCTGGTCTAGTACCATTCCATAACTTGTATTAGTTCAATTTGCCAATGCATAGAGTCTGTAACATAGGCAAATCACTTCTTGCTGTTCTTCAACCATTCCCCCACTTCCTGAATCCATCAACTGATTAATGTGATTTTTGAGTTGCTCTGATTTCGTTTCCAAGCCAATAATGCCACACTTTTTTCCCCATTTTCAAAATGCTGAAGTTTAATGCCTCTCCACCTTATCTGAATTATCTTATCTAGGTCTATCAGAAATCCACCTATATCTCTTCCAACTCTTTTAACTCAGATCAAAAATGAGAAATTCTTAGGTGGGAGGGCCTCTGCCGAGATTCTCTGAATCTTGTGTTCTTTCCAAGCTATTTCTTTTAATAGTTTATCCTCTTCTGTTCTCCTCTCTCTGTATCTTTTGTAAGAGACCCTTGTTATAATTCCTCCGATACGTACCTTATATGTGTCCATGACTATGCTATTATTAGCTGCACCAAAATTAATATAAAAGACATTCTTTAATTCATGTAACTCTCTTTAAATTAATTAAAGTCCCCCTTTTCCCACCTAAAGCAGCTGGAAATTCGAAAGACGTTATTACTGCTGAGTGATCTGACAGTATTGCTGGTATGTGGGCTATAAACTTGACAATCTCTGTCATAAATCTATCAACAAGGAAGTAGTTAATTCCAGAATAACGCCAGTACTTCTTGCTATGGAAAGTTAAACCTTTCTGAGTACAGGCCTTTATAATCTATTTTAAGAAATTGGGGGGTATATTCACAAGAACGTGTGATAACTACCGCAAGAGTAGCGTAACGCAACTTTCAATATCGCAGCCTATTGCGGGAAAATAACCCAATGACAACGTGGGATTCACAACAAGGCGGTAGCATGCGATAGTCACCAGATAACGCACCAAATGTCTGCATCAAAATCAATGCCACGCCGCATAAATGTGATGCGCGAACGCAAAAAAACATGCAATGAGGACAACCGTGGTACAAAAAGTAGCGAAAACCAGCCATAGGCCTGCAAATCCCACACGTCTGGCAGAAATATGCACTATAAAAATCACAGAACAAATACCCCAAAAAGAATCCAAAGTGCGTAGCAACATGGATGCACCCTGATAGAGCGCAGAGGCCAACCTGAACCCCACAACCCCCACAGACTACCAGCAAAGAACAACGGGCCGGGGAAGACCGAGGAGAATAGAGAGTGGAAGACGGGGTACAGACCACAGGAAAACATGACCAGCGTCACGGAGGTGACAGAACACTACCAGCAACTGACCCACAGGCAGACCACCTGGATTGCAGGCGTGGTGCCGAGGAGGCCAATCCAGGAGGCCAATAGGTGCCGGCATTACGTGACTACCTAAACCTGGCACAAATCCGCTGACAACAGGAAGGCAGCAACGGCGACAGGATGTGGCAGTCCAGCGCCACTAGAGGAGCTGAAGGAAAATCAGGCCACAGTCATCAGTGTGGAGACGGTGCAAGGAGTAGGGAGTACGGACACAGCTCAAGAGGACATGACACAACATCAACAGGGAGTGCAACGAACAAGGACTAGGGGATGGGGGACTGGGTATACATGTACAACGATGTGTACCACACTGCACACCCACAATCACCCAGGTCCATGGCCCAGATCCCCTTGGCACACTGCAGCACACACACATAGCACGAACAGCACACCCACATTGACGACAACGAGGAACAACGCACACAGGCAACACTGCAGAACAGAGGACACAACTGGCTCCACACATGCACAGAAACATGCCTACTACATCTGACGGAGCCGGAAACTGTGAAATGGAAATGTAAGCGTACTACCTCACATTTGTCATATAGACCAAATGTACACTGTCCCGCAGAAGAATCCTGCAACCCCCAAACAGTCACAATGTACATTGCCATACAGTCTGCATGCAAACCTGCACAATGCGCCAACATATATGTCTACACAAAGTCAATACGCACCTCCCCTTCACATCGCAGAGGGACACACAACACATTCAACAGAGCACAGAATACAACACATCAGTGATGCCTGAGAGGACACCACACCGTCGACACCAATGCTCTATAACAGCACATGGCTATCCCATGCAACCCACCACCAGGACCCGGACAGCCAAGCTACTCGGAGGAGAACACTGAGCCTTCAACAGACCACACAGCAGGAAGCACCAGCAAGCACAGCTGGCTCATGACACTTCACCCACCCACACATTGCACCCCAATGCCATGTTCCTGCATGCCAAAAGGAGGTGGCCCAACAGGTGTGGGTGGGGGCCAAAACCATGGACTGCGAACCAGGACACATACGTAGGTGTCTATCACCCTTCAGGGCCCACCAACACCCCACTAAGGAGACCCACACTGCCATAGAGACACATACAGATGCACATTCACAGTACAGAATCACGGGCAGGGGCGCTCAAATAGCAGTCACACACCCATGTTGGCTCTGGCTAGGACGGCCCTGGACACTCTCCTTACGAATTGAGTGGGGGAGGAAAAAGCTACATGTCCAAGCTACAACCCGCTGCCTGCGGTGACACGTCTGCATCCGATGTACACAGTACAATGTAATGTCGTAGGGCCCAGGGCCCTCATGCATACAACAAGACCACAGGGACAAACGCCGATATCATGTTGAACTGGCTACGGCACATGCGCCCGGCCCCTTTATTGGCAGGGCCACATGTACAGTGATGCCTGTGCTGGATGTGTGTGGGGTGAGTGTAAGCCAACCCGCACGGAATGCTTGGTGCTGGTAACAATTTGAACATTGGACACCAGTGCAACAGAAACACATGCATAATATAGTCAACTGCACAGCAACATGGAGGAAGCCGGAGTAAGGACAGAGGTCACCCAAAATTCAGTCAGGAGGTTCCGTGAGTTGCAGTGCACTGAGGTAGGGGCACTAGAGATGAGCGCGCTCATGTGAAGGTAATGCTAGGATTGTGTCCCTTTGTGTTAGTCCTGATGCAGATGCAGTGGGGTGTGTTACAACTGCATCAACTTCCTCATCAACGTCCCAGGTCTCCCACACTGTCTGAGGTGACAGTTGCGTGCGCAGTCCTCAGCGTAATACCCAGAAATTGTTCCGGGTGTGTGGCTCGACTACCACCTCCTGCCTGCATTCCTGCCTTGGGGATGTTGCCTCCTGCCCTCCCATTGTCTGTGCCATCTCCCGTCCGCACACTTGACAGATCTTCCTCATCATAGGCCCAGCTCTTCCTCACTGCATGAGGTGACATTGCAATCAGTAACGGACAATCAAGTCACTGGCACCTGGAGTGCTGAGCTGGGTATCAGGCCAAATGATGGCATCCACGACAGGTCTGAGCATCTCTGTAAGTCTGTCAGGACCACCGTGTCGACTGTGGCAGATGGCTTTTGGATTTGGTCCTTGCGGTGGTGGTGTTTGCCTCCTGCAGTGATGCCACATATCCGGGCCGGTCATGACTCGATTTGGTGTGTGAGCCCTGCTGGGACGCTCTTGGGACAGGAGGCTGCGCACCGGGCAGGGCCACAGAGAAATGGCGTTGATGACCCCAAGGCCAAGGTTTCAGGGGCTATCCAATTTCTCAGGAGAAGGGGTCCTGTACCTGACTAGTACAAATTTAGTGGCCCCAAATGCACAGCGGCCGGCACAGGCACCCATCCACGGGACGGTGACTTGCGGTGCAGTCAGATGGGCCATGCAACCTGAGCAGTTCACGATCAATGTCCGAGGTGTATGTTGAGGAGGGTATCGGGGGACAGTGGAATGTATCCTCCAGGGCATGACGCCGAAAGGTTTGATTTTATCCTGAAGCAGTTAATGGAGGAGTTGAATGCGACAGCCTCATTGTGTCAGACCTCCACAAGGTGCCTTGACAATAATGAGCACATTGCAAGACAAAAGTCATGGCCCAAGAGAAAGAATAAGGACGAGGACCAATGGTTGGACTAAGCTGAACTGAAAAAGGCACTCTAAGATGGCCGCCGCCATCGAATCGGAGGCGGTCTA
The DNA here is from genome assembly GCF_964204655.1 of Triturus cristatus. Lineage (NCBI taxonomy): Eukaryota > Metazoa > Chordata > Amphibia > Caudata > Salamandridae > Triturus > Triturus cristatus. Next base: position 238,394,453 of record NC_140594.1, on the reverse strand, counting down.
GTTTATTTCCCCACAGGTGTTCAGAGGCTGTGTGAAGCGCGCGTGCCGAGTCAAACGCGCACTTCACTGAAGATTCAACCGAGTATGCACGTTCAGGAAAGGCTCCACAGAATTTTAGTACTAGAGAAATAATTTGTCGGGAATTCGTCCGGATATCGTCCGCTAGTCCCGTCGGGAGTAGTTTAGGTCAGCGTAAAGATTTTCCAGCTTTGTACCTGGTGGTTCTTCCTCAGTATTCTCGTCAAAGGGAGAAGGAGACCTGGTGGCTAGAAGTTCACTCAAAGTTATCCAGAGGATGGAAAGAAGAGAACAAAATAAGCTAAGTGAAACTACAGTTGAATAAAGATAGAATATTTCTGAAGCATAACGTAAATAGAAAGACTTGCACTAAGTTAAAAGGCTTAGGCGGATACTTACCCACAAGGCGTATCCGGCCGTTTGCTCTGCTAAATAAGAGGAAAGTTTATCGAACCTGAGACAAAATGTTAGACGATGTATTAGGTCAAAGATTTATAACAGATACTTACCAGTACAGAGTTACACAGCAATAACCCTACAAGAAAGTAAGAGAAGAGTTACATTTAAAACATCTGACAGTTTAGAAAAAGATACCTTAGAAGAATAGAAGCACCACTCAAGAAGTAAGTGAAGTAAAAGCCATTCAAATATACTTACCCAATGTGAGGTAGGAGGTTGAAGGGGCTAAAAGTATTATTTGTTTGATAGGTGAATTGGTCTGGTGTTTAAACGAGAAAACAAGAGCAAGCAACACAATGAAGATAGAGGAGAGGCACAGTACTTGAAAACTTGGGTAGGCATAGACTCTAGGAGAGAAAGGAAAGAGCGAATAAAAGTAGAGTAAGTGATTAATTAATCTTGTTTGCTATTTAGATTCTCTCAGACAATATTCAGTCTGCAGTTCGGAAGAAGAAGCAGGTGAAGGAGAGAAGACGAGTTTCAGGACCAGTCTCTTCTTGGTTTATTATTTTATCCACTCCCCCTTCCCCCCAGAGGGTAGTCTTGGAGTCTAGGTATCTTACTGGATCCCCGGAGTGCCTTCGAGGGAGAGTTGGGAACCAGCATCTCTGTTCCTGTGTAAGACTCAAGTAAGAATTCCTCTGCATCTTGACACATTGCCACCACCAATTTGGTATCAGCTACATGAGGATGAAAACTGCCCCTTGGTCCATAGACTCAGACGCCACCAAAATTAGACCAGAGAGTGTCCATGATTGTTGGGGAACAGACTTAGTGGCACCGGGGCAGAGAGGGGATGCAGTCTAGGTTGGATGGCCCCACCGGCCTGCATAGTTCAGGTTCAGTGGCACCACGTGTTCGCTCACCTCCGTGACTGTGACCCGGCTTACGTTCGGAGTAAGCCGCACCTTCCTCTTACTCCTCTCCTTGCGACCACTGGTGTGGACTCTGCCATTCGTGATTTGCGCCAAGATGCTGGATGTGGGACCTACTGGTCCACAGGGTAGTCCTGGTTCCTCATCCACATGTCACCGGCTGCATTGATCAGGGTTAGTGGCACCACATGTCGCACGCTGATGTTGAATAGGGTTAGTGGCACCACGTGTCACCGGCTGGCATTGAACAGGGTTAGTGGCACAACTTGTCACAGGCTGGCGTTGAACAGGGTTAGTGGCACCACGTGTCACCGGCTGGCGTTGAACAGAGTTAGTGGTACCACGTGTCGCCGGCTGGAGTTGAACAGGGTTAGTGGCACCACGTGTCACAGGCTGGCGTTAAACAGGGCTAGTGGCTTCATGTGTCGCAAATAGCCAAAATGGAACTATGCCTCACTGATCGGGGTGGGTCTGGTGCTGTGGCCACTGGCCCGGAATTGGGGTCACTGCCATTTATGAATCTGGACACATTTTCGCACATGTGACCAACTGGGCCAAAGAGTAGTCCGATGGCGGCAGTAGAGTACATCAACAAGAAAGGACTAAAGCAGGCCTGTGTCATGGAGGCTGTGATGGACTGAGGAGGCTGCCAAGGTCGCGGCCCTTGGGCTTGGAGCTTGTGCTGGCACGTGGTGGGCCCTCCTTGACACACACCTGTGTCAGCAGGTGATCAGTGTGGCCTGGCTGCGCAGGGGCGGGCCTGACGGGTTCGTGGTCCAGCGTGCCAGGGTCTGGCAGGTGCACGGCATCGTAGGCAACTCCGCTCACGAGGATGGCCTCGGCCTCGTGGCGGGTGAGAGGCACCGCCCTGGCAGAGATGTTGTGCTTTCCGGAAGAGGACCACGCCCATGGCTACGTGCTTTTTATTCACACCCCAATGCTGGCATGACGTACACCGGGCCATCCCACTCCGGTCACGCTTGGGGGGGGGGGCGTAACAGGCAACATTTCCGCAAGGTCCCCCACTGGCTGGGGTGAAATTGTTGCATCCACTGTCCACTAGACTCCATACACCAGAGGTGTGTGTCGCCATGGATATGGGTGTGTTCTGCATACTGTGGTCTGTTCAGCACATCTCCGCCACTCTTGGCATTGTGTACTTTCTCAATCATGGTTCTACTGCATCCTTCACACATGTCTGGTTGCCACCTCTCCCCACATTTGGATGTTGTGTGGCTGAGGTGCCGTTGATGGTTCATGTTCACGGCTTGGCCAGGTAACCATTGTGAGTTGTTCTGTCGTGTCTGGTGGGTGGGCATGTTGTTGTGCATGTTGTTTTAGATTTTGTGACGTGTGCATTGCCAGAGTTGTGAGTTGCATGGTTGAGGAGTTGAGGTGAGTAGGGTGTCCATTTGAAACTTGCCATAGGGCTGTGCATTTCCATTGTTGCCATTCTGGGTAGGCTGGTTGCTGATGGACTGTGGGAGGGTGAAGGAATCATACACAGTGGCTGGGTATTTGGAGGCAACATTGTTGGAGGTTTCACTGTGTTTTGTTGTTGCCTGCACATTGATGTGAGACGTGTGCTTCCTGTTGCAGGGATTGTGTGCTGTATCACCAGTGGACACAGGTGGGACATGTGTGCTGTGGATTGCCCCCAACACGTGCGTGCATTTTGCTATGGCGTATGGTCCTTGCTTGGTCTCCAGCGGATCCTGCGCATTATGTTGGATGTATGGGGACTGGGGTACCAGCGTGATGGTGATGTCCAGGACAAGTGTGGGGGACTTGGATGTGGCTGGCTGTGAGACTCCTTCAACTCTGGCGGGTGTTGTTTGGGGGGTGCCAGGGACCATCAGGTGCAGCCAATCCAGCAGCTTGGTGTTGGTTGGGATGTTGGTTGTCCGCTATGTTGGTGCCGTAGGCCCGTTAGGCGATGATGGTCAGGATACATAGGATTGCTGTTCCTTTCAGCCTGTGTGGACGGGGACATTATCAGATGTTGGGTCTGTGAGGCTTGTGCGTTTCCTGGGGGTCCGCTGTCTTTGTCTGCACTGCCTCTGTGGTTGTCCCGGGGGGTGTTCCGGGGGGTGTTCCGGGTGTGGGGTGGGATCCTGGGGTGGTGTTGGTGGGTGTTGTGGCCCTCTTGGGTGTCCGGGCCGCATGATGAGTGGCTCCTTGACATCTGTTGCACTTCCGATGTGGCCCTGGCTGTGCTCCCTTTTGTGGTGCTGACTGCCATCCGACTTAACACCAGGTCAGAGCAGGTGTAGATTTTCTGGTGCTAACGCGCCTTATCGTCTGCTTTGTGTTTTTATCGCCGATCTCTCTGGTTGTTGAGAATACTGAGGTGTGGTATGGTTGCGGCTTTTGGCACGGGAACGCCCACTCTGCGTCTCATTAGCAATAGTTGCGGGGAACCTCTGCGGCGTTGTTTTTTGCGGCTGCTATCCCAGTTAAACTGGTGCTGTGGGCTGTTAGCACCAGCTTGTGAATGGGGAGGTAAATTTATGACGACTTTGGCTGCGATGAAGTGTTGTTAATTCGGCGATAGCCCCTTGTGAATATGGCCCAGGGTTGCTGGTTGGCTGGGGTATGGGCCCTGGTCAAGCAGCAAACACAGCCCTTGTTCTCTTAAAGCACACGCAAACCCCAAATTAACCTATGCTCAACTCCATGATGGCTTGACACAGAGCAGTCAGTCTTAACTTAGAGAAATAAATTGTAAAGTGTTTGTGAAACTTTGGGTGCTTCCTCACAACCTAAACACTTTGTGAAAAGTCTAGGAGTCATCATTGGCAAAGACTTATCAATGAAACCCCAATTAGGAGTGGTTACTTCCGCCTGCCTTCTTCAGCTGCAAACAATCAAGAAGGTCAGCACGTTTTTCACCTTAGTATCCCCGGTCCTGGTTATTTTTGTCATAATCATTTTACAAATTGACTATGGATTTTCTCTTTATCTTGGCCTTCCTATATGTCTCGCAGACTACAACTAGCAAAAAAACAGGTAGCCAGACTTATAATTCAACAACTGAGACAAAGCTGTATCACCCCCTGACGAGGAAGCTTCATTGGTTACCAGTTGTACAACAAATCATCATTAAAACAGGATGTATCGTTTTCATATCTATTTTACCACAACTTAATGTCTACCCATGTGAATCTTCTCTTCATCCCTTCATTTAAAAAGAAGAGACCTCCTTGCCCCCCAAATTTGGAACTCCCTCACTGGGGAGATCAAAGCTACCCCTTGCTATTGGAGATTCAGGCAACTTTTGAAGACTTAGCAACTGAAGAGAGCATTTGACTAACTGTTCTAAGGTAGGCTTTCTTTCTTTTACCTTGTGCTATAAACTTATTGATGTATGTGTGCTCTATAAAACTCTGTAACATCACATAACATAACATATAACATAACATACCATTACATTTAAAACAGTAACACAGTGAAAACACACCACAACAGTGTTAGAAAGATAAAATGATTTTTATTAAATATAACAAGACCAAAACGACAAGAATTCACTTAGTAGAACTGGAGGAATTGAATTTTAAGGATATCTGGTTGCACCAGACCAGGACAAGGTCACAAGTTCAGGTCAACCGCAATGGAGTGTGGGCCAGCTACAGGTACCCAGTTACGCCTGCTAAACAGAGTACCTAAAATCCTGGTTTGCGGAGTGTTGATCAGATCTGTGTCAGAGATGTGTGGTGTAGCTGAAGCGATGAGTCTGTTCTGAGATGCTGTGAGGCTGCGGTGTGCGTTCCTGTTGCATCGACATTCAGGATCCCTTCGATGAAAACTTGCAATGCGATGTCTGGATTTGGGGATGCCTTGTGCTGTCAGGGCAATGGACTGGTTCTGAGGAGCTGCGAATCTGTGATATGGAATTAGGTGTCATTGTTGAAGCTGCCATCGGTGAGAAATGCAAGGGCCTGCACCGAGGATGCGTCGAACAGCAGTGATTCCGAAGGCAATGCGGGCTACTGCGGCAATGTAAATCATTGCAACAGGTCTAATCCACACATCAGCAGATATATGTCGGTTCTGCTCAGGGTTGCACCACACAGCAAAGGAGATGCATCACTTCCACTGGATCCAGGGAGGCTGGCAAAGTACCTTACGCCCACTTCCAAGGGTCCAGGACTGGTGTGGCACAACTTGGCAGGGTAGACGCACATATGGCAGGGTCCAGGTGCAGATGCAAGTTTTTCGGAAGCCTGTTATGTCCCTGAGGCTTCAGATCAGGAGGCCAACCAACTAGCTTTTGAGTCACTCTGGATTCTGTGTTCATGAGTTGAAGCCCCTTGCATCTCCCAGGCAGGATGGTGGTAGGCAGCAGGTCAGCACAGAAAGACAGGAGTTCAGCAGAGGGGAAGACCTTCAGCAGCACAGCAGTCCTTTGTCCTGTCAGAGTATCCACAGGTCTAGAAGTGTACTGAAGTGTTGGCATTTGAGGTCCAGGATTTATATCCAGTTGTTCCTTTGAAGTGGGGGAGAAGCTTTCCCTTTGAAGCCCCAGGGCATCCTGCCTTCCCTGTACTGACTTCTGACTAACTACAGGTGGTGTGCAGCCCTTTGTGTGGAGGAAGGACACAACCTATTCAGGTGTGGACGGGGCTGTGCCTCTGCCCTTACTCCCATCCTGCCAGTGATGGACCATCCAGGCACACCTAAGCCTCATATTGTGTGTGGATGTCTAGGAGGAATACACAAATCCCAACTGCCAGCTACACCCGGTAATGTGACCAAGGACAGACTACAGGAAATAAATGGATATGGCAATATCAGAATGTCAATTTGAAATCCAACTTCCCCATAAGTTATGATTTTAAATTGTGATTCTAGAGCCATAAACCATCAACTGGTTATCGCTTCCCATTTGTAAATTACCTTTCTAAAATATAATAAGGCATATAATAAGGCAACTCCGATGTTATTCTGTGGGAGAGACAGGCCTTGCAGTAGTGAAAAATGAATTTGAGAGTTTGTCTTTGCCAGGACATGTAACATTTAAAAGTACATGTCCTACTTTTTAAATGCATTGAACCCCTACACCTACCATAGGTGAGACATATACCTATTAAACAGAAAGGTTTGGGCCTGGCAACAGGTTTATTTAGCCAGGTTGAAAATGGCAGTTTAAAACTGCACACACAGACTCTACAATGGCAGGTGTGAGGCAGGTTTAAGGTGCTACTTGACAACATGCTCTCAACCAATGAATCCTGATAGATATATAAGCTAAATTCCAAAATGCCAGTTTTTTAGGGATTTATTGAAAGTAAGCCCATTGTCCATCAATCATAAGCTACTTAGCAGGTAGCATTTTTGAAACCCTCATTAATTGAGCATTAGTCAACCTCAAAGTCCTCCCTGGACTGCAGTACGGGTCGGAATAGGGGTGGAATGCTCTATATGCCAGACACAGGTCCTTAAACTTCACCCAATGTTTAACTGAGAGCTAGTAAGGTCAAGGTGTCCCCAATGCACTTTGGGCTAAATGATAATTTGGTTGTTTAAGAGGAGTTCTGCTGCTGCATTTTAATTGATTTGGAGCCTTTGGGTTACATATGGAGGTGATCCCAGATCCAGTGAGTTTCCATTGTTCAGGCACGATAGTACCTCACTGTACAATGAGCCTTCTAAAGAGGAGGAGGAGCAAATCTAGAATTTTCTGAGGCATTCTGAGATGCCATAATAGATGGCCGAAAGTTTCATGCTTGAGATTCCATAGAAAGAGTGTTATTGATCCACACCCCCAGGTTCTTTATGGGGGGTTTTGGGAAAGGGACAGTTCCTAGGCAGTCATGCCAGCCTGATAGGGACTGAATGTTCAGATTGTTGCCCAACAGCATAACATCTGTTTTGTCGCCTTTGAGCTTAAGGTAGCAGCAGGGCACCCAGCTAGCCACTTCCTTCAGATATGCTGCAAGTTGGTGGGATTTTCGACCATGCTTAGGCGAAATAGAAAACACAATTTGTGTGTCATCTACAAAAACTACAATCAGCATAACAAATGCTTGTACAATGTCAGCGAGAGGATGCATGTAGAGATTGAAAAGCACAGGACTGAGTGTCAATCTCTGGGGCACTCTACATTTTAAAGGTAAGATGGCAGAGCAGCACCTTTTATCCAACACTTAAAAAAAGTATTTTCCCCAAGAAAAGCCACTGTACTGCTCTGTCTGTTATTCCAAGAGTAGTAATTCTTTGAATAAGAAATCCATGATCTACTGTATCGAACGCAGCAGTATGATCCAGGAGTATAATGGCAGCAGAACCTCCTAGATTCAGAAACCTCTTGAGCTCTTCAACTACCACCAGAAAAGCTGTTTCGATACTGTGCTGCGGCCAAAATCTTATCTGAGTAGGATGCAGGATACTATTGCATTCCAGGAACAGAAACAGGTGCTGGTTAACATGTTTCTCCAACAACTTGCCAGCACCAGGTAGTAAAGAAACAGGCTTTTTAAAAAAAAAATTATATAGCGCCTGAATCAACCCCAGTGGGGTATCTCTGTGCTTATGGACAGACATGGAAGAGCTGATACTATGTGAGGCATCTAGAACAAAAATGTTTTCAGGGACTTCCTAAAGTGAAGATGGTCCGAGCACTGCCTCAATGTGAGCCGAAGCGAATTCCAGTTCCAGGGGGCAAGATACGAGAAGGCTTTCCCCCCAGTCCTAGACTTATTAATCTGGAGAACTTTAAGAAGGGATTTGGAGCTAGATCAGAGGTCTCTAAGAAGAGTATATTGGCTAAGTTTCTCCGCAAAATATGTTGGACTTTTTTCAGACACCGCCTTGTGTATGATGCTGCAAACCATAAATGTTATTCATTTACGCACCGGAAGCCAATGAAGCTGCCGTAGCAGCGGACTCTAAGATGATCTGTAAGGGGCGTTCAGTACTAACTGTGCCGCTGTGTTTTGAACTACCTGTAAGTGGTCTAATGAAGCCTCATTAGCCGAAATCAATAGAGCATTACAGTAGTGTAAACAACTCAGCTCTAACGTCTGGATAAGAGTCTTCTGTGTATGGTCTGGGAGGAAAGGAAACACTCTTCTCAACAGACTCAGGACATGGAAACATGAGCTCATCGTATGGGTCACCTGCTCCTTTATGTTCAGATTCTGCTCAATGCGCACCCCCAGGTTTTTTACTGATGCCTTAGGGGGAGGAGATACACCCAGCTCCCCTAGCCACCATTCTGGTGTCCACACCAGTGTGGCTTCTCCGAAGAGCATAATCTCTGTCTTCCCGGCATTTCATTGGAGAAAGTTGGTACACGTCTACTGAGATACTGCTAGCATGCCAGTGGAGAAGGTGGTGTGGGCTGTTGTGGAGGACTTGTCAAAGGAGAAGGTGAGGTGAGTATTATCCGCATATGATATTGGCACAAACCCATATGTCCTCATAAGATCAGCCAAGGGAGCAACATAGATATTGAATAGGGTGGGGCTTTAACAGGATCCCTGCGGTACTCCCTTGGTCAGCTTCTTGGTCTTAGACCTGTAAGGTCCCATTTTGACTGTCTGGAGCGGTCAGAGAGGAAGCTCGTCACCCACCGCAAGGCCTCTCCCTTTATCCCAGATTCCTCTAGTCTCTTGAGCAGCATCTGGTCGTCGACCGTGTCAAAAGCCGCCAAGAGATCTAACAACACCAATAGAGTGGATTGCCCTCTAGTGCTAGCCTGATGTTGTCCGTGACAGCCACTAGGGCTGTCTCCGTACTATGTTTAGGCCTAAAGCCTGCGCTTCGACATGAGCTGACAGGTGTTTGTTAGTGTGTTTTTCCAAGATTTTGCTCAGGAGAGGGAGGAGGGAAATTGGTCGCAAATTCAACAGATCTTTCATAGAGGCCTTGATGTTTTTACATAGTGGGATGACCTGTGCTGGCTTCCATTCAGATGGTAAATGACATTCCTTTAAGGACACATTCAAGAGGGAGCAAATGGAAGCAGACAGTTGTTTTGCAAGACCGGCAGATATTTTAGCCGGTATAACATCGAGTGGGGAACCTGATTTTACAGTATGTAATAAGGTTTCTACCTCTTCGCAAGTCAGGGGGGAAAGCTCAATAAGGATTTCCCCTGCTTGCATGGAAGGTGGTCATAGGTCATGACCAACTTCATGTTTCCCACTGTAGTAATCTTATTGTAAATCAAATCGATTTTCTGCTCAAAATATTCCGCAATTGTGTTGCATAGTGCTTGAGATGGAGGTCCTTCTAGATCACATGCTTTGGGGTTGTGAAGGATTTAATCATCTGGTGCAATACTTTAGGAGCATTCCCTACCTGAGTTAGCTGCTGAGCTATTTTTATGTTTTTATGATATTGGGCTAGCAATGTCCTATATATTTCTCTACCCCTAGAGTTATAAGTCCGTCTCCACCGCCTTTCAAGATTTTTGCAATGGCCTTTCCCAGTTCGTAATTCAGAGGTAAACCAAGCAGCTTGGACCTGTCTAGGCTTGGCCGTTGAGGTTTTTAAAGGTGCGAGTTGGTCAATCGCTGCTTTTGCCAAGTCATTGAAGCGTACTAATCCCTCCTCTACCTTTTCATGCTCTCTGTCCCATAATGCTGGGAAGGTGGCTGACAAAGCCTCAGGAGTGATTTTATGCCACTGTCTAAACAGATGTTTAGAATCAGAGCCAATATTTTCCTGGCCTCTAGATCCCTGAATCTTAAAATCAATAAATGCATGGTCTGACCAGCTAACGGGTCGCGGAGATTCACAGATAAAATGGTGCAAATTAGTAAAAATAATATCCAAAGTATGACCGGCTGTATGAGTAGGAACATCATTAATCTTAGTTATTTCCAATGCTGTGAGGTCGGCCAGGAAAGCCACTGCTTTCGCATTCTCTGCGCACTCACTATGCACATTAAAATCGCCAAGTAGGAAAACATTTTGGGTGGAGATAACATACGGTGCTATTAATTCCATCAGCTGAATCAAAAAATCCGCGATGGGGCCCGGGGGACGATAAACTAGAGCTCCCTTCCAACTAAGCTGTGGAGTTAGATCTATCCGAAATATTAAGATTTCGATTCTTTCGTTACTCTGTTGTTCCAGAATCGTAACTGTAGCCTGGTCTCTGTAGACAATAGCTATCCCTCCTCCCACTTTGTGCTGTCTATCCAGCCTTTGAATCTTGTAGCCCTCTGGGAGGTTCTATAGTAATTGCAGGGGTGGAGCAACGTTTTAGCCATGTCTCAGTCAGGAAGCCTAAGTCCGGTTTCTCTGAATCAAGCAGATCCCATATTTCTATTGCATGTTTCGGGAGCGATCTGACGTTGCAGAGAAAGCCTTTCCACTCTTGTTTGCGAGAAGTGTGGGTTTTGCATGACTTCCGTCCTATCTCTTTAAGGGCGGAAGTGGTTTCTATGGCTATTTTGGCCAAGTGTAAGGCGACCACCCAACTTGATGGATTCAAGGTCCATGCCCAAACTTTGAAACCTGCATACACGGCAAGCGAAAGGACCCTCTAGAAGGCAAAGGCTCTACACTCGTCTGTGCCAATTGCATCCAGGTTGTAAGTGCACTCTTAGCTTTAGCAGGTCACTACTAGTATAGACCATCTTGGTGTCTACTTTTTTCTCTGTAGTCAAAAGGGCAGGGTTCCTGGCTCCTGGCAACAGAATGGCACGGATGGGCGCAGACGGGCTTGCCTTTGGCACAACGCCGGTGCGCTCACTGCGCGCGTCCGCTGCGCATTCCGCTCTGCATCCGGTTTTGTAGCAGAGGCTGGTCGACTAGACCGCCAACCTCGCTACAACCGGAAGTGGCCTACTCTCTCCAATCAATCGGGCTAATCCCGCGTTGGACCGGGGAGCGCTACAACCAACAGTAATGTCTGGAAACTATGAAAAAGAGGCTATTCTATTTGCCTGAAATTCCCGCAAAGAAGTGGGGCTGTATGTAGCAAGGTACGTAATTCTATATTTAAAATATGCACCAACACAAATTTAAAAGTATTAAAATGCAAGAGCTTTTCCAAGTTTTACGAATTCAGCAAATATACATGACATGCACATTCACAAGCAGCAGCTCACTCACGCGCATCTGCTGCACCTTCTGGTCTGCATCCGGTTTTGTAGCAGAGGCTGGTCGACTAGACCGCCAACCTCGCTACAACCAGAAGTGGCCTACTCCCTCCAATCAATCGGGTTAATCCCACATTGGACCGGGGAGGGCTACAACCAACAGTAGTGTCTGGAATTTATAGTTCCCCAAGCATTGTGGGTCCAGATTAGGTTTTTTACTACTGCGTGCTTCAACACAGGAGGAACTAGACCACTTAATAATGACAAAATAAGTAAGTTCAATAAGACTGGAAAAGGGTATTCAGATCCTTGTACCAAAACACAAAAAGGGGTAGGGTCGAGAGGGGGGCCTGACTTCACCTTGCTAAAAAGTGATGGGAGAAGGTCTGGTGTAATAGTTGGGAGGTTGATAGACAAATCATCGAATTCCCCACAGCTACCTCACTTGGAGAAGGATCTGACTCCCTTCTAATCTCCTAGAAGTAAAAGTCAGTGATTTTCTAAAGGAAACATTCTGCTAAATCATTACAGCAAGCTACTGTTAACTCTGGTAGTGAGCTTTGTGGTTTAAGCTCAGACAAAGATTTGACAATTTGAAATATTTTTCGGAGGGAATTAGAGCCTCTGTTGATTTTAGATGGGTAGTGGAAGACCTGAGTAGAGCTAATTTCTGTTTGATGATTTCTGATTGCAATACAATATATTTTCTTACACCTCTCATCAGATGACTTCCTCCCTTCCTTTCTAGCCTTTTATAGTTTTTCCTTAGTGACAATAAATGATGGGTGAACCATGGAAAAGGTTTACCCTTCTGAGCCAGTTTGTGGGTTTTCACTGGAATAATCTGGTCTAAAGTACTGTTGATCCATTTGACAATGTTGTCATTAGCTGAGGAAGGATGGTTTCCCAGATCAGGCCTGGAGTTGTTAAAAATAATCTTCCACTCCTCTAGATTAAGTTTGGAACAGCTGCGATCCCTCCTAATAACCGGTAAGGGGGAGAGATTGTCATGGGAATGCGCAGGGACATAGGGATCAAGATATGATCAAATTATAACCCTTGCAGGGGTTCATCAACCTCCATATTTGGTTGTTATAGAAAACTGGGTCAATAAAATGCCCTTTCTCATGGGCTGACCTGATTACTCTTTGTATCAGCTGTAGATATCCATGGTCCTGTAATAATCCTGTAGGCAGGGAGCTATTAGCATCATCCAAGAGGATGGTAAAATAACCTAATTACGTGAAGATAGCTTTATGAATAGTTTGACTGGCAATAATGTCAGGGAGAATCTGAATAAAGTGACCACATTGACTAGGGGGGTCTATACAATAACACTCCTGAAAAGGTGAGAGTTGAAGTAAAAGAAATAGAAAAAGAGGCTCTCACAATCAGGAATAAGTAGAGGATCTTATGTACATTTGAGGGACTCACTAACTATAATAGCCATCCCCTGGCTTTGTTACTGCGGTCCCTTCGGCATATGTGATACCTTTGGGGCAGTGCTTGAATTTCTGTCAGGCATAGAGCCTTCATGTAACGATATTTCAGTGAGGAAAACCATATCTGGCTGCTCTGGCAATACAACCAACAGGCAAATAGGGGGAATGGGATCCACTCTTTCACTGGAGTTCTGATCTATTTAAGTTCATAGAGTGAAGCCAAGCGTTTTGCCTGTAATTGTCTAATTGTTTGGAGGTGTGGAAGATGTTACCTAGGCACGGAGAGGCAGGACAGCGATTGGCATTGATGGGCTTGCCTTTTGCATGTCTTCGGTGCACCTGTGGTATGCCCGCTGCGTGGGTCTGCTGCATGTCTGCGCCCCAACCATCATTTTATGGAGAGCCACTGGAAAACAACTAAAGCGCCAACCCAAAAATGGCGTCTCTAGTGTATATGACCGCTAAAGTGCAAACAGTGCACATTCAAAGCCACATACATTTAAAATGCCCCTTAGAATCAGAACTTTGAATTAAAAATGCCAGGACTTGCAAATTTTAGCTCATAAAAATGCCACCGTAACAAGTGCGGTGTCATCGTGCCATTTTACCTGCACGTCTGCGCACGGCCTTCGTTTTATGGAGAGTCTCTGGAAAACAACTAGAGCGCCGACCCAAAAAATACCTTCTCTACTGTATATGACAGGAAAAGGCAAACAGTGCGAACAGTGCAAATTCAACTCAACCTAAATTTAAAAATACCCCTTCGAAACAGAACTTTGAATAAAAAATGCCAGGACTTGCAATTTTCAGCATAAAAAAAGCCCCAGTAACAAGCACGGTGTTAGCCTGCTATTTTAGCTGCATGTCCATGCCCTGGCCTTCATTTTGTGGAGAGTCGCTGGAAAACAACTAGATGGCGGATCTAAAAAAGGTGTCTCTTGTGTACATGACTAGTAAAGTGCAAACAGTGCAAACTTTAAATAGGAAGGTAATTATGCCAATTGGGGCTAAACCAATATTACCATGTTTAGAGAAGTGAACACATGCACTTTAGCACTGGTTGGCACTGCTTAAGTGTTCAGAGTCCTAATGCTAGCAAACATTTGATCATAAAAAATAGAACAGGAACGCAAAAAGTTGGGGGAAGACCACCCTAAGGATGACAGGTCTAACAGCCATATATCAAATAGCCCCAGAACTCGCATTGTATTCCTAAACTGCCTCCTCATTTTTGTGGTGGATTTATAGCTATGTTAGAAGTTCTGTACAGTTCCTTTTCTAGGTGACACTAAAATCTCCTTCTAAGAGCATCTGGCCCAAAGTTTATAGCAGATCACACTCTGGTGTACTTACATATGAGGGATCGTCACAGTTCGGCTTGTAATATCCTGCACATATCCATTTTAACTGCCCCGTTCCTTAAGAGGCCATAATCCATCTCCCTGCTCAATCTCATGGTCTAGCGGTTCCCAGTCCATGTGCTGTGGCACGCCGGTGCAGTTAAACTCTCCCCGGGCACCATGAATATGTGCACCAAACCCACAGTATGCCATGTAGTAACAACGAAAACTGAGGGGTATATTCACAAGAACGTGTGCTATACATCACCAAAAAATGTTAACGCAACTTTACAAATCTCAGCCCATCACGAGAAAATAACCCTGTGTCAACGTGGCATTCACAACAAGGCGGCCCCGTGCAATAGTTTGCCGAAACCGCGGCCAATGTCCACGATACAGCCACCTCAACGGAGATAAAAACACAAACCCCAACGCTAAAAAACGTGCGATGGGCCAAAGCGCGATGAAGAAATCAGCGGTAAACAGCGCCAGGCCTGCAACACACACCTGGCAGGTGGGAAAAATCACCATAAAAGTAGAAAAAACACCCAAACACAAACTGACCAACACCCAAGCACCATGGAGGCAGCCGGAGCAGGCGCAGAGGACGAGCGGAACCCCACAAGCACCCCGGACGACCAGTCTGGGACATCAGGGACAGGGAAGGGCAAGGACAAGAAGAAGAGGAAGACGAAGTTCAGTCCGCTGGCGAACAGGATCATAGTCACGGAGGTGATGGAACACCATCAACAACTGTTTGTCACCTCCAACGTGTCTTTGGGCACCAAAACTGGAATATGGCGGGACATCATGGACAATGTGAATGCCGTCAGAAAGCACAAGAGGACAATGGACGAGGTCAAGAGGTGATGGAATGACATCAAGAGAAAGACCAATGAGAAACTTGCAGCCAACCAGAAGGCAGCAATGCAGAATAGAGGTGGGGGCTCAGTGCCACAGCTCGTGCTGGATGACATGGAGGAGCTGGTGTCGACAGTCATCAGTGTGGATACTGTGGCCGGAGTCGGGGGACCGGACACTGCTCGACAGGACACAACACAACCCCAACAGGGTGAGTGACCACAAGGTACTGGGGGGACGGGTGGAGATGGCCACCATGGCACACATGCACAATCAAGCAGAGCACAGTGCACACCCTCAATGACTCTGGGTCATCGCCCAGATCTATAGACTGTCACAATGTACAATGCCATGCTGTATGAATGTCAACATGTACCATACAGCTACATACATGTGGACACACTGCAATATACCATCTCCCCTTCACATTGCAGGGCCACCGTCAACACCCCCTGCAGAGCAGTCCCAGCCACTCTTCACTGAGGACGAGGAGGACAACCCCAGCATCGACGCACAAGCCCTCCGAGACATCATTGACATCATCCGCGACTCACCTCCATGATCAGGGCTAACCAGCTGCATCGAGGAGACCCCACCCACCACCCAAACCACCCAGAAGGAGGCACCCACGGCCCCAGCAGTCTCCCAAGACCCCCAAGAACAACACACGGCCTTCCAACGCCATGTGCTGGAGGTCCAGAGGGAGACGGCTGAGCAGGTGCGGGTGGGGTTCGACCTCATGGCCACCAAACTGGACGCCATCCGTGGCTGTCTAGGCCCGCTCCATGGTCTCCAATGAGCCCTGGCTGACATCGCTGGAGTCCTGACGCAGAGAGAAGAACACCTGTCCACTCAGAGGGGCACCAGCGATACCAGGCGTGAGCTGGCACACATGTGGAGGCTCATGGAGGACATGGTGTGGATGGAGATGGAAAGGATGGAAGCCATCAGCGAAATTTAGCTGGGATCTACCATGCCCTGCAGATCATCATCATGGCATTTTCTGCCACAAGGCGTGGTGCAGATGAATGCTGCTGCCCCCACACCATCCACATCTCTGCCCCCTGGTGTGCCATTGCCTCACAGTGCGGGAGACGTATGCACTCCAGCACCTGGTGTGTCAGTGGAACACAGTGCCTCAGCCGGTACTGCAACACCCACAGGTGGGGCAGAGCACACATCCGTGGACGAGGACGTGGATGGGTTTGTGATCAGGAGGCACTAGCATTCATTTCTGCCACCTGGCCTGTTTCTGCTTGGTGCCGCACATGGCCCCATGACCTTCCACTGACCCAGATACACTCCGATGCACTCACCTTGGACAGCGACATGGACTGCCATATCCTGTTTTATGACCAATGACACAGCAACCAAACTACGGACTGTACCCTTCCTCTTTCGCAGTACTTGTCATCTCTGGATGGACTCTGGCTGGCCCATATTGTGTAGTGTACTTGACATTGCCTTGTACCGCTCCAGCTGCAAAACGATGTGCAATAAACATCCAGTAACGCACTGCTGTGTTATGTCTTTCATCATTCATGTATGAATTTGTGGATGAATGTACGGACAGTGATTTCCCTTGTGTCAATGATGCTCATCCTGTGGGATGCCAGTCAGAGGGTGCTACATTGAATATTGTGTTCTGGGTGCCACGGAAACTACAACAGGAACAAACACATGAGTCACTTCCATGTCCAGACATGGACTGAACCACGCCCAGAGCCCATGAGTCATTGTTGCAAGCCCTACGCTGGTCCGCGGTAAGGCAGACCAGACCACTACGCTTACGCTCTGAGGGGGGGCCCTCATTGCTACCCGTCGCAGGCGTACTCGCTGGTGGTCTGCAGGTCACTGGTTTAGTTGTCAGCATGTCACAGCCACTCCCTGAGGGCAGGTTTGCACACACATCACACCCATCCGGCACAGGCATCACAGGCCATGTGACTCCTCCAACATAAGGGGCCAACAACATCACATTCCCCTCTGCCGTGGTGACTGTATGACGGACTCTCCACGGTTCTCAATCATAAAGTGACCATGAGTTGTTGTGCACAGGGTTAGTGGCACCCGAGGCCTTGTGGCCGTCACGGGTCTATCACCACGTGGTGCTGACTGGAGTTGCACAGGGTAAGTGGCACCTGATGCTTTGCGGCCGGCACAGGCACTCCGCCACAGGACGGTGACTGTGGGTGCACTTAGGTAGGGGAACCTTAAGTGCTGAGTGGGTGTGCAGCCTATGACGATGCCCCGTCCCGGCGGTCCGAACAGCTCAGGTTTTGTGTGCCCTGCTGGACCTCAGTGTAGACCAGAGCGGGCCTACCGCCACGTGGCGTCGTTTCCGGGATCCCAGAGTTAGTGGCAACTATTGGGCTGAGCAGGTGTGCAGCCTGCGATGAGGCAGGGTGCATTGGTATTTCCCCTGCCATGGAGTAATCAAGACCCAGCACCAAACGTGAGACCTGGTGGCCTGCGGAGCGGGGCTGCATGGTGTGGAGGGTGCCAACTCCGTGGGCCCGGGCTTGTGGCTTGCAGAGGCACGTGGTGGGACCTCCTGTCTGCACGCCGGTGGCGGAAGGTGAGCAGTGAGGCCTGGGTGTGCATGGGCGGGCATGCTCCGATGGGCAGCGGGAGGGGCTGGGGTGCCTCTGTCTGGTTGTGCATGGGCGGGCAGGTGATGTTATCTTGTGCAATTGTGTGTACTGTGCCAATCATGTATCTCGACTCTGTTTCAGATGACGGGCCTGTCTCAGATGTGTGACCTGGTGAACTGCAATACATACCGGCAAGTGGTTGGAGACACACCGGTGGCAGCAGGTGAGCAGTGTGGCCTGGGTGCGCAGGGGCGACATTCTCTCACTCTCTCCCCCTCTCTTCTTCTCTCTCTCTCTCTCCCCTTCTCTTCTTATCTCTCTCTCCCCCTCTCTTTTTCACTCTCTCTCCCCCCCCCTCTTCTTGTCTCTCTCTCCCCCTCTCTTCTTTTCTCTCCCCTTCGCTCTCTCTCTGTCCTTTGATGTGCGCAGTACACACCTTCTCATCATGATTTTTGTCTTGCAGGCTGTGACCTATGGATTGTCCCGAGGGGAGCCGCCATGTGTCTTCATTTCAGTTCAGTGTTCATGTTCATGTTAATAAAGTTTCATTTGTTGCTTCAAAAGTGAATGTGTGATGCTCATTTTTGTGATGACACATGCATGTCACCGGTTGTGATTGTGCGACATCATGCGGATTATTTTGTACATGTTTAGGTGTAGCTGATGTGGCATGTCTTTGGTCAAGGGGGGTGCCGGCGGGCGGGTCCGGATGGTGGTGGCGGCAGGTGTTGTTGCCCTTTTGGCCCTCCGGGCTGCATGTTCAGTTGCCCGGGTGCATCTGTTGTTCGTCAGGTGCAGGCTGCCATCCGACTTTGCACCAGGTCAGAGTAGGTGTTATTTTCCTGCTGCTAACGCGCCTTATCGCCTGTTTTGTGTTCTTATCGCAGATCTCGCTGGTCGTTGAGAATGTTATGGAGTGGTGTTGTCGCACATTTTGGCACGGGAACGCCTACTCTGTATCTCATTAGTGATAGTTGCGGGGGTCATCTGTGGAGATGTTTTTTGCGGCTGCTGTCGCGGGTAAACTGGTGCTGTGGGATGTTACCACCAGCTTGTGATTGGGGCGATAAGTTTATCGCTACTTTGGCTGCGATAAAGTGCCGTTAACTCAGCAATAGATCCTTGTGAATATGCTCCTGAGTATTGTGCAGCCAACTGAAGCAGCACGGAGCCTGTCACTGCTCTGCACCTTAAAGTACAACTTTTAAGATATGGCAGGTAAAATATAATAGAACAAACTCAAATGTAATGTGCAATGAACGCTGTCACTCAGCTCCTTCTGGAGCAAATTTTTCTGAAGCAAACTGTCACTGCTCCACACCTTGGCTCACTTCTGGGCACAAACCATTGCACAGCTGAGGGGGGGAGAGTCACAAAGTGGGGAGTTTTACAGGGCACGCAGCTTGGCTCTAAAACACTGTTATTTCTCTCTGAGAAGGACCGTTCTGAAAACATTTCTCAGGATAAATGTAAGAATCAAAATGAAATTAATAATTACATTTATCCTGAGTCATGTGTTGGAATGGTCCGCGTCAGAGAGTAATGACAGTTTTTCAGCACCATCTTTATGATTGACAATGAAAAGATTTTTAATACTGAGTTCAAGTTTATTTGAGCAAAGGGAAGTCTCAAGTTCTTCCGACAAACAAAGAGGACGGAAAATCAAAAAACAAGAAAGCGCTATGACAGGTATCTAGATTATGGTTTCAAATGTGTACCGATTAATCATGAGAAGCGTTATCAATGCGTAATCTGTTCAAATGTTTTGGCTGGAGAATTCATGCTTCCAAGTAAACTAAAGCATCATCTTGAAAGTCTTCACCCAAATGTGGTCAGAAAGCAAAGGGAACTTTTTAGAAGAAAACCTACAGAAGCCAAACTACATAAGTACACTTTCTCAAAACAAGCCAAAGTTAATAGTAACTCTCTCCCGTCTTCTTTAAAAGTGGCCTATTGTGTTACTCATTGTAAATACCCCACACAAGTGCAGAAGAGCTGCTGCTGCTGATATGATAAAAGTCATGCTTGGCAAAGAGGAGCTGATCAAAGTACCTCTTTCTAATAATACTGTCAGCTAGAGGATAATTGATATGGCTGAAGATATTAATGATGAGCTCATCTGTAATTTAAAAGGCAAATACACTGCACTCCAGTTGGACAAGGCACAGACAACCAAAAAGACACCCATCTTATTTATTACATCAGGTTTGTTAATTAAAGAAAAGTTGTTGAGGACTTGTTGTCCTGTAAAGAAATGAAAGGTGGAACGACAGGTGAAAACTTGTTTGCGGTTGTGGATGATTTTATGGTACAGAATCAGTTTCACTGGGAGAGATGTGTTAAAGTTTGTGCAGATGGGAGCTGTTCAATAGCAGGATGTTACCAAGGACTTCAAGCTTGTATACGGTCTAAAGCACCTAATGCTTTTTTAACACAATTTATAATACACAGGGAAGCACTGGAAGCAGAAAACCTCAGTGAAGAACTGCATGATATTCAGAAAACAGTCATCAACTTGACAAATGTTATTAAACCACAGACCAATTAAAGCAAGATTTGTTGTTAAGCTATGTGATGGCATTAGTGCTGAACACTCATGCCTCCTGTTCTACAGCAATTCTTGATAGCTGTCCCGCATTAACTCCCTGCTTAGAGTGTATGAGGTGAGGAATTAAATATACTCGTATCTGCATGATGATGAGAATTGTTTTGCAGACAAATTTTATTGCCACAGACATTCTAATAAAATGACTTTTTTTCTGATTTTTTAAACAACTGAATGCACTGCATTTAAGTCCTTGCAAGGCAATAATACTAACATCTCGCAACTCTCAGACAAAGCTTAAGGCTTTAAGCAGAAAGTCATCGTTTGAAAAAGCAATGTAAGCAAAGGTGACATAAGCAAAAGAAACAATTGATGGACTGAATGCTGGAACATTTCCTTGGCATTGGTCGCATTGCTCTGGACTTTGTCTCTTATGAAGGTCCATTTGGTGTCTCTTATGCACCAGTGGTAGTCTTTCAGGGCGTCCCTGTGGTTGTTCCGTGATTCCGTGGTTTTCTGGTTTTGCCAGGTTTTTTCTAGGCGTCTGCAGGAGCGTCTGGCTTCTAAAAGTTCTGTGGTGCAGTGAGCACGGGACCCACATCTGGGCATACCCTTCCCACTTAGGGCGACATATGCAAAAGAAACAGTTGATGGACGGAATGCTGGACAATGCAAACATTCACCCCAACTCACAAGGATCTGGGTTTAATCAATCATTCTTTTGCTCACCACACCACCCCAGTTTGGACCCATCCATTTTCAAATCAGTCTTGACCCTGTTCCTTGTGTGTGTACTGGGGTGAATGTATGACATTGTTCTGCATTCTGTCCATCAATTGTTCTTTTTGCATTTGTCACCCTGAGTGGGACGGGTATGCCCAGACATGGGTCCCGTGCTCTCCATGGCACTGGAGTAAAGCTATCCTGGCTGATGAGGGCTGAAAGCCCGAAACCGGTCCTAGGATGCCTGTTTCCAGTCCAGGGAGGGCCTGGCTTGGAAGTTCGGGCTGGACTGTTCCCATTGGGTGCAGGGTGAAGACTGATTTGTATATGGCTGGGTCCAAACTGGAATGGCATGGTGAGCAAAAAAATGCTGGATTTAGGCCCAGATCTGTGTACTGGGGTGAATGTATGACATTGTTTTGCATTCTGTCCATCAATTGTTCTTTTTGCATTTGTCACCCTGAGTGGGACGGGTATGCCCAGACATGGGTCCCGTGCTCTCCATGCCACTGGAGTCAAGCTATCCTGGCTGATGAGGGCTGAAAGCCCGAAACCGGTCCTAGGATGCTTGTTTCCAGTCCAGGAAGGACCTGGTCTGGCAGTTCAGGCTAGACTGATCCCATTGGGCGCAGGGTCAAGACTGATTTGCATATGGCTGGGTCCAAACTGGAATTGCATAGTGAGCAAAAAAACGATGGATTTAGGCCCAGATCTGTGTACTGGGGTGAATGTATGACATTGTTCTGCTTTCTGTCAATCAATTGTTCTTTTTGCAATTATCACCCTGAGTGGGACGGATGTGGCCAGACGTGGGTCCCGTGCTCTCTGTACCACTGGAGTCAAGCTATCCTGGCTGATGAGGGCTGAAAGCCCGAAACCGGTCCTAGGATTCTTGTTTCCAATCCAGGGAGGACCTGACCTGGTAGTTCGGGCTGGACTGTTACCATTGGGCTCAGGGTCAAGACTGATTTGCATATGGCTGGGTCGAAACGGAATGGAATGGTGAGCAAAAAAAAGATGGATTTAGGCCCAGATCTGTGTACTGGGGTGAATTTATGACATTGTTCTGCATTCTGTCCATCAATTGTTCTTTTTGCATAAGCAAAGGTGCCTACAAATGTATTCCTTCATTTGACCGGTTTCTGCACGACAATGAGATGGCGTTAAAGGAGGAACTGAGACACTTTTTGTTCTGTATTTGTCACAACTTCATCTTTACCTTGACAGAAATTTACCAGATGATGATGTGGAGCCAATAAAATGGATGAGAGACCCCTTCAGTGCTGAGATACCTCAACATTTCAACATCAAGGACGCAGAACAGCTCATTGACATTTCAAGTGATTCAACATTGAAAGTTAGATTCCAGTCTCAGTCACAGCTTGAGTTTTGGTTCCAAACTGAAGATGAATACCCAGTGATGAACAAGAGAGCACTGCGTGTTTTGATCCCATTTGCTACTGCTTGTCTTTGTGTAGCTGGTTTCTCAGCAGTTGCAATGAAAATGTCAAAATATAGGGCAAAACTGTACTGTAATCTCAAAAATGACAACAAGATTTGATGAGCTATGTAAGGGAAAAAAAGCACATCCATCTCACTAGGAAATGTAAAATAAACTAAGGCCTTTTTCTACTTTTTTTAAATTCGCACTCCATGGTTTATCCTGTTAATTATAAAACATATTTTCATGTGTTAAAAAAGGTTAAGTCATGGAAATATTCTTGGTAAATATATTATAGTGTTTCTGATTTAACCTAGTAAAGATTTTTATTAAAAAAGTGGTGTATTTTTATTTTGTTACATCTATGATTATAATACTTTCATCGCCTTCATCGCAATTGTTTTCAGGGCGAGCAATGGAAGTACTCCTGAGGCCGGGCTTACATCCCCCACCCGCCCAAAAAAAGTAACTTAATAGGGAGCCATGGCCAATAGGTCAAAGGAACTGCGGGTCGAAAAAGTTTGGGAACCACTGCTCTATATCCTCTGACCTGCCAGAATGTCGAATAGAAAGAGAATTGAGCGAGAGTGTAGTTAGGATCTCCTAGATGCCCCTCATTATAAGTTCCTCATCATATGTGGACCTAACTTAATGCATGAGCTAGAAAGAGACAGAATGTGAGGCATGTAGATAAATACTCTTTCTAGGGAGCAGATTAATAATTAATGAGCGCACTGCATGCTTTGTAACCTTTACCAGTCTACGATGATTTTGCTGTCAATCCTTGACTCCTCACTCTGTGATCCCCACTGATGATATGTCCCATACTCTCTAACTCTGGCTGCCTTTTCTCCCACCTTCATTCTTCTACTCCATCTTTGACTGTTCTGCTTTCCTATGCCTGACCAGCTGACCAAATACCCAAGGGTGACTACCGACTACAATATCCTTCTTTTAAATAAGATAAGAGCATTTAGGGCATAAGGAATCCATTCACAGCTCTTCACCTTCCTCCCCTCCTACCAGTTCCATAAATATTTTTCTACTGCGTTCCGATGCTCTTCTTTTCCATACTGAGTACAAGACAAAATTCACAAGGAACTCATTTGTAAACAATAATTAATAATATGTGACTCAATAATGTCACTCTGAATTAATCACAACCTCATATGACTTTTCTTTACAAAAACCATATCAAATCAATTGTAAATCAATCTTCATAATAAGCCCACACAAAAAGCCTATTTCCTTTTTATTCAACCTAACCTCAGCCGAGGTAGGTATTATTTTATTCTAAAGGTCATTAATATCATATCACAAATACATTTATACAAAATACAGATATATACAATTCATATTTACTGTGACATGTGACCCCACGTGAAAAACCATAACCTATTATAAATGCTTGTGTATGACAAAAGTGAAAAACAAGGGAAAAAGGTTATTGGAAATTATATAAGGACAGACTCGTTATTATTTGTAATTGTTTGATCAAAAAACTGTCTCTTTATATGTGTTGTTGACGACGTTTCGACCCACTCTAGGTACCGGGTCTCTTCAGGACTGTATTTTCTGGGGACAATAATTGCGCACTTATGTCCATGTAGGATCCAGTATGTGGCGGCGGTGGATAAGTATCTCCTAACTCTAATTCACTGTTTCACTCCCCGGCACCAGGAGAGACGGAGTCAGGAGGCAGCGCACCACTCTTGATGAATGTTTGACTACAGAGGGTCGCTCTCTACTCCAGTGCCTTTTTAAGCAAATTGCTTAATAAACTCTGTTCCTAATCTTTGAAGGAGTAAGTTATAAGAGGAACTCCAGACTGACAGGTGGAGTATAACCCACAACAGTGGGAAATAACAGGGGTTTGGCAAAAGGGCATGTGGATCTAATTTGTCCTGAGGAATGCCGGAGAATTCGTTTTTGGAACCGGCAGAAACATGTCGACTGCTATGCAGAATGGAGGGGTGGTGAGCACCTAACTAACTCACTCCACCACCATCCATTTGGTATATAGTCTTTTCACATATATATACCTTTTTAATCTGACAGGGGAATCCAGGAATAAAATTATTAGAGAGATATCCCTGGGTCAGTTTTAAGATTCATCTTTTCTGCACTAAAGGATCCAGCCTTCTTTTGTTTTTGTTTGTATCATTGTTGTACTGTCTACCCCTCCCTATTGCTCCGCCTCTAGCGTTGGCTTGCGCAGAGGCGTTAGTAGCAGCCCGATGAGGAAGCATGCCACAACTCGTTGTGGGTGAGGGCAGTTTTCAAAAAACGTGTGTGCTTTCTTTAAAACATTCAGCAATTGCTAGTTGATTGAAGCCGTTCTTCCACCCTACCTCCTGTTTTGTGTGGTATACTTAATTATTGGGGAGGTTGAGGTAGGGTTTGCACCTTCTCCCCCTTCCCTTTGTTGTGAGTAATAAACTAAAACCATACAGCTTACAGCCAGCATAACAAAACCCAGGTAGCAAAGTCGGGTTATAGTGACAATCATTGACTTGCTAACAGTGTGTAATGGAACAAAATGTCTACTGGCTCTTTTGAGCTAAATTATGGAATGGATCCATATTACTCTTTTAGAATAGCCTAGTACCATACCAAGAAGAACACTCTGTGTCGGTAATGACAGTGTTTGAGCCTAATCAAGTGTTCAATATTTGAGTTACTGAGTTTTCCAAAAACAATACTTACATGTCCTGCATCTAGCAGTTCATGAACAGAATGAGAGATTCAGAAATGACTGCAGAACATAGTTAATTCTGTGAACAGTTGGGCGGGGCCAATGTCCTGGCACTTTACACATTCTGGCCACCCATAGGTCATCTCTAAATAGGTTCACAGTGTTGAATCAAGTGTTGAAATCATTAATATGTGTTAAGTCGGAATATAAGGTAGCTAAAGGTATAGTTACTGTTTTTTGCTAATGTTACAAGATACAAGGCAGATCAGTCCTTAAATGAGCAGGATAAGACCACTGACTCTGTTGTTACTATTCCCTTCCTTTGGGCATAACTCATGCCCTTCTGTCAGACTCCCTAGTTCAGTGAAAATATAAGCTTGTACCAGGGCTGTCTGGGGAGTTGCCCAGACCCAAAGCTAACAAGGTGGGCACTAGATTTTTGGACCTGGCCCTTATACTGACCAAATAAAGGATTGCAATGGCTTTGGGGGGATGGGGAGCCTGTACTTGGAACCTGGGTGAGAGACATTACCGCCAGTGCCAGAGAGGGGGAAAGAGTCCTGCCTAGGGAAGATGCACAAGGAGTGAGGAGACGCCTTATAGCTGGTCTATTGACGGAGGTACTGGAGGGATGGGAACAGCTTGAGGGAGACAAGGAATCGGAACCAGGAGAATGGGAGGACCCAAGATAGGAAACTCGAGGTGAAGACTCGGATGTGGGTGAAGGAGCAAACCCTCACTGAAGGGTATAGACCCCCTTGACATCAGAAATATTGCACCCCCCTGCATGCTGGGTTCTCCGCCCACCCCAGGGGCCCCCACGTACGTTCGATCCTTCTTCCCCCTGGATGTGACATGTTAAACCTTATGCATTCAAGGACGCTGATGCCCAATTAACTGCACATCCCCTGACTTTCCTCCTGCTTTTAAGGAATTACACACCCTGAGATACATTGTTTTTTTGTTTCCCACTTTTGATTAGTTTTACTTAATTCATCCCCTATGTTTCACAGCAATGTGGTCCCCATGGAACAGGACACCCACTGTTTAAATATAGAGATCATGCTCAGGTCGGGTTAGTGACACCACACTGGGGATGACCCAAATTAGGAATCCTATGAGGTAGAATATGGATGAGAAGGATTTTTGTTTCCTCGGCCTGTCCACAAACCTTGCAATTTGTTGTCAGTAAGCTGCTTTTTTCTTGTCACTGTGTTTTTATATACCATTTCCTAGCTATTTGACCACCTTTGCAAAGATATGATCCTGACTGTTGTGTATTTCTTATCACCAAATGTTAATAAAAATGTATTTTAAAAAAAGGATTGTACCAGGGGTGAGAGGTTGCAGATCCGCCTCTTGCTGCTTCCAAAATAGAATATTACAATGATATATACTTTAACTAACCAGATTACGGAGAGGAGACCTTCAAGGAGGCAACTATCAGAAGTGTTTCTTTTTTTAAATTATTTTTTTTATTCCTCATATAACCTCCATAGCCATAGCAACCTCTCGACCTGATCCACCACTAATGCTGATGATTTGGTGGTTTCAGTCTCAGCTGTTGTTTCTTCTTTGGGGACCACCCAAAGTACACATCATGAGGTGACCGAGAGGTTTTAATCATTGGAATTTAACCTTAACCTACTCTAGTCTACTATCTGTTGTATTTCCATCCAGCAGATTCCAAAATAACCCCGTAGCAGGCCTACCTCTATAGATGTTCACCCTTTGATCCAGAGCTCTAAAATAAGTAACTGAATTCCACCAGGCATTCCAAGACGGTGGGGCAGTCTGACGCCAAAGTTTACAAATCTCTCTCCTGGCCAGAAGGATCAAATAAAACACCAGCTTATATTGCAGTACGTTCATGTCTTGCCTCCACCCAGGTTCAAGGGTTATCCCAAAAAGTATAAGAGATGGGCTTACCTCTACATCTGAACCAAGCACCTTCGAAATACTCTTACCCACGTTTTTCCAATATTCCTGTATCTTAGGGCAGGAGGCAAATATATGAACATCATCCGCATTCAGGGAGCCACACCTAACGCATCTTGCTTCTCCCCCGCCTCTCATTCTTGAAATTTTCAGGGGGGACCAATATAGCCTGTGGATTGTAAAAAAATGGAGCAGATTTGACAGTCGAGTAAAGAGTATCTATTGATACTTGCCATAATTGATCTAACTCCTCTCTCGGCAAGTAGTTTTCCCAGACTCGCGTTGGGTTGTCAATCTTCCTGTCGGCTGCGGCTAGAAGATACCCGTACCAAAGAGCCACCTCCTTTTTCCTGGGAGCCACATCTTGTAGGTCACTTTCCATTTGACACTCCTCAAAGGGTGGCCAGGATCAGAAGTGTTTCTGGAAGAAACATCTAACAGTCAGCATCACCTACTCTGCATTGCTTACAGTATTGCTGATTTTAATGCACAATTATTAAGAAGAATATAGACAATTTATCTGATCTTGAAGCAAAGGTTTCTAGCTTCTCATATGATGGAGGAGCTAATATCAGTGAATTTCCAAATACAGAGGCCCCTCCTTTAGGTACACAACAGGTACTTCATCTAGAATTTAAGAAATGTGTAATCTTAGTATTTCACATAAGCATGTATTTATAAACTTACATTGTGCATCTAGTGCTAACTAGGCTCTTGTATTGAGACTTTCCGTGTGCAAGTGTACCAAAATATTGATAATTGTGTTGCTTGCAAATAGATTAATTGACCTGCTATATAATATCGACCTCTCTGTTTACTAAGTCCATTAAACACCTTTGAATTACTTATTGCATATACCCAGACAATTAAATGCATTACGAAAATATTAAAATACTTCCATGCAACGCATCATCCTTCTAATACCATTGTGTTTCTTCGTTATCATACTCTCAAGGCAAGCATTAAACATTCCTTTTAACATGTGAACTTTCTCATATTTGTGCAAAAAGATCTGCTGATTTATAGGCCCGCAAAACAACATATTCTGAGAAAATATGGAAAATTATTCCCGAATCAATCGGGGCCCACATCTGTAGTGCAGGAAATGTTCTTACGGATGCTGATGAAGTATAATCAGTGCCAAGATCGTTAATGGCCCCAAAAAAAGGCTGTCAAGCTAATCAAAAGTGCTAAAAAAATATGACTATATCACCCTTACTCTGATTATCCTTTTCTCAGATCGTCATCCGAAAATATATATTAAACTACCCCCTGTGGTACATTATAAGGCTATTGCTAGTCAATGAGAAGTTATGAGACAATATAGAGGAACAGTCTTGGAACTTTTCTGGAATGGGCAGGTTTTAGGACTACCATGGGAAAACCTTTATAAGGTCCTAGAACTTTCCTGCTGTAAGTAGGTTTTAGAAGTACCATAGGAAGGCCTTAGTGAGTAATGCCTAAATATACCAGCTTAGACAACATTGAGACTGCCTTCAGCCATCGAAATTCTTTACTAAGAGCCTTCTGTTCTCCCTCTTCAGACGACCTCTCTTTTCTATTGCACATATAATTCTTTTGTAAGTTTTGTAAGTTTTTTGCAAGAACCAGTCAAATGAACAGTTATGTAAGTTGATTAAGTAAGCTTCGTCCTTGTAAAGTCCTCTTCTCAGGATTGGTGCAATGATTTTTGCCATTACAGGCGCAAAGGACTTTCCTTCTGGAGTGACCCTAGCTCTATAAGTAACAGGCAATTTGAGGACCTTTTCATGTAATTTGGCTCCACACGCTGCTCGTGACTCCCCAATACTTCTACCTTACAACATGTTATGGAATTTCCTGCCCTTGCTCGCTGCCTCTACAATTAGATTCATATTGGAGAAAATCCTTTAAAAAATAAATATATCAAGGAAAACTATGAACCATAATAATCTCCTACATTGCTTTAGTAGCCTACCCCTTTTTATAATCATGATAGTAACATGCATCTTTCCATAAATCCTTTGCAACCATTTAGCTGTTTGCATCTGTTATATTTTCGGACAATTAGCCAACCTTCACTGTTTAAGTTTTTAATATTTGGGGGGAGGGGGCAATAACAGCTGAAAGCGTGTGCTTATCAACTAGGTTTGTACTTAAATGCACCGATTTTTCAGCACAAAGCATCAGTGCCTTTTGTTCCTATTGGTTTAATCATTCACAGAAAATTATTAATAATACTGAAGTTATATGTCAGAAAGCATTAACAAATAATGACTGTATCACACTGAAAAGTCAACATTATTTAAGAGGGGATGTTCATAAAACCGATAAGGTCATAATTAAATATATTGTAAAGCGACAGCCTCGGTGTAGCCAATGCCATCCTAGAGTCGAATTAATCTCGATAACTGGGTATACATATGAAAACCTGATCACTATGACTGGAGTGAATGTTTACGATGAAATTGCTGTGGCATCAGCTCCATAAGGTGTTGAGGATGAGAGACACCCTCAATCACTCCCATTTACAGCACTGTAGTGCTTTATAAATGCTGGTTATTAAATCTCAAAGAGGCGCTTCTATTGTGTGCGATCTGAACGCCCTGTACTACTAGCAAAGGAATGCAATGAAAGCACAAGCGATGCTTACAATCTGATCAGCAGTCCCTGTGCTGCCAACTGCAGGACCTTTCGAAACAAAAACCAGCGATGGAAGCGGCGCTCTATTGCAATATTAATTCATTTAGGAACTTGAAATCCAATTACAAAAGCTGATTATGTTCTTCATTGATCCTGTAACCTGATAAAAATGAGCCTTTAGAAGAACGGTCCCAGATTTTCTAAACTTTTAAAAGAGATTTTCACCTGAAAATGACAAAAACGCTTTGAAGTAAATTGCTTACCATGCCTCACTATCGATTGCAAAGCAAAAAATCTGAGTATTTGTTGAAAAATCACATCCGTTACACACTTTCCCAAAGGTACATAAAACCATTGGCATCAATACCTTTCATCATCTACATACTAAGTGAGTTTGATTATTTGAAATGTATTTAAATTGGACTCATTTGTAGTTTGAATTTCTTTCCAGTTCCCTATCGCGCAGTTGATGTCACCACAAGTACATTTCTGCTGACTCAGGGGATGGTGAAAAATCACTAGTGCTGAAAATCTGCAAACTTTCTTTGCTATCTCCTCTCCTAATTAGCATCAATCCTCCTGTAAGCATCCTCATGCTCCTGTGGTCTTCTGTTCGAAAACTATATAAGTGATACACTTTATAACAATTAGCATAACAAATATGAAAAAATGAAAGTCATCAAAATTGTTAATTGAGGAGGATTTAACGCTGCTGTGTTGCCTTTCTCTGACCTGCAAACTTCACTGCAGACACTTGGCACAATGAACTGCAATTTCAGACAATGCAGAGCACTTATCATTCAGCGTACAGACTGTTTGATTGGACAGTTCAGACAAATCATGAGCAACTGGAGTGCAGAATGCAATGGCATTAGACTAGTATGCTCTATAAATCTTCAAAAGATAATGGGCGTGTCAAGTGCTTGCTTGTAGCATTTAGCTTGTGTCGTCTGCCACATAGCATGATAGATTATGGATGACATCACTATGGATAGAGTACCCTTTGCTTAAATGTGTCCGTATATTTAACGGTGTTAGGTTGTTAACTTCTGATGTCTATTGGCAGTGGCGGAGGAGCATCACCCCACTGCTCTCTGAGCTGAGCCAGGGCAGGGCGGGGCTGGGCTATTCTGATGGACAGCAGCAACCAGGAGGGAGGACGGCCAAACCATCATGCGCACTTAGCATTTATCCACCCGACTGTGTTCCACGGCTGGGTGGAGAACCCAGCGGTAAGCCCTGGTTTACCGCTCCCAAACACTGTCTGAGCGGTAAATCAGGCTGATCAGACTAATCATGATGCTGCTGTCATGCTGGCAATGCTGTTACCAGCATGACAGCAACGCCCTGGTTGGCTTAGGGGAGTCTGGCAGCCTGTATGCTGTCGGGAGTCAGGAACAGATGGGGACGGAGGAGAGGCAGCGAACGTACACAGGAAAGTGGTGTTTTATTTTTGCGTTTCAATCCCCCTCCCCAGCAGCCCTCCTCCCACCGCCACAGCTTCAGCACTTCCGGTGGCCATCAGCAACCACTGTCTATTGGTGTAAATATTGTGAGGGCATGAACAGTGCATTTGGTTGGTGAGTTATGGTTTTCATTTCGGGGTGAAAACTATGGTTTGTGCACTTAAACTTTATTGGCCATTTTCAGGATTCTATTGTGGCTATAACTTCACTTTAACTTAGTTTTCTTATGGAATAAAAAAATATTTTTAAACATATATTAATGTGTTCTGAGCAACAGAAACCTAAGCCTCCCTTTATCAAAGATTTTTCAGTGATAATGCTCTTCAGCAAGACCATACCCCCAACCTTATGTGGGCAACAGCCTCCAATTATCAGGACCTTTGACCATGCGCACCCAGGGTTGGCTTTAAGGGCCTGATCTTTGTACACCCTCCGTCGGTGCCCAATACCCACTGCAAAAGGGCTTTGACCTTACACAGCAGAGGTTGGTCTCAGGGCTTGGCTTTTAGAGAGGACTTACATCAAACCCTATGTACCTGACCAATCTTTGCTGTGCATAGCCTTTGACCAGACCATGCTCTCTGCCACATGGCTGTAGATTCCCTCCACTGCAGTGGCACATTCTATTTTTATAAAATACTTTTTTTGGGCTTGCTAACTCTGGAAACAAGTTCATGATCCCAAGGACCTGTCCGAGACTCAGTAACTCAGCCCCTGAGTCTGTGGATCTCAAGTGAAAACTTGCATGTGTTTCTAATTTTAAGGGCCCTCTATGTGCATCTGTGATTAAATGGATGCTCTACCTGCCCACTAAATTCCCTTTCATTGTTTTTCAAGACACAGGGCCCGAGCCCCACATCCAGTAAATACGGTGACATCAGAAATGTACTTTATGTGGCCAGTCAATCAGTGAGTCCCGGTTTACCATCCCAAATTTAGATTTGAACTCCATTTAAACCTTTTTGAAATTCGTATTTCTCAACAGCCACTGAACAGATGAATAATAAAGTAAGCACAGTTCCAGCAGTCAGAAATTGGGAGTTAAAATGGGAAAAAACAACTTTTTTGACCACTCTTTGTAGTTTCTCAAATGAATTTGAACACAGCACTCACCTAATAACACAGGCTGAAACTTTGTATTTTACGCAGTTTGAATGAAATCTGTCATGCAGATTGACCAAATGCATCAAAGGTAAAAACAAATAAAAAAATCTTTCAATTGAAATTGAGGCTTACCCATAAATATTTTTGACTCTGACCTGTATATATATTCAATGAAAGAAACTAAAGGTTAAAGTAACGTTATAGTTAGGTGAAATGTTCAGCAACAGTTTAACGTTTTTTAAACTCTAAAAACCACAAACATTCAACAGTTATAGTTACAGTCATCTCAAGTAACCTTAGCTCGTGTCCTAAGGAAACTATACCTCGTGCTCTCACCATGCATTGCTAATTACCCACATATTACATCAACCATCACATCTTCTATGGCATCATTGATCATATCACCTCAACATTTGCAGTGAAATTATTGATGAGAAAACTGTGCATGACTTTACTTTACTTTACTTCATTTGAGTTTTATAGAGCGCTGGCTAGACCCAGAGGTATCAGAGCGCTTTACATAAGGAACAAAAATAGCAAGTTACAAGGTACAGTAATTTAAACATTTGTTGCACAGTCATTACAAAGTAAGTGGCAAATCATAAGGGGGAGAGAAGGCAAAGGGGGATGAGAATAGTGTTCCGAGAGAAGGTGAGAGGAGAGGAGGGAACCAGAGTTACGGGGGCACGAGTTATAGTTAGCATAGGCAGTGCAAGCAGGTGGTTTCTTGTCACTTGGCACTTAATTGTCAACATCAGTGCTTGTGACAGTCTGCCATAACATGACGCTGTCTGGCTGATTTACAGATGAGCTCAACAGCAGTTAATAATCAATTTAATGTACATTAAAAATGAGTATTAATTGCGGCCCAAGCCATTCTAAAAGCTTTGGGGGCATAGAACGGTCCAAATTTTCACACTTGCTGCAGTGCGATGGTCAGTAGTGGTGTTGTTACTATCATTCGCAGCATTGCAGGGGCAGGGTGTGGTGCAAGCTGTAGTGGCCTCCTGAAAAGAGCCCTGGCACTTATTATTTTTCACACTAAGCACTGACCTTAGGGCCAACGTTATAGTTACTTGAGATAACTGTAACTATAACTGGTGAATTTCACTGGTTTTTAGACCTTTAAACATTAGGGGACCGATTCCGATCCTGCAGAAACCGGGTACGAATCGTCGGACGGTGCGTTTTCTCCGTCCGACTCGTACCCGGTAAAAACACCATACAAACATGCAAGTACGATTCGTACGGAAACACCATTTCCGTACGAATCGTACAAAACACCGACCGACACAAAAATACATCCGAATGTGACCCGGGACAGCGCATACGCGACATGCGGACGGAGTTAGGCAGCCTTTTACGTACCAGCAAGTACGATTCGTACCGACAGCACTCCGGACGGCAATATTTTTACGGCACCCAAAAAGTGCCGGAAAAGCCAAGTACGCCGCGAAGCGTGAGGAAAAGGGGGCCTGGTACGCGCCGAACACCCCCCAGCCCCCCACGGATGTACGCGTCGGACCCCCAGCCCCCCCGCGGACGGACGCACCGGACCCCCAGCCCCCCTGCAGACGGACGCGCCGGACCCCCAGCCCCCCTGCGGACGGACGCGCCAGCCCCCCAGCCCCCCCGCGGACGTACGCGTCGGACCCCCAGCCCCCCCGCTGACGGACGCGCTGGACCCCCAGCCCCGTATGTACGGTGCGGACCCCCACCCCCATATGTATGGTGCAGACCCCCACCCCCGTATGTATGGTGCGGACCCCACCCCCGTATGTACGGTGCGGATGCCCAGCCCCGTATGTACGGTGCGGACCCCCACCCCGTATGTACGGTGTGTACCCCCACCCCTGTATGTACGGTGCGGACCCCCACCCCCGTATGTACGGTGCGGACCCCCACCCCTGTATGTACGGTGCGGACCCCCACCCCGGTGTGTACGGTGCAGACCCCCACCCCCGTATGTACGGTGCGGACCCCCACCCCCGTATGTTTGGTGCGGACCCCCACCCCTGTGGGGCTGGGGGTCCGCACCGTACATACGCGGGTGGGGGTCCGTGCCGTACATCCGCGGGGGGGGCTGGGGGTCCGGCGCGTCCGTCCGTGGGGGGGCTGGGGGTCCGGCGCGGACATCCGCAGGGGGGCTGGGGGGGTGTTCGGCGCGTATGCGGGCACATGTTTGGACGTCTACATGGTTGCTATAGAGGTTCGCTCCGTACGGTGTTTTTACCATACGGTTGTGCATTCGGACGGATGGGACTGATCGTACTTGCGGGTTCGGACTTCGGTTTCCCGATTCGTAGGTAAAACTGTCCGGGGACGTGTCGGACACTTTTTCCGACCCGGGGACGTGTCGGGGAATCTTCCCAATGCGATTTGTATGGAGTTTTTTACATACGAATCGTACTTGCCAGTTTGTACGGGACTTGTACGATTCGTACGTAAAAATATCCGGATACGATTTGTACGGGGAATATTTTACACGGATCGGAATCGGCCCCTAGGTTGTTACGGAACATATCACCTAACTACAACTTTACTTTAACCTTTGTATTTTTTTTAATGAATTTCTAGTTGTTTTTAATGTAAAGTGACAATTTATTATCATAAGTAAAGCCAACCTCCAATAGGACACTGCCTTTGGACGTGTGCTGCGGGTGGTTGGCCACAGTGCTTGGGCTGCGGCCAGGCCCTGCAGCCAACCTCTTGCAGGTGGTTAACCTCACGCTGCGCATGGCCATACATGGTGGGGGGTTGGCCACAGGGCCAGTGGCCTTGTATTTAGGTGTGATAAAAAGATCTTCTTTTTTTTTTCTTATAAATTAATTGAAAACCAATGGCTAAAAGTAGGATTACAGTTAGATGACTATGTTAGTGACGACATTAACCTTTTGAACTCAAAGAACCACAGACATTTACCAGTTTAGTTAGCAAAGCTACCTATAATTTGCGCCCCCGTGCACAGCTGACCTCACTTATTACATCAGTCATGACATGTACTATGACATCATTTACAACATCACTGAGGTGATTACTTCATGAGTAGCCTAGTTCACATTAACAATAAATGACAGCTATAAGGTCAAACCTCATTGCACATGGTGTTCAATATGTCTACAGCTGTTCAGAGAAAGCCAAATTCCTCAAGATACTCAACGTCTGTTCCAAAATTAAAGCCCTACTACAAACAGATGTTATCAGTATTGTGCCCCTCACAGTTACTGAATCTATTTTGAGAAATTAAGTTGATATAAGTTGAAAAGTGGTTACTGTAAACTGTGTTTACTCTATGGAGAGAGCTTACTCTGTACTATGCTGTTTGCAGACAGTGAAACACCACAGATCTAAAGTATCTAATAAGAACAGGGTGCACTCTATGCAAAACTTGTCAAAAAAGACACTATTTGCCTAAAATAACCAAGGTCTGAAGGTGTTAAAATGTATTCTACCTGCAGCCTTCATATTTTGGTGAAAACTTTACAGATGACCCACCTTCTGAAGGAAAAGAAGCACATGTTAGTAACTGGTGCACACAGTCTTCTATGTTATGTAGAATTGTCATGCTGCTAAGATTTTTTCTAATAACTCAAGGCTGCTTGCAATACATATTATCTGCAATGTAGAATTTTCCCTGTTGGAAACCTTTTCTGCAGAACAAAAAAGGTGTGTGCAACATGCTGGGCACAAGACGTCAACTGTAATCTGCACACAGAGTTACTCTTCAATACAAAGATATATAATGTGTTCAGTACCTCTACATATCTGTGATGCACTAGGAGCTCAAGCGTTTTCTAAACACTTACACCCTACACAGGTTGTAGAAAATTAGGTGGAAAAGTAATTGCCTGACACTATGCAAATTATAAAACAAACTAACACTCTCATTGGATGATGTTGTCAGTGATGATCAGTGATGTCATCAATAATTTCATTTGCGATGTCATCAATGATGTCATAAATGATGTCATAGAATCTGTCATGAGGGATGTAATATGTGAGGTTATAAGCTATGTGTGGTGGGCCAAGTTAGAGTTAGCTCTGTAAACTATAACTGGTGATTTTCTGTGGTCCTTTTTTAGTTTGAAATGGTAATGGTGTCTCTGACATACTTCCATAACTATAATGTCACTTTGTCCTTTGTTTTTTGCAGTGAAAAAAAAAAGATAGATAGGGGGGCCATGGCTGCCGGGGACGGAAATCCCGGTGATTAGAACAGCAAACAGAGGTGCCCCAGCCCAGTTCCAGACTTTCCAAAGCATTTATTACAAATGTTACAGGCTGCATCTGCATGAACTCCTCACGCGTTTCGGCTTGAATGCCTTAGTCATAGGAATAACGACTTCTCAAGCCACAGGTGTTTATATGTTCTCAATCACGTAACCTACAAACATAGCTACATGTCCCATAATGCCTTTCAGACTGCAAGACAATGTCTGTCATAACGAGTTGTGTTCTGCTCTTGTTGTACTGCGTCATTTTAGCTGAATCTCAAAATGCCGTAGGTCACGATCATTCTAATTATATATTCTGCTTCGTGAAGATCATGTTTACAAGATGTTGCTGTAAGACATATCAAATCCATGCAAGGCGTCTGGTTCTTACCAAGGCGAACCACTATTGGACCTGAAATGTGCCAAGAAGTTGACAATTGGGGCCCCAATGATCATATGATCCAAGACTGCGCTATGGAATGAAACACATTTCCAGACGGTAAGGGTCTGGGTCACAGAATGTGACACAAAGAAACAAACTAGAGTCAACTACATCATTTGATATGTGAGTAGACCAAACCCTCTTGTCATAAATAAGATTTTACCAGTAGCCCGCTTATTGATTTGACCTAAACCCCTCCTTTATAGATTTTCCAATATTCCTAATCTTCTTAACCTTCTGACTCCTTCCTATTTCTATCATGTCGATCTTACATTACATCTGTCTTCTGTGTTGTTTATTCACTTTCTGTCCCCTATGCACCAATTTGAAATTTTGAATTTGTTGTCACTATCTTTTTTTAACTTTATGACTTCACCCCTTACATGTTGATTACATGTAAGGGGTTTACCTGATCCAGTCTATTGTACAGCATGCTGACATATCAGGTGGATTGCTCTTGTAAAGAATGAGTAATAAATAAAACATAAATTGCTCAGTTAAAGGCAACAACTATAATTGATCCAAGCCACTTTTCTACCACAATTTGTCTAT
Source organism: Triturus cristatus (assembly GCF_964204655.1). Classification (NCBI taxonomy): domain Eukaryota; kingdom Metazoa; phylum Chordata; class Amphibia; order Caudata; family Salamandridae; genus Triturus; species Triturus cristatus. Next base: position 238,357,067 of record NC_140594.1, on the reverse strand, counting down.
TAGAAGTTGAAGTAGCGAAAAATGTCATTTTCATTAGATCACATTTTTTAATTGGTGAGGAGACATTCAATATCTTTTCAGAGGTGATTTGTAAGCACAGATGTGTGTCAACTACATAAAAAAACAATATGATTATCTTAATTAGTTAAGGATGGAGGCTAATAGTTCCAAGTAAATGTTGGATAGGATGAGGGGAAAAATTGACCCCTGAGGTGTTCCTTCATGCAAACCTGATGTTTCGGGCATGCAAGTAGCAATTTGTATACTTTGACTTTCCAATATTGATGAGGACTATTTCAAGACTGCAACATATAGACATATTCTTCCTTTAGTGCCCTCAAAGCAATTCATGTTTCACCTTATTGAAGTCCATTGAAAAGTCTAGAAGTGTGAGAAGACTTGAAATCTATCTACAGTGATGAATAGTTCCACACTTCACCATATCCATGGCAAACCATTCTTAACAGCAATCTGAAGGTTCGCAGTACGGATGGTTTAAGGCAAATGAGATAAGAGGGAAAACAGATATTACTCTTACTCATCATTTTGCTGGATAGTTGTCATTGTTGGACCTGGCCCTCTATGCAAGGTCACCATCTAAATTTTTGCCATCATCCCTACAGTTTTCTGAACCAGCTTTTGTTGGCTTTTAGGACCTTGTGAATTCTACCTCCGCTAAATTGATTGTGCTCTCTCCTTTAAACATGGCATATTTGGCTTACCCTAATTGGCACATTTAATTTGCTTATAAGTCCCTAGTAAAGTGGTACTACATGTACCCAGGGCCTGAAAATTGAAGGCTATTAATGGGCCTGCAGCACACATTAGTTGCCTTTTTTAAACACCCCTCAGACCAACCATTGCATCCTGTGTGCCAGGCATAGGCCTTCCTTTTTAATACATATGTCACCCTTTGAATTGGCCCTGAGCAGCTCATAGGGCAGGGTGCATTGTATTTTAAAAAAAATGGACATGTAGTTTTATGTTTTACTTGTCCTGATAGGGAAAAAAATCTACATATGATTTTCACTACTGAAGGGTCTCCCTCTCCCATAGGATAACATAGGATAACATTAGCTTTCCCTACTCCATTTAACAAGTGATAACGTTTGATTGGGAGCCTGTTGGAAAGTCATGGTTGATGTCTAAGGAATTGCAATTCGGAACCCCCTTCAATGTAAAAGTTGGATCTTAAATCACAACTCTGAAAATGCCACTTTTAAAAATGGCTGGGGCAAACTGGAATGACATGACGAGCAAGATCTGCGGCTGGAGTGAATGTTAGATTTGTTTAGCATTCTGTCTAATATATGTTCTTTTTACATTTGTCGCCTTAAGTGGGTAGGTATGATCAGATGTGGGTCCCATGTTCGCTATGCAACTGGATTACAGTTAGCTTGGCTAATGCGGGTGATACCCCGAAACCGGTCACAGGATGCTTGTTTCTGGCCCAGGGAGGACCTGGCCTGGCAGTTCGGGCTGGACTATTCCTATGGGGAGCAGGGTCAAGACTAATTTGCATATGGCTGGATCAAAACTGGAATGGAATGGTGAGCAAAGAATTGATTAATTGAACCCACATTTGCGACTGGATTGAATATTTGATTTATTTAGCATTCCATCCATCATCTGTTCTTTTTAGTCTTAGAACGTTGGCATTTTCTTGTCCTAACCATTGGGTGCCGACAGCCTATTGCTGGGTCACATGAGTAGGTGTAGTTGCAAGTTATCCTTTGTATATTCACCATGGAGGGTCTGGGTGTTGGCAGGGTGGACTATCCTGGTATAATGGAAAATGGAGCTGTTACCTACCACGCTTGCCCTTCAAAGGCACTAGCCTATTGTGCCCTCAAATAGATTGGGACCAGGGCAGGGAGGTAGGACATTTCAGACTCCTCTGTGGAGGTAAGCTCCAGAAGCTTCTCCCACTTCAAAGTAGGCACCAGGTATAACAATTGGACATTCAGAACCACCCTTCAGTACACTCCTGGACCTGTAGATACTAGAGAAGAAGCATGCCCTCCTGTCCTGCTGCTTGAGGCCTGCCCTCCTTGCTGAGAAGGATGACTGGGCCTGCACCCACGGCTAAAGTGAATCCACAGTTCAGCTGACTGACCTTCTGCTCTGAGCTACAGGGACGCCCCAGGCTCCAGAGGACTCCCTGCACCAGACCAGCAGACTTGTGCACTACATCTGCCTGGATATGCAACTGGACCTGTCTGAGCCCTGCTGGCCTCTGCTGGAGTGAGGTCCTGATCCACAGGAAGTGCCTTCCAGGTCCTGGTCCATTTGTGTAACATTAGTTGAGCTTCTTTTTTTTAAAAAAAGGAGAGATAATGCGGTTTGGGCTCTTTGTGACCGTGAACCAGCATGTGCATGGCAAGACCTTACCACCCACACCGATTTCCAACACGAGGCTCCTGTTGATCTGACTCTTTGTGCTGTAGCGACTGCCAGCAATGACTGGCAACCTGAGATCTGCACTTTGCACTACAGCAGCAACAGCCCTCGGTGACCCCAACCCGAAGTTCCAGAAACATGCCTGACAGGATCTTCATGCTACAGTGATGGTCGTTCACGACGCTGACCTGCTCTTCACACTAGTGTGAGGACCCTCTGCAACACTCTCCCTGATCCTCATGGTCTCCTCGCTTCACAAAGCTGATCTGCTCTTCATTCTTCTGTGAAAACCATCTGCAATGCTCTTTCTGCTGCTCATGGCCTCCTCCACTGCAAGCTGAACTCTTCACAATGGACTTTGGAAAAAAACCTTTTCACCTGGACTAACCTGGTCCCTGTATCTGTCCCGTGCTTCATCTTTGTAAGCTTGCACTTAACAGCAACAGCAAGTGGAACTTTGTGCTTTTTTGCACTATACTTAACTTACATGTTTAAAATTGCATATCCCAGTTCTACTAATTGGATTTCTGTTGTTTTGGTATCAAATATTTATTACATTTTACTCTATATTTCTAAATTGGTGTGGGATTACTCTTGTGTTTTCACTTTATTACTGTTTAAGTGCTGCATAAATACTTTACACAGTTAAGCCTGACTGCTTTGTGCCAAAATACCAGAAGGTTAAGCACAGGTGCCAGACGGTTAGGCACAGGTTTATTCTTGTGGTTCACCCTGACAAGGACTGTGGCTGTTGCTTTAGTAGGATTTCACCCCTCTCAACCAACAACTCAATTTCTCACAGTCATCTATTCAAGTTGTAGTGGATCATTTAAAAATAAGAATTCCTCTCCAATATTGTCTTTATGGCTACTCATCTAACACTTGCTATAATATTTAATATCTGTAAACTTTAGACTTTCCAGAATAGGTATGTATATAATCTATGTAATAATTTATAACCTCTCTCTTTTCCAGCAAAATGCCCACCTTTTGTTTTCAGGTAAAATTCTGTCTGACATCTGTACATTTAAGTTACTTCTCCAAATTGAAATGTAAACATCATCAAAATTGAGCAGATTTGTATGAATTGTAATTATGCTAATGTAGCACACTTTAAGCATGGTTCACTAAATTAGAAATAAACTTTGATTAAAATTGAAGTTTCAAGTAAATCATAAAAGATAAATCACTGAACAAAGTGTTATGTTCTTATCTGAATGACTACTTACTTGTGGACAATGCCAATTTGTGGAAGGAAACATAATACAAAGCACAGTTAAAAATATATTTTTGGTTCCCTCTCAAATTCATCAAACCACTGAAATTCACTAGTTCTGGTTAGCAGGGCATACACCGTAAACCATAACTTGCAATACGCACCATGTTGATATCTTGACTGCTTTTTTGTTTGTTTCTGTACCTTTGCCAAATTGTTGTTAACTCATACCACCCGCTATGCTCAAATTGCTGTTTTGAGCATGGTGGATGGTGCACGTTATGGCACGATTGCTAACAATAATTGGTGAATTTCACTGGTTTGGAAAGACAGTACACATTTTGGTTTACATGTTGATTGCACAAAATGCACTTTTCGCAGGGAGCCGTGAAATATCATAGATATAGTAAATCTACAATGGTTGCCTGGGAAATACTGATTCCGTCATTGTAATGACATTCCCAAACCACTCTGAAGAACCTCAATATTGTCATGCTATTAGAATTATGCATAGAAGACAAATTATTCTACAAGATGATTTAAATGATGTCAAAAAAGGGAAATTATGCAACCCATCCCTTGTTAGAGTAATTTGGTAAACGCTGCAATCGTAAAATTGTCTAAATCCACTGACCCTCACTAATGGCAATTATTTTATGAACAATTTCTTCAAGAACAGTAAACAAAATCTAAATATTGTAATTGCGATCAGTGCCATTGTTACCTGCACTTTGAAGAAAAACTTTTTTTTCCAAGCTAAATAATCTAAAATAAATATATTATAAAATGCATAACAGGTACAATGAATAATATAGTCCTGTATTGCAATCTTGTGGTTATTGAGATATCTAGAAACCACTCATAGTTTATCATGTCACAAGAAGCTATCAATGGCAATATTGGGTCATATTACACAGTATCTTCCATGTAGTCTATTTTCACTGAAAAAAGCAAAGGCTAAAGTTACTTATAACTCTTCAATGTATGTTTAAAAAAACTCAGATATTCACCTAAAAATAGCAACTTGTGAATTTCACTGTTTAGTTTGATTCTAATGCAGGACCCAAACTGTCTTTATCTGTGTTTATTTAAGTGAATTTGCAACAATTGTGACAAGAGATTCCAAGATAGAAGACAGGCCTAATGAAATCCAGCATATTTTCTTTCAAACTGCCAGAGATGCAGAAGCCTTCTCATCCCAAATTCAAGAGGTTTCAAAGAAAAATACAAGATCTTTAAAATAGGTAGGGATGAAACAATGTTCAAGTCTTTGGCATATAAAAGGATGTGAGTAAGGAGACGGTAAGGCCTTCATGGCAAAATTCTTAATTGAACCTTATCTGGACTTAAAGGATATAATGTCACCACTTCTGACCCACTTACTCAAGGACACTTCCAAGATATGGCAGTTTATTATTAATCTCCAGAACTTCAGGTCATTTTGAATAGGAAAGCAGCCCCAGGCATTCCAGGAAAATTAGACATCAACAAATGCTCTTTAGGGAAATAGACAGCAACAAATGTTCTTTAGATCAGATTTTTCCCAGTCTACAATGGAGAAATGCTAGCACATAAGGGGACAATTAACACGTTTATGGTTATTCAGCAAGAGGCAATTTCATGGGAGTTGGCTAAGTTAAATGTTATCTACAAAGATCATGTGATGTTTTGCTATACACTTACCATGGCTGAATCTGAACTTTCCAAAATTGAAAAGGAAAGTAAAAAGGACAGACTAGAAATACCAAATGTGGACTTATAGAGAAAAGAAGATAATAGATCAAAAGGAGGAGTCAGCCTGCAATCAAGACAATTTAATTTGAGTTCTGGTAGCTATATCTAAGAATGAAATATCAACAGGTGTTAGTTTTCTAGATATAGACACACACCATCTTCAGCAACCTCCTCACCGACTTCATCAATCCCATCGCTATCAGCTCAAACAAATTCATTCTATTGGCGACCTCAACTTTGATTTCAACGACCCCAAGATCCCAGCTCCACTGGGCGCCTGGAAAGCCTTGATAACATCGAGCTCACCCAGTTTATCCATGGTCCTACTCACACCGCAGGACACACACTTAACCCCATCTTTACAGCTACCAACAAGATCAAATTCAGCCACCTCACCCCACTCACATGGACAGACCACTTCATTGTACACTTCTACATCAACCCACCGTGGGAAGCTATACAGCAACTCCAGATGCAGCTGGAACAAGATATCTGATGAGGACGGGAATAACACCCTCCAAGACAACCAACCAGACCTCACTGGAGACCTACAGAACAACAGAAAGACCTTCACTAATTGGATCGCAGGCTGTGCTAATACCTTAGTGCTTCTGAAGGAGGTCAAACAGAGAAGAAGCAACACACAAACCAGCTGGAACACTGAAGATCTTACTGGCTACACAAAATTAACAAATATGGAGAAAATGTACTGAACTCTTCAACTATTTTCCCCGTACAAATGATAAAAAATCTAATGCAAACAAATACTAAGCCCCTATTGCAACTCCAGGCCACCCACCACAACCACAATAAAATTAAAAAATGTAATAAAAGTACAAACAAATACTAGTGCATGCCATTTATCAAACAAACAACACGCTTATACAAATGTTTTTTAACTTACTTGCGATGTCGCAAAAACAAACTACTTAAAATCCAATGGTATACATGCAGCTGAAATTGTAGACAAATAGAGTGATCCTTCTACCTCGATATCCAACTAAACTGAGATGGACAAAGCACTGGGAGGAGGCCATTGGACAGGAAGAAGACTTTTTAGTCTCAGGCAAACTGTTTCTTGTTGAAAAAAAAAGTAAAATAAAAAATATATTTTTCGCACTTGAACAGTCCTTAGGACAAGAATATTCACTTGAAAAGGTCTTTTTGAGTTGATTGAGCTGCTTCTCGAGCCGATTCTACGCATCATGAAAATGGCCCTGGAAGGCTCTATGATGACTGCAAGCTGTGCTAGAGGCCAGCAAATCTTGCTTGCACTTACTACTGGATGACAAATCTCGTCGAGCTCACGAGCACGCGCTAACACAAGCCTCCCGCGCACAGGTGGGATTTATAATTAACCTTGGGTGGAGTATGCCTAGTAGTGCCCCATGTAGTTACACAGAGTTAAAAAAATCTCTGTGGAACTACGCGGAGCTCTGCTCCGCCCGAGACCACAGAAGCATTCAAAAAACATTAAAAAAACCACTTACCTTGTCTTCTGCCTACCCTCCTCCTCGCAGTGGTGTCTCCCTTCTTCCGTCATCCTCCTCCTCGCGTCCCTTTACGTATTATGTATTGCGTGAACTGCGCAGTTCATGCAAGACCTAATACGTAAGCGCACGCGAGGAGGAGGACGACAGAAGAAGGGAGACACCGGGGTAAGGAGGGCAGGCAGAAGACAAGGTAAGTGCATCAAAACATTTTTTTAAGAGGGCTGGCCTTGTACTCTCTGCTCTGCCACGGAGTCAGAGTTTTGCCCAACTTCGCGTTACCAGCAAGCGTGTGGCTAGTAAAAAATCTGCAAGCTCCGCTGGCGGAGCGGAGTACGACGCCCGGGGTTATTTTTTATTCTGCAATGTCCTAGATGGCAGAATTTAGCAGGAATTCCATGTTACACGTGTAGCGCAGAGATATCGAACTCTACCTACTTCATGAGCGAAATTATAATTTCTCCTGGCCCTACTCTGCTCTTTTAGTGGAATAAGTAGCCCACAGAATTTACACACCTCGATGACCACAACTAGGTGTTTGACCTGGAATGTACAGGAGCTCAATGATCAGTGCTAAAGTCAGCTTCTACTTGTGTTACTTAAATGACATCAAATTGATATTTGCCTAATGTAGGAACTAAACTGGACTGAATCAACCAGTTTTTAGATTGGCCCTCACGATTGAGAATATTGTGCAGGTTATCCAAGGCATGCCTGGGGATAAGCACTGGGCCTGAATTGCTTAGCAGCAGCCTTTTTTTAAAGAATATGTTCCAATTCATGCTCCCCACCTTCTGGCCATGTGCAGGAGTCCCTGACAAGCAGCATACTCCTGCCTTCCCTCTTGGAAGCACTAAATGTCACCACACTGAAACCGGAGAAGTCCCCTCAGTAATGCAACTGCTATAGACCACTTCCCGTGATTAATGTAGACAATAAAATACTGGCCAAATTGATTGCATTCCCTCTCCTCCCTTTGTTACCGACTATTGTCCATCCAGCCTCCCCCTTTGTTTCTGAATATTGTCTGTCCAGATCAATCCGGCTTTGTTACCAGCCGCTTGACAGCGCACAACGTACGCATTTTATTTGCACTTCTGCACTCAGTTAATTACCAGCGATGCTGGTTGACGCCATTAAGCTGTTCGATTCTCTAGGATGGTGTTGTAATCACATGTTTTAGTTTTCTCTTGGTTTATTCCGTTCCCCCCTAGCCTCAATCCTTTGTTCTGTGGTCCTTAGAATGCTACGAACATTCTATGATAAGCGCCCTTTCCCAACTGTCATTTTCGGGAAATTCCTACGCTCGATGCGAGGACTGCCCGGAGGAGGGTTTTAAGCGCACGATAACACCTGTGTGATGAATTACGGAGTAAAACAAAATTAACGAACGATTTGAAAGAGGTGTTGATAGTGCTGTGGTGAGTGTAACTGGATTATTATCACAGAGTAAAGTATTTGCTTTTGCTTAAAGGAGCGCAGCAAGCGGAAAGAGAAGAGGATTATACATTGTGTTTCACACGGAGGAAGGGTATTGTTCTAAAAGTGGTAAACTTATTAATTGATGAATATTGGGAAGTAGAACAGAAGTCTGACTGACGGATGAGAATTAATTTTGTGGAAGAAAGTTGAACAAATTGAAAAGAATCTAAATACTGCTGTATAAAATTATTCTGGAAGTAAAATTGTTTAATAAGGGAATATTACCATAGCCACGTACGAAGGAAAGATACATGACTGTGTTAAGCTAAATTAATTATACTTAAAGAAAGGAGAAAAGTAAAGATTAGATAAGTTACATTGTAGGGGACTATTTGTTGTTAGGAAAGACATAGTTAATAGAGGAACTTTAAAGGAGTATTTCTAGAAGAAAGTAAATTGGTTGAAAATTTTATTAAAAATTAAACATGTCAGCGGCATGCATGAGCCAACCACCACCATTTCTTTCTGAAGCAGGAGAACCCAGCATGACATGGAACTGGATAAAGGGGTTTGAGACTTATTTAATAGCTATAGGTGCTAGTGGGTTGTCAGCTTTACGTAGGCAGCACATTTTGTTGCATAATTTAGGAGCATAGGGGAGAAAGGTATATGATAGCCTCCCTGAAATTGAAGAAGATGATGCTGAATTGGAGGAAAGAGATGTTTATACTATAACACTTAGGAAATTAGAATTACAACTTGCAGATGAAATATATGTGGTTTTGGAACGACACAAATTCTATGGAAGAGTTCAAGGAAAAAATGAAAGTGTAAGCAATTACATTGCGATACTGAGAGGATTAGCGTATACATGCGAATTCAATGAATTGGCGGATTCACTTATCAGAGACCAACTAGTACGCTGTACCAATAATAAGAAGATACAAGAAAAGTTATTAATTGGCAATCCAAACTTAAAAAAAGCAATTGAAATAGCCAAGAGTATAGAACACACAGCAGTATGCATAAAGGAAATGTCAACCACAAGTGACAAGGAAGTGAATGATATTAGTGATGATTTAAAGGTGGTGTGTGCTGTCAAAGAAAAGAAGATATATGAAAATTTAAATGAACAACATAAAGGAGGACGGATTCCTGAGAATAGAATGAGATGTTTCAGGTGTGGTAGTACAGGACACCTGGCAAACAACATTCTTGGGCAAGAACAGCCATGTGTAGGAAATGTAATCGAAAAGGACATTTTACACGCATGTGTAAGGACTTTTCTGGAAGAACTGTCAATGCTATTGCCATGGGTGAGGATGGAAAAAACAAATTTGTCTTACAAGTGGATGTGGGAGGGACTGGAAATGTATATAGGGTTGATCTACCTAAATGCAAAATAGAGTTAGATGGACAAAAAGTAGAGGTTTTCGCAGATTCATGTTCTCCTTTTACTTTTGTCAATAGTGAAACGTTTCACTCAATGTTTGAAGAGAATGTTGTAGCACTTGTGGAACCAGACGTTGTACCAGTAGGATACAATAAAGACCCCATTCCCTTGGAAGGGATGGCTATAATGAAGATTGTATTTAAGGATAGAAGCACAGTGGGTAAAGTTTACGTTGCCAAACATGGCTCTAATCTTTTGGGATGGGCACATCAAAAAGATTTAGGAATCAAGATTGATCCCAGCGCAGAAGTACCGGTTTTATTGGTAGACAGATCTGTATGTGGTAAAGAGTTAGTTAATGAATTTCCAGAAGTGTTTTCAACATAAAATAGTATTAAAAGACAATGCTAAACCAGTCGCACACAAGTGTAGGAATGTACCCATAATTTTGAAGGAACCCCTTAAACAGGAATTAGAAAAACTGGTCAATCAGAAGGTTATCGAACCCATAGAATGTGCGGAATGGGTGTCTCCCATTGTTATTACATCCAAACCCAACAATAAAGCCATCAGATTATGTATTGATTTGAGAGAGTTAAACAATAATATATGGATTGATAGACATCCTTTACCTAATATAAACGAAATGTTGAGTCAAATAGGTGATGCTGAGTTTTTTTCAGCCATTGATCTATCATCTGCATACCATCAGGTGGAAATTCATCCTACTAACAAACCATTAACATCATTTATCACGCCATTTGGAGCGTTCAGATTTTGTAGAATGCCGTTCGGTCTTGTGTCTGCAGCCGCGGTATTCCAGAGGGCAATGCAAAAAATCTTAGAAGGAATGAATCAGGTACTGTGTTTTCAGGACAATTTACTTATGTTTGGGAAGGATGAAAAAGAGCATAACGAGATTTTTAGGAAAGTATTGAATACATTAAGAGAGGCAGGATTAACTTTGAAGAAGGAAAAATGCCAAATTGGTGTAAAATCTGTCACTTACTTAGGACATGTAATTTCGAGAGAAGGGATCAAACCAAAAATAGATTTAACTGATGCTATAAAGTCAGCACCTGTACCCACTGCTAAAGACGAGGTGAAGTCTTTCCTCGGGTTGTCGGAATACTATTCCAAGTTTGTAAAAAGTTTTGCTGACATCACGTATCCCTTACAGAATCTGTTAAAAAAAATGTACAATTTGAAAGGGATAAGGAATGTACCAAAGCATTTAATGAATTGAAGATGTGTATCATTAATGCACCTTTCTTAGGACATTTTGACACATGCAAACCAACTATACTCACTACGGATGCAAGCACAAAAGGTATAGGGGCTACCCTTAGTCAAATTGTGAATGGGGAGGAGATAATAGTGGCTTTTGCGTCCAGGGCATTGTCTGAAGCTGAATCACGATATTCAGTGGTAGAAAGAGAAGCATTAGCTTGTTTTTGGGCTGTCAAGCATTTCAGAGTGTTCCTGTGGGAAATTCCTTTTGTCATAAAAACCGACCACAAACCTCTGATGAATATCTTTTCAGTTAAAAATATTGAAAGGACAACACCCAGAATTTCTAAATGTTTCCTTGGGTTGGAAGGGTATAATTTTAAGATTGTGTATATTCCTGGTCCTAGTAACTATGCTGCTGACTTCCTATCCAGGTTATCCAGGTTCAAGTGATTGAAGAAGGAATGAAAGATGTTGATGAATATGTGGTAGCAACAATTATGGAAGGGTTACAAGAGGAAGAGTGGAAAGATAGTGTAAGTAGTGACTCTTCACTTAAGTTAGTGAATTAACTCCTAATTAAAGGATGGCCTAATAGGTGTTCTGATTTAGACAGCAACATAAGAGGATTTTGGGAAGTGAGAAATGAGCTGTTCATACAACATGAAAATGTGTATAGAGGTAAAAAACTGGTTCCTCCGGAGATGTTGCGAGAAAAAATAGTGATGTTAGCGCATGAAGGCCATTTAGGTTGTAGCCTAACTAAAAGTAAGATTAGATTACATTATTGGTGGCCAAGGATGGATTCCGTGGTTGGAAGGAACATTAGACAATGTGTAAGTTGCGCATACAGTGACAAAAGCAAACATGTACAAAAAGGAAAGATTTCTGCAGTTGAGGTACCTAAGGCTCCGTGGAACTAATTGGCGCTTGATATCATAGGCCAGAGGTCTTCAAACTGGGGGGCGGGCCCCCCTAGGGGGGCCTCAAGTGATCCCAGGGGGGGCGCCAGGCTCTGGCCAGAAGAAACATTATGCTTTGTTTTCAGCCAAAAAAAATGAGCGCAGTAAGCACGTCTATAATGGGCCATCAGTACCATCCTTTGTCATTTAAATCCTGGCTGGGAGAAGGTGTCAAAAGGAAAAGGACTCCAAGTTTCCTCCAAAACCCCCACTACCATTTCAAATAATCACACTGTGGATACTTTTACACATTAGTAAGGCCTGCCTCACCGGAATAGTATGTTTGGAAAACATGAATTGTTTGCATTTCAAAAACCAGTGGCAGAACTTAGCTGCAGTGTTTAAATAAGTCTAGACATATTTAAACATTGCAAGTTTAATAGCATAATTGTGAAAATTTTTGAGGGGGAGGGGGGGCCCGGCGATTCTTTTTTTTAACACTTGGGGGGCACGGAATAAAAAAGTTTGAAGACCTCTGTCATAGGCCCTATTGATGTTAAGGGTTTAAGTGGTAAATTCATCCTCACATTGGTTGACTACCACTCTAAATGGGTAATAATAAAGGTTGTTGAGAGTGTAGTTACCAGCACGGTTATTACCTTTCTTCAGGATGTTTTCAGAAGTGAAGGTGTATCACAGATCTTATTAACGGACAATGGAGTCCAATTTACCTCTTCTTTAATGAAAGAGGGCCATGTGTAGGTAGAGCGTGTTTTGCGATTCTCTAATTGCAATTTTTAGGGAATCGCAATTAGAGAATTGCAAAACGGAATGTAGGTAGGATTAGCAAATAATTTTGCGAATCCTACATATTCCTTAATTGCGAATTGCAATTCGCAATTAAGGAATACCTCCCCATTCATTCCTATGGGCCTAGAGGCCCATAGGAATGAATGGGAAGACATTCTCAATTTGCGATTCTCAACTAGAGAATTGCAAATTGAGAATGCAATTTCAAGTGTGCCAGGGTGTCAAAAGGACACCCTGTTGCACCCCTGAAATGAGCATGGGTGCACATGTGCCACACATACATGCCCTAAGGACATGTGTGTGCACCACATGCCACTTTGAAAAATGCAAACATATGCATTTTTGAAAGAAATCGCAAATTACCACCAACCTGTAGTTGGTGGTAATTTGCGTTTCCTTAAGGCCAAATTACACTTTTTATGTGCTTCTTACACTGCATTTAAGGAATCGCAAAATTTGCGATTCCTTAAATGCAATTGCAAAATAAGGAATCGCAAATTTAGCGATTCCTTATTTTGCACGCAGATTTGCCTTCCTACATACCACTTAGCAAAATTGCGATCGCAATTTTTCTTTCTACATATGGCCCAGAGTTCTTACAGACGTACTCGGTGACACATCAGCAATCTGCCTTGTATTGTCCTAGGGCTAATGGCCTGGTAGAAAGGGTGAACAGGATGATTGAGGATTGTATTCAATTGAATGCCAATAAAGGCACGAATATCAAGAAGGAATTAGACAATATTATTTGGTCTTACTTAGTGACACCCCACTCCATTACCAACGTGTCACCATTTAAAGCTCTTAAAGGTAGAGAACCAGGTACCAAATTGAGTCCTTTATGGCTAGTAGGCAACAATGGGAATGAAGTTAACAGAGGTGACATAATGGAAAGAATTGAGAAACATCAAAAGAGATATGTTTAAAAGTACAACAGCAAAGTGTCAGAGAGAAATGAAAAATTTGAAGAAGGGTAAGATTGGGTAAGAGTAAAATTGCCTAGATCTGTACATTCAGGTTTTTCAAAGTTTTCTGAAAGAAAAAAAATATGCAAAGTTTTTTAAAATGTTGTACGTCTTAATGATGGTCAAATGTGGAGTCAGGACAGGATTGTTAAGGATAACAGCATCAATGTAATGGATCCTGTTGCTGAACAGAAACTGGAAACTAGTAGAAGATCCAATACTATGCTTGAGAAAAAATATTTAAGGAACCAATGTAAAAAACCTTTGTGGCACAAAGACTATACAATTAGATAATGCTTGTTCCTCATTATAGTTAAATTGTCTTTTCTTATTTCCCTTTAGGGATGGAGATGTGTTGAAATCACATGTTTTAGTTTCCTCTTGGTTTATTCCGTTTCCCCCTAGCCTCAATCCTTTGTTCTGTAGTCATTAGAATGCTACGAACATTCTATGATAAGCGCCCTTTCCCAACTGTCATTTTCGGGCAATGGATTTCGACTGAAGAGATGAATAAAAGCTTCTTACTTGATTTATCGTATATCTTCTTTATTACAGATGGCTATATATTTTCCATCTGCTGGCCCACACCAGACTCATTAGCATTTTTCTGCACCTGATTAAATTACTCTACATGCAGCCTTTCGCCTGACCAATTTAGAAAGATAGAGTAAAATTTAATAAATATTTGAGACCAAAAGGACAAAATTCTCATCAGTAGAGCTGGAGATATGCAATTTTAAACATTTAGGTTAAAATAGTGGCTAAAAGCTCAGCAGTGATTCAAGGGAGCTGGAAGGCTGCAATGCGAGGTCCTGCATTGAGGAAGGGCTGGGCAGCTGTGGTTCCAAGGAGTTTCAGTACTGCGATGGGGGGTCTTCCATTGGGGATGCATTGCACAGCAGCAATTTCGATGCAGAGCTGTGAGGCAAAGCGTTGTTCAGCATCGGTTATGCTTGGACTACAGCTGGACAGGCAGAGCACCATCAGGCCCACTTCCAAGGGTCCAGGACTGGGGTGGTACCACTTGGGGGACAGACAGAGCTCAGGTGCTGATGTCAGTGTGAATGGAGCATTTTCTGTCACTGAGACTCTGATCAGGAGGCCAGTCAACTAGCACTTGGAGTCACTCAGGTGGCCCTGGGTTCAAGATGCAGGTAGAGTCCCTTTCACTCAGGCAGCAGGTCAGAAGAATAGCAGGGCAGCAGAGTAGCAGTCCTTCTTGTGGTACAGCAACAGCGCAGTCCTTCTAAGTCTTCCACACGTCCAGTGTACACAAGAGTTAGGTCTTAGAGTCCAATATTTATACATGATGCTTTCAAGTAGGAGAAGGTTCTGGAGCTTCCCATCCCGAGAGGTGTTAAGAATTTCCTTCTTAGCTGCCCTGGCCTCAGCTTGTCTGGAAGCACAAAAGACTAGTGTCAAACCTTTTCATTGTGTGCTGAGGCAGAGCCCTTGGGATGTGCAAGTGTGGTAGGTGACAGCTCCTCCCCCTCGACAAGTCAGAAATGACCCATCTTGCCAACACTTAGCTGACTTTTTTCCCACTGTCTTTGAGCAATATACAAATAACAACTGCCACCTACTTCTAGTCATGTAATCCACAATACAGGCACCAAATGATTAGGACAAGAACAGGCCAACTTTCTTAAAGTGCCATTTTCATAAGTCGAACTTAAAATCCAACTACAATGGACTATTCAACAAACACAAGGAGATGATGGATGGAGCGCTGAAACTTTTCAGACACTCAACCCCAGTCACAGATTTGGGTTGAATCCATTATCGGTATTTAGCTCATTTCGCCACCCCAGTTCAGACCCAGCCGTATGCAAATCAGACTTGACCCTGTGCCTCATGGGAACAGTCCAGCCTGAACTGCTATGCCGAATGGGCTATTCAGGGCCTACCCTAGGAGAGAATTATATGTATTGAAAAGGAATGTTTAGGTACGGCAAAAGGTTTCTTTTTCCAATTCAAAATGGTGGTTTAAAAGTAAAACTGCACACACAGGCTATAATGGCAGGCCTGAAAACAATATTTATACATGAGGCTTTGAAGTAGGAGAAAGTTCTGGAGCTTCCCATCCCGAGAGGTGTTAAGAATTTCCTTCTTACCTGCCCTGGCCTCAGCTTGTCTGAAAGCACAAAAGACTAATGTCAATCCTTTTGATTGTCTGCTGAGGCAGAGTCCTTGGGATGTGCAAGGAAGGTAGGTGACAGCTCCTCCCCCTCGACAAGTCAGAATTGACCCATCTTGCCAACACCTAGCTGACTTTTTTCCCACTGTCTTTGAGCAATATACAAATACCCACTGCCACCTACTTCTAGTCATGTAATCCACAATACAGGCTACAGGCACCAAATGATTAGGACAAGAAAAGGCCAACTTTCTTAAAGTGCCATTTTCATAATTCGAACTTAAAATCCAACGTTACCACTAAAGAAGGTTTTAAAATACAAAATGTTGTATACCAAACTCAATATTCCTCCTTCCTACAAATTGAATGTTACCACTCATCAAATTTAATAAAGTAACCCAATATGATCCTATGGAAGAGGTAGGCCTTGTAGTAGCAAAAAGCAAATGTAAGACAAGGGCATACAAAAGTTAAAAGTATATGACCAACTTTCTAAATTCACTACACCTCATACAATGGACTATTCAACAAACACAAGGAGATGATGGATGGAGCGCTGAAACTTTTCAGACACTCACCCCCAGTCAGAGATTTGGGTTGAAATCATGATCGGTATTTAGCTCATTTCGCCACCCCAGTTCAGACCCAGCCATATGCAAAGCAGACTTGACCCTGTGCCTCATGGGAACAGTCCAGCCTGAACTGCTATGCTGAATGGGCTAGTCAGGGCCTACCCTAGGAGAGAATTATATGTATTGAAAAGGAATGTTTAGGTCTGGCTAAAGGTTTATTTTGCCAATTCAAAATGGTGGTTTAAAAGTAAAACTGCACACACAGGCTATAATGGCAGGGCTGAAAACATGTTTAAAAGGCTCCTAAGTGGGTGGGACAATCAGTCATAAGTAAAATAATTGTGATAATTGGGTGTAAACCAATGTCACCACATTTTAAGGAGTGAGCACACACACTTAAGCAATGCTTAGCAGTGGTAAAGTGCACAGAGTCCTAAGGTCAACAAAAACGAGATCTGTAAAAAATTGAGGAGTAAGGTAAAAGGTTTGGGAGATCACCCTAAATCCAGCAGGTCTAACTCATGTCTACCCGAGCTGAGAGTGGGGAGAACTACCTAACCTCCTGGGAGTTCTTATCTCTAAAGATGAAGAACCTGATAAGACCACCAGCATTGGTGTGAACTGACCCATGAAGGTGTTCCACAAAAAACTCCAATCCCTGTAGGGATATGGACCACCTCAGTAGCTTGGGATTTTCACACCTCATTTACATGAGACACCTAAGGGGTCTGTGGTTTGCCTGAACCAAGAAGTGAGTCTCAAACAGGTATGGGCTCAGCTTCCTCAGTTCCCACACCACAGTAATGGCTTCCCTCTCAATAGCACTCCAATTCTGTTCCCAGGGAAGTAACCTCATGCTAATGAAGTCTACCGGATCATTCAACTGTGGTAAGACAGCACCAGCGCCATGTTCGGAAGTGTCTGTCTGCACAGTAAAGTCCTTGGAAAAGTCAGAAGCCTTGAGAACAGGTGCTGTATATATGGCCTCATTGAGTGTTTTGAAGGCTTTTCGACAGTCCTCAATCCAGATCCCCAATTTGGGCTGCTTCTTGGAAGTTATCTCAGGTAAGGGGGCAGCAATGGTTTCATAATCCTTAACAAACCTCCTGTATTATCCAGTGAGACCCAAGAAGGCCCTCACCTCTGTGTGGAATTGAGGGGCTTGGATAGACTCATTCTTGGCCTTGAGAGCCTCCACCTTGTCCCCACCCACTATGTGGCCCAGATAGACCACGTACCCTGCCCTATCTGGCCCTTACTGGCCTTGTTAGTCAGGCCAGCCTGCTGCAGGGCGCGAAGCCCCTTCTGGAGGTTGTATAGGCATTCCTCCCAGTTGGAACAGAAGACAGCTATGTCAGCTAGGTGGGCAGAATAGAATGCTTCCTTCCCAGTAGGGACAATGTTCACTAACCTTTGAAAGGTGGCAGAG
Source organism: Triturus cristatus (assembly GCF_964204655.1). Classification (NCBI taxonomy): domain Eukaryota; kingdom Metazoa; phylum Chordata; class Amphibia; order Caudata; family Salamandridae; genus Triturus; species Triturus cristatus. Next base: position 238,339,367 of record NC_140594.1, on the reverse strand, counting down.
GCATTCTTTAATCCAAAGGGCATCACCCTGAATTTGAAGTATCCCTCTGTGGTCAAGAATGCTGATGTCTCTTTTGGCCCCCAGTCAGAGCAATTTTCCAGCACCCTGATGTGAGATCACAATTATTGAGGAAATTTGCAGCACCCAGCCTGTTAATGCGCCCACCAGCTTGGCCGATCGGAGAAGCATTAGTCTTGTTTGCTGAATTGAGCCCCCTGTAGTCCACACATAACCTGATTACTGTGCTGGTGGGGCGTCCTTGGGTACCAGCACAATGGGGCTGGACCAGGGACTGCTGGAGGGCTCAATCACCCCTTAAATCAGCATCTTGGAAACCTCCTCCTTGATACTGGCTCTCACCTTGTCTGAAACTTGTAAATTTTGTTTTTAAAAGGCATTCTGTCTCTAATATCAATGTAGTGGGTACTCAAGTGTGTGACTATGGGGGTGAGGGAGAACAAAGATAAAAACTACTCCAGTAACTGGTGACAGTCACTGTGCTGCTGTGAGTTCAAAATGAGGGAGAGGTTAACACCCTCTACTGGCCCATCGTGCTCTGGGTAGGCAGGAGGTCAGTGATGGTTTACTCTCCTCCTCCACTCTGCCATCCATTACCAGGAGCATGTTGACTTCAGACCTCACAAAGTGCGGTTTGAGGTGGTTGATGTGGAGCACCCTTAAGGTGTTTCTAGTTGTCTTGAGATACGCCAAGTAGGTGATCTCCTCCTCTGCTTCTTCACCTCATATGGACCTGTCCAACGATCTTTGAGAGCTCTGGGCTTCACAGGTTCCATAAACCACACCTTCTTGCCAGGCTGAAACTCTACCACAGTGGCCTTCTGGTCAAACCACAGTTTTATCACTTCTTGACTGACCTTAAGATTTTCGTTCACCTTCTTCCTGAAGCACTAAATCTGGTTACGGAGAGTCAGTATGTAGATGACCCCATCTGAGGGGGTTTCTCACAACTCACCCCTCTCATACAAGGCTGATAGGTTCCCTAACAGGGTGTCCATACAGGAACGCAAATGGGCTAAACACATCCCTTTCTGTGGCACCTCCCTGTAAGCAAAGAGCATGCATGGCAAGAGGACATCTCAATTCCTCCTCGAGGGCTCAGGTGGGCCCTTTTCCATGCCCTTCATGTCTTATTGAACCTCTCCACAAGCCATTTGGTTTGAGGGTGGTAGGGTGTGGAGAACCTGTAGGTTACCCCACACTCATCCCACATAGACTTCATGTACTCTGACAGGAAGATAGTGCCTCTATCGGACACCACTTCCTTGGGGAACACTATGTCGGAACAAATCCTCATCAGGGTCCTAGCTACCACAGGTGCAGTCACTGACCTGAGAGGGATGACCTCTGAGTACCCTGTGACATGGCCCACGAAGACCAGGATGAACCTGTTGCCTCAGGAATTCCTAGGGTCCAAAGGACCGACAATGTTGATGCCCACCATTTGGAAGGGAGTGCCAATGACAAGTGGCCCTGGGTTCAAAATGGAGGTTTAGTTCTTTTCACTCAGGCAGCAGAGCAATAGAGTAGCTTTTCTTCTTACAGCAGAGCATCACAGCAGAACTTCTGAGTCTTCCATACCTCCAGAGGTATAATGAAGAGTTGGGTCTTAGTGTCCAATATTTATACTTGGTGTTAGCTTTGAAATAGGAGAAGGTAATGAAGGTTTCCACCCCAGAGGTGTTTGTATTTTCCTGACTCCCTGTCCTGGCCCCAGCTTGTCTGGGGCAAAAAAAACCTAGTGTCTAACCCTTTCTGAGTGTGCTGGGGCAAAGCCTTGTTGATGTGCAAGTGTGGTAGGTGGCATCTCCTCGCCCTCGTCAAGTCAGAGATGGCCCAACCTGGCAACACCTAGCCCACCCCTCCCTTCTCTCACTTTCTTGAAGCAAAACACAAAGACCAACTGCCCGCTACACTTAGTCATATGACCCAGGATAAATGTAATAAGGTAACTCCAATGTTATTCTATGGGTGAGGTAGGCCTTGCAATAATCAAAAACGAAATTGAGTTTTTATTATCAGGACATGTCAAACATAAAAGTACATGGCCAACTTTATAAACACACTGCACCCTGACCTATGTGCTGTTGAGAGCCTATCCTATGGGAGACTATATTTGCATTAAAAAAGGAAGGTTTAGGCTTGACAAAGGTTTATTTTGCCAGTTTGAAATGACAGTTTAAAACTGCACACACAGGCTACAATGGCAGGCCTCAGGCATGTTTAAAAGTTTACTTAAGTGGTTGGCACAATCCCTTCTGCAGGACCTCTAGTAGCATTTAATTTACAGGTCCTGGACACGTAGTACAACTCTACTAGGGACTTATAAGGACATTAAATGTGTCAATTGGGTGTAAGTCAATGTTACCATGTTTTAGGGATTGCGCACACTCACTTTAGCATTGGTTAGCAGTGGTAAAGTGAACAGAGTCCTAAGGTCAACAAATGCGAGATCTGCAAAAAATGGAGGAGTGCGGCAACGAGTTTGGGGGAACACCACCCTAAGGCTGACAATTCTAACATGTAGCTACGGGAGAGGCCAGATCCATTGCCCTTCCCAATGATTGATATCCATGTATTCTACATTGAGTAATACATAAATAAGTTCAGTCACTCACTCATTCATCCAGCCACCAAGAACACAATCACACATGCAAATAATGCATTTTAATAAGCCAGAGGGTTTCACGTTGTCCATGCTTGTGATTTTATTTTAAAATTGGTTAATATATATTACCCATTTTACAATATATGGTCGAGAAGTCATTTAAAATATCTATTTATTTTGGCATCAAACTGACCTGCATGCTATCTATAAATATACTTATTAATACTTCGATTTCTTAACATATAATATGTTTCGAGCAAGGCATTTACAAAAATGAAAATCAGGGTTTCAATAGCTGAAGCATTTAGTGATATTTTATTTTGAAGGCGCACATGTATTATCAATTGGCATCACAGAAACGAGTGGGTATATTTAGAAAAGCAATTACGTTATGTATAGAATATCATGGATTTTAGAGTAATTTCCCCAGCTCCAACCTTCAATGATTCTAAACTGGCTCACGCTGAAATTGAACAAGCCTCTCTTGCAGTGTGCCAAAAATTATAATTAAACCACTGCTAAATGTGAATCGCAGCTAAACTCGGAGGGTTTGCTTTGTTTCCAATTAACATACAATAGGGACATAAGATTAGAGTTCACATTACGGTGATAATGTGCATGCAGCACGCAGGTTGCTGCTTTTAATTGACAGCCGGCGCTGGCTCGTGTTTTCTTGTTGTGGTGAAGGGCTGTGGTGGTTTTGCTTCTGCAGAACGCTTTCTGTATCGAACCACAGACTGGGGGAAAATTGGACAGCGTCTGAATCCGTAAACAGCAGCTGAAAGGGAGTGGATCAATCACGATCTCGCTTAATTTACCGAGACTGACATCCGTTTCCATTGTGTTCATTTGCCGTACATTAGCTTGTTTTCGAATGTTCACTTTTAATTGCTTTAAGTGCAAGGTGACACTACATAAAGCTGGTAATCAAGGTCTTAGTATTCAGGTGCAATCCTAACCGAGGCGGAGCTTGACTGCAGATAGAGATGCACACATAAACAAAGGCACAAATCACTGTTTAATGTACACATTTAGATGGGTGGTGCCTGACGTGGCAGACAATTGAGCGGCTGTGATTTATGACTGCCCTTAGCAGTGTGTCCCTGCAGGGACGCCTTTAGATGTGATCAGGTCCAATCAATAGAGCAGAAAAATAAGTTCTGTTGTCCTCAAAAAGAGGGCCTAGGGACGGTTGTGTAGGTCAATTTGATATCTCAAAAAGGCATTCACTAAAAAGTAAATCAATTCCTTACTTCTAAGTATTGAAGCAGCAATCTAAAAATATGAATGCCGGGTAGATTTCCTCGCTCCAAGAATGCACCATGGGGGCTGGTGACGATGTTATGCAAGGTAGTCCATGATTCCAATTCAGTATTCCCTCCAGTCAGCTCCTGGAGTAAAATAGCCGAACAACAGTGGTGTAAGAAGGGTAATTGACCTTGTTGGAAGCAGCGAAAGAGACCCTTTAACCACAAAGACAGTTATGACTAAATCTGGGCAGTGAACTCTGCTCTGCTCACGGAGTTTGCAGAGTTTTTGGCACTCCGCTTTACCTCACTTGCATTCATCAACATCAAGTTGGCGAGCGTGGAAAATCAACCTCCCGGCGAGATTTCTCAACGCAGGCGGTCAGATTTCTCATTGGGAGTGGTCGCGTATGCTAGCGACAGCAGGTGTTGAGAAACTGTCCGTTCGAGTTGAGAAAGCTGCTGCTCGAGTAATAATCTACTTGAGCAGCAGAAAGAAAGCAGCTCCCGCTTGCTCTGTGCATGGTGCCATTCGCAATGACGGCACAGTGCAGACAAGCACCTGGCACTGAAAATCATCGTGACTGGCATTTATCCATTGCACTCCGCCGCTTGCGGAGCTCCGCGTAGCGCGGTGGAGTTTTTTTGCACTTCGCTGAGTTTCGCATAGCGGAACTCCACGAACTCCGCCGAGACTGAGCCATGACTGAAGTGCATTGGGCCAAATACCTAGTTTCCTGTTTTATGGCACCTGCAGTTTTCATAGATGCACCCCTGTTAAACAAAGAGTAGAAGCAGTAGAGGCTGGGCTGAATCATGTGTTTCTCTTCAGGTAACAGCCATCCTCCAACTAATGTTCAGTGTTCACCCCAAAAATATTTTCATGGTTGGCTTAGGAAAACCCTAAAGACAGTGTCACCAAAGTTGCTTGTTCAAAGTCTTCTCTCTGCAGACGTGTAAATGTTTATGATCATCTTTGAAAAACAAGCTAAATAATGTTTAGCATAAGCATTTATAAATAAACACTAGGAGAGAAAGGGTTTTTAGAATGGAACCACTCCTGGCCCCCTTGTGATAAATATACAAAAACAAGAAAGGAGTTATTCCGAAGCAATAAACTCAGCACAAAGTGGAAGGAGTAGCAATTGATTTTAAAAAGAACCCTCACTCACCAACCTAGTTGGTGACATGCTTCGTCATGGGGTTCCCACCCGAGCGGCCGAATGCCACTCGGGTGTGCTGCGACGCCTGTTTACAGCGGAGCGGAAATTGGTGTTTGGACAGTGTAAAGTGTTTAGTGCAAGATAAAAGTACCTTTACTTAACCTCTAGAAATTGTAATAATGGTGAAGTAAGGTAAGATTACAACTATAATGGTGGATGCCCTGATGATATTGAGGGACCAGTGAAATCCAAGGTAAAAATAGTGAATGGGTGGCCGGTCAACATGTTTCAGCCTCAAATTGCCAAGTAGCGAGGTTTTCGTCAGGACCGAACTGCCACGGTGGTATGCACGCGCTAAGGTGCACCCTATCCTGTGGCAGTGAATACCGCAAAACTTACGGTTCTAAGTATCAGCGTTGTCTGATAGAAAGATCCGAAAAAGAAAGCAGATTGAGAACATATCCAGGTTAAGTATATAGGTACAACAATGCATCTGCTTACTTTCAAAGTGCTTCAAACCTTATGCTGCCATACATGGTGTATGGAGTATTTAATTAGGCTCACATACCTATGGTGCCTAAAAGTGAAGTGAAATCAATTAGCACTATTGCGATCATAGCAGTATCATGAGGGAGGAATTGTGCGCCTACCGGCAAAATAGTGCCGATAGCTAAATGTATTACAACGTCAAAGTAGCAGTGACAGACGTGTTGTAAGAACACAAATCTGTGTAGAGAGAAAAAATCCAAGTTTACCCCGACAGCTGCCATGACACCAAACGAAGTCCTGACGTTCGAACAGGCCATTCTGAAGGATGTAGCAGCCATGAACAACAGACGACCCTTTAACAACCTATCTAAAGAGGAGAGGACTCTCCTAAAATCCATCACAGAAGACACTAACATCATTCTGAAACCAGCCGACAAAGGCGGAGCTATAGTCATTCAGGATCTTGACACATACGATGCTGAATGCCACCGTCAACTTACGGATACCAGATATTACCAACCCATCACTGAAGACCCGACGACACGACTCACCATCCGGATCAGAAGCATAGTCAATGAAGCGGCTACGGAAGGCTGGATTTCCTGCCAGGAGGCGGAGTTCCTTATCAATGAAGATCCCCGGACCCTGTACTACTATACTCTACCTAAGATTCACAAAGGAATGAGCCCACCGCCTGGATGACCCATCGTATCAGGCATCGAGTCAGGGCTGGAACCCCTCAGCAAATTCTGCGACTTCTACCTACACCCCCTGGTGAGTGAAATACCATCCTACCTGAGGAACACCACAGAAGTACTCAACCTCATTGAAATCTTCCCCGAACCTGAAACCATCAACCTGCTGGTTACTCTAGACGTGGAGGCTTTATACACGAACATTCCCCAGGATGCCACCTTGGAAGTGCTAGAGTATACCCTAGGGAACATTGAACCTTGGCCTTATGAGACACCGATTTCATTCATCTGTGAATGTGCTTCCATAGCACAAAAGGAAAATATCTTCGCTTTCCAGTCACAGCTTTACCACCAAACCCAAGGCACCAGTATGGGGAGCACCTTCGCTCCTAGTTTGGCCTGCCTCTATATGGCAGACTTTGAAGACAAGCATATCCTAGGGGAGACCAATCCCTACAGAGAGAACATTTTGATGTGGCGTTGTTACATCGACAACATCATCCTCTTTTGGAGGGGGGATGAGGAACTGTGCACGACATTCTGCGGGTGGATCAATACTCTAGATCCCTTCTTGAAATTTTCCAGCACAAAATCACGGGAGATCATTCCTTTCCTAGACCTTCTCATCTCTTTAGACAATGGCTCCCTACACACAACCAACTACAGAAAACCCAAAGACAGGAATAGCCTCCTCGTTGATGACAGTCACCATCCAAAAGCACTGAGGGACAACTTACCAGTCGGAAAATTCCTTTGACTCCGTAGGAATTTCGACACCGTCAATGAGTTTGAAAGACAGTCTGAGATCCTATCAGAAAACCTGAGAAGACGTAACTACCCTAGGAAAATAATACAACGGGCACATAAAAGAGCTAGAAATAATCCTAGAGTTGACCTTCTAGAAGTAAGGGACGGACCCAAATCTGAAGCCATTACATGTGTCACTACATTTACGCCCAGTTCCAACAGGATCCAGAAAGTGATTAACAACCATTGGGGCATTCTAGGTACAGGCACATTCACACCGGGTCCCCCACCACTATTTGCATTTAAACATACCCTGAATTTGAGGGACCACTTAGGCCACACTCGTCCTAAGACACCCCTTAAGAGACAACCAACTCTCTGGACCCTACCACCTGTGGGGGAACATTTCTCAAGTGGCTCCTGCTCTGTATGTACTCACACAACAGCTTCCAAACAAATTGACCTCGGACTAGCCAGACCCTGGCAACAAACAAAACACACAAATTGTAACACCAAGAACTGTATCTACACCATCCTGTGCCCTTGTGCCAAGAGATGCATAGGCATGACCACAAGACAAGTCAAGATAAGGATTGGTGAGCACAAGAGTACCATACGATGCAAAAAAACTAACACCAAGTTACTCAGCCACTTTTTGGAGAATAATCACACCCCAGACAGTATTAGGTGGACTATCATTAAATCCAACCCCAACTGGACCAACCGAACCTTATTCAGGCAGGAACAGTGATGGGTCCACAAATTGAGGAGTGTCACAGAGGGACTTAATGATGAGATACCTTGGGCGGAGTTAATGAGTTAGAGTCGGAGCTCCCTCTCTATCCCAGTGAACATACCCATGTATGAATAGACACAACTCCCCCATAGTTATCACACACTTGCAGCATCAGTATCACGGGGTGCCCAAAGAGGACAAACAGAGCGAACACAATATGTGAATAAACTACTTCCCCACCTCCGAGCATCTAACTGACTCAGTCGTGGCATGAAGGTGTCCCTCTTGGCAAACTGTCGTTTTTAGAAAGGATATTTAATCCCTATACCTGGGCTCCTATTATGCCTTTGACACTATCATAATGTGAGCACTATCAAAGTATGACCCTGAGCTATCAGTATACATTTTCAGTTATAGCAAGAATTTTGATTTACACAGTATTGCCTTCTGAATAGCTATAACTCACTACTAACATGAGGAACTATAGATGGGGACACCATTTCAAGATGGCCACCGCTAGTGGTGTATACCGACTATGAGAATAGGGCATGCCTAGACCCACCCAACACGCGCGCCTCCCTAGGTACCCCCTTTAATCCATATTTGTTTTAGTTATTAGCAGAGCAAGCCTTCATGACAAACTTGAAACATCGCTATCATCATGATCCCAGCATTGGGACTCCGTTCTAAGATGCCCGCCGATAATAGGTACATACCCATGAGCAGAGTAGGGGAGGTTACATCCACCCACCACGTCACGGGGTCTCGCGCACGTTTGACTCGCCCACGTCATCCACGCTGGTTTGACAATCCAGGGATAAAACTGTGCTGTCATGTCTCTCCCCCTTCAATCCCAGCACACCGCTACAGACGGGTAGGTCAGTGACCTGAAAAAGGTGAGCGACTGTAAGTACTGATCCACTCTCTCTCTCTTTTTGACATTCTGGAAAGAAGGTAACGTAGCCCTCGAGTACAACGGTAGCACTCGATTCTATGTTCATGCTATTTTCTTGTCTTCACTATCTGACAGAAACTCTGTCTAATCCCGAGTGAGCACCGACGAGGCCCAGTTTTCCTAAACAAGGGGTAGGAGACCTGATGTGTGAATATGTGCCGAGCCATAGGTTCATTGTGTGCACGCTGTATGTGTGAGATCATGCCAACCCTCTGCATCTGTTATTCTCACGACTAGGACAGAAGCCACTTCAAGTACACCTACTGGCCTTGTATCTTAGAGATCACCGAGAGGCCCTCACTAATTTGGGCTTAATAATGGAGTAATAGTCGATATAACGCTGAGCACCACCCAGAGACACGCATACAAAACCCACCCCGGGTTGATCACGCCCTAGCCGAGTTTGTGCTTCTCGCACCACGCACTGGGTACAGTATAGCCTTGTATTTTTTAATGTGCCTTTGTAAATATGTCACCTCTGGCGTACCACACCAGCATGCGCTCACCTCTGCATGCTATTTCGTTTCAACTCATCGCAACAATATTTTACTTTTCAACCCATGTTGTGCATTTTACTCCAAGTGCAATATGGGGACAGGGCCCAATTCTACCATACAGCCCAAGACACAACAGAATGGATGGACTCAATAGGTCTGGCCGGACAAGACCAGAATCAGGGATGGCATGAACAGCGGAGAAGGAACAGATGGCAGTGAGGCCAGTGTCACCATCCAGAAGAGCAAACATCCAGGCCACAAGAAATATCGGATCTAGGTTGTATCCTGGTTGGAGCCGAAGCGGCAACAATACCACTTCAAAACCAGTATTCCCCACTCTGTCTGGTGCAAGAAACCCAAACACAGTCTGAAAGCACCCCAGGTTAACCCGGGGAAGGCCCCCAAGGTGAATTGAAGTGGCAATCAGGGCCTATACGAAACAGACAGTGGACACACTGAACTTGTAAGTAGATAAGCTGAAAGGGGGAACAGGATAAGACCAAATTTAGACGAGGGGCAGAACCTGCTATAGGGGAAGGGGGTAGAGTGGATTGGAAGGGAAGACTATGCGGACTGAAGAGAAGGGACCAAGACATTTTTGATACTAAGCGGGTTCTGCCATTTTAACGTTGAGAACACTCCAGCTGCAGTGCACAGGAACGGCCTTGCTAAACCAATAGAAGTCAGGCGAGGCGATGCGGTGCTTTGCAGACTGGCCGTATATAAGAGATTGGGTATTTAGAATAGCCTACTAATCTTTCTATTACAATGTTATGGGGAGGGATCTAGGGTGAGGGAGTGGGAAGAGTTTCGGGTGGAGTCCCGGGTCCTTAGGCAATTGTTGAGCTACGGGAATGAGGTGCTACTGCCTATGGGTGGGGCGAGGCAGGTGTTGGGGAAATTACAGTTAGTTTGTTAAGTTTAATACCGGCGGTGCACAGAGATGTTATGCCAATCAAATTTGAAGATTAAGAGAGGTCACTGACCCGCACGAAACTTAAATAAAGCCCCCGCTAGGAACTAATGAGAAACCCCTCAACGTTTCAGAGTCAGGAAAGGCGAAAGACAAAATTACAAGTTGATAACATGGAATGTCTGAGGGCTCAATAATTCAGTCAAACTTACCCGTATAGTAGCTTATTTAAAAAGATATGGGGTCGCTATAGCCTTATTGCAGGAAACTCACCTATGGGGGATAGCCTCAAATATGTACACCGATATTGGAGAGGTCAAATATTTGCAACGTCTTATTCAGCGTATGCCAGGGGAGTGCTGATCTGGTGGCACTGGGCATCCCCTTCAAAATGGTAAGGACTAGCCTAGATTCAAATGGGACATATGTGGTAGTGAAAGGAACACTCGATGGCCGAAATATATGCTTGAATAATGTATATGCCCCTTAAGAGTGATGACGGGATTTTAGGAGGTTAGTAATTAGACAGACACACCTTGCACCTGATATGGAACTCATCGTCGCAGGGGATTACAACTGTGCTCCTTTGGAACAATAGACAGGTACCCTCCGAAGCCAGAACCTAAACCAAAAACGAGAGAGGCCATGCGTCAGATGCAAATTAATTACAACCTTTTGGATATCTGGCGGCATCGCAACCCACACCAAAAGCCTATTCTTGCCATACCCCAGCGACTAATACATATAGCAGACTAGATAATATTTTTATACAGACAATGGCTGTGATTAGAGTAGAGGAGGTGTAGTATTTCGCTCAATATTTGTCAGATCTTTCCCCATTACTAATGGAGTACACATTAGGTAGGCCACGATCTAAAATACCACTGTGGATGATAGACACTGAGGCGCTCACTGACCCGGTTTATAAGACAACAGTAGGAACTGAATTGAAAGGATATTTTGATCCAACCTGGAATACGGCAAGCACTAGAACAGTAGGATGGACCGCCATGAAAGCAATACTCAGGGGAGTATGCATGTCAACAGAGGCAGGGGTCAAGAAAGTGCTAGAGCACAACTTACAGTGCCAAGATAATCAACCGGCCACATTAGAAGCGGCCCTACACACAGATTTAGAGGGACGCGAAAAATGGAACAAAGACAGAAGGTAAGGGAACTATGGGACAGACTTGACAAATACAACAGAAATAAAAGTAGAAGACGATGGTAGACGGAAGGCGATAAGGCGGGGCACTTACTTGCGTGCCATATTAGCATGGATACACAGCCCGAATCAATCCTTGCAATATGGGATGACCAAAATCAGCTGGTCTACACACAACATGAAGTATAAGGTATTTGCAACCCATTTAAATAAAATATACACAGAGCCCAGAACCCCACACACACCCAGACCATAGAAATATATTTGGAAGGTATGGAAATACCTAGCCTGGATCCCGAAGTTCAGGAAGTCCTGGGCGCACCACTCCGGGGATCGAAATAAAGAGTGCAAGAGCATTTGAAAACAGCCAAGTCTCCCGGCATAGATGGCCTTACCACCGAATTCTATAAAGAGTACTTGGAGGCGGTGGCTGATAGATGGATAGAGGTACTTACTGAGGCAACAGAGAGGGAAGAACTACCGAGTTCAATGCACGAAGCGTTAATAGTAGTAATTCCCAAATCGGGGAAAGACCCAACATTGCCAAACTCATATAGACCTATATCTATTTTGAACGTAGACCTAAAAATCATAAGTCATGTGCTGGCGAGCAGACTGCTCCCGTGTCTCCCCCAGCTGATACATGATAATCAGTCAGGATTTATATCCCGAAGAAATACTCTGAGAAACATTCGCCGACTTGCACATGTAATGCTGACAATGGATGGGGACACAAGTTGAAACACATTTGCCTTTTTGGACATTGAACAGGCATTCAATTCAGTTAGATGGGAATATATTTAGCAAGTACTCCATAAAATGGGCTCGGCTCTCAGTTCGTTAACTGGGTCAAATTACTCTACACAAAACCTATGGCAAGGGTCCTTACGGGCAATATGTGTCTGATGCTATAAGGTTGCAAAGAGGGACCTGGCAAGGGTGGCCGCTCTCACCCTTATTATTTGCCCTAGCAATGGAACCTTTAGCATGCTGGCTCCGATCAGAGCTGAAAGGGCATGGCATAACGATAGGTCATACAGAAAATATAGTGTCATTATATGCAGATGACACATTAGTGTACCTCAGTCACCCAACTCATTCAGTCCAAATTTTACCTCAGCCCATAGAAAAATTTGCAGAAGCCTCAGGCCTGCGCATTAAAAAATCCAAATCACAGCTATATCCGATAGGGAAAGTCGAGGGAGGGGAAGAGTCCCAGCTTCTGAGGTTGGAGCTCCCATGGGAACTTAAATCAGTTTGACATCTGGGAATACACGTTGCCAGAGAGAAAGACACTTTCTACGAACAAAATATGGGAAGGATAGTCAAGGGTCTGCAAGGGAGTGTACACTTCTGGAATACACTGAAATTCTCTTTGATGCGAATGGTAGCATTAATAAAAATGGTGGTACTGCCTAGGTGCCTCTACGTTATGCAGGGGTCCTTTTATGAAATTCCGCAGAAAGTATTTAAAGAGCTAGATGTTCTACTTACACAGCTGTTTTGGAATGGAAAATGCTGCAGGGTAGGACTGGAGGTTATGAAACGACAGGTGTATAAGGGAGGGATGGAAATCGCAGACTTGGAACAATACTACTGGGCATCACAACAACAACACGCCATATCATGGCTAGATACGGACCCCTATGGGGAAAGAACCCTACTCGCAGGTACCTACAGCAGGCAACAGCTAGGAGCTCTTCTCTTGACAGATAGTAAACTACAGGGAACATACCCCCCCTTGATCAGTTTAATGGCTAGAATATGGCATAGGACTGTAAAAATGATTATTAGGGGTGGGGCCTATGCACCAGACGTTGACATCTGGATCATACCACAGTTTGCTCAGGTAGAACAGGCAATGATGATCAAAAAATGGAATGAGGGGGGCTGTCTGATGCTATCAGACTTATACCCAGAAAAGAGGTTCATCACTTACCAGGATGCGGTAGATGCGTTTGAACTAGGAGCTGGGCAACGTTTTCACTATGCAAAGATGGCAGCCATGACCAGGCAGCTTTGGCCAACATTCCCTGAAGCCCTAGAACAACACTCACAATCTTTGGTCACTATGATTGCAATGGCGGGCAGGCGGAGGTTTGTAACCCACTTATATAGGGCGTTGAGAGAAGATAAAAGAGGCAAGCCCCTTAAGATTGAGGAGATATGGCAAGAGGCAGTGATCAACCGGTAATACAGACAGACTGGAAAAAAATACACAGAGATGTCATTAAAGAATCGGTATGTAACAGGTTTAAGCAAATACAATACAATGTAGTTCACATGACATACCTTTCACCTAGGCGACTACACACTATGATTTGATTTGATTTGAATTGGTACTTGTTAAGTGCACTAATGCCGAGGCGTCTTGGCGCTGACTGTGACACATGGAAAAACTGAAGCAGCCTGAGTTTGGATGTTTAGGTTTTAGAGAACAGCCATGTTTTTAGCTCCTACCTAAACAGCATCCGATTCGGTTGAAGTCGTAAGGTGGAAGGCATCTGGTTCCAAAGTTTTGCCGCACAGAATGACAGTGTGTGGCCCCCCATCTTGCCTTGTGTATTTTTGGAACACAAACAAAGCCCTTCGTAGAGGATCTGAGAGTTCTAGCTGGAGAGTACATGGTGAATAGTTTCCGCACCTCCACTGAGATTCCTCCATAGTGGGCCTTATGCACTAGACAAAGAGACTTAAAATTGGCTCTTTGATGAACCGGGAGCCAGTGTAAGGCTCTGATGGCCTCTGAGGTGGGGCGACCCTTAGGGATGTTCATGAGCATTCCAGCCGCAGCATTTTGTAATGATTGCAGCTTCCTCTCCTCTGCCTTATCAATTCCCACGAAGAGCACGTTGCAGTAGTCTAGTTTAAATAAAAAAAGTGCCACTACAACGGTCTTTTGGAGTTCACGTGCAATGAACGGGAACATTTTCCTCAGAGTTTTTAAGAGGAAAAAACAGGAGGAAGTTAACTGGTTCGCATGGGCTGACAGATTAAGCTGGTCGTCCAGGATCATCCCCAGGTTCTTGACCTTGGTAACCGGGCTAGGACAGACTCCCGCCTCTGTAGGCCGCCAGTTATTGTTCCATAAGGGAGGTCCCTTACCGAATTCTAAGGCCTCGGTTTTATCCGTATTTATTTTCAGGAAGTTTAGGCTCATCCAGATCATGATGTCTTTCAGACATGTATGAAAACTGGTAGCCACTGACTCTGATGGTTTGGAAACCGAGATTGTGATCTGCGAATCATCGGCATACATGATCAGTGAGAAACCATGCTTCCTGACTATAAACACAACCAGATACCTGCGATGCCCCCAATGTCAGCACGCACAGGCTGACTTTGTACATATGGTCTGGCACTGCCATAAAATACAAAACATATTGGACTGAAATACTGGAACAACTTAATAGTGTGACAGGTTGGAAGATTGCCCCTGAAATAAGGATTTGTCTCCTTCGTCTGATTCCTAGAAATCCAAAACTTAAGACGAGCAGACGATTTTTGGTTCTGGTTCTTACGATTACCAAGAGGCGAATAGCTATACACTGGTTAACCCCGCAGGGCCCAACTATAGATAAATGGAAGAAAGACCTGAAGGAATGGTCACTGGCAGAAGAGGAACACATGAGAAAAACTAGAATGGACGAAAAGTTACCAGAAGTATTGCTGGCATGGGGGATGGTGAATCAGGAGGTATTGGATCAAACCCCACTTTCACAGCAAGAGTCACAGGAAGGGGAACACCAGGAAATTAATAACGCACATGGACAGGAAGTAAGAGTCACTGACAACTAAAGACATATCTAAGGCATACATTTGAGATATTGGCAAATAGGAAGCCGGTAAGGGGAGGGGGGGGGGAAGTTGGGAGTTTTGAAAATATATTTAGTTAAGAAGTGAAGACTGTGAGCTGTAACCTGCAACAAAGGTTAATTGCTCTGCGATATTGGTCTTATAGCGTTACATGGTCGACATAAACCTGTACATGGATGTTGATTATTTTCTGAAAATAATAAAGAAATGTTTTTAAACAAACATACCAAGTAGCCAAAGTCTTATTTTTAATCATAATAATTATCTTTATCATTTAGTTTTGTCAAAAGTAAGATAGGGAATTTCCTTTGCCATTAGTAAGCCTTGAAATAAAGGCAATGCAGACTCGAACAACGACGGCAATCAGCAAAAGAACATTAAACATGACAAATACAACTAATACGTACCCAAGAATCCTCACCAAACAACATACGAACATTTCTCTAAAGTTTCTTCAGCTGTCCTAGGGCGACTCCCAAACCTGTTTCACAGTTTGCTAACTGACTGGAATTGCATCACAGTCCCAGAGGTGTTGTGCAGGTGCATATATTCCAATAATATTTGCCTGGAAGTCTTTTTGTTTGTCGAATGTATTGATCACCCAGAATTCTGCAGGAAAAAGTTCAAAGTCTGAAATAAGTCGTTTACTTTATTCACAAGAGTTCCTAGATCATATCCTTCTTACGGAATTTCTTCGAACACTAGACAACACGTGTTTCACCTTTGGTCAAATTTCCAGTTAAATTCCCCAGGGCTGGAAGACGTAATAGCACATTAGAACTCCAATATAATACTACTAGTGTGGACCACCACCAGAGTTACATCAACCAAAGAAGAGCAGGCTAAGAGAGGAACTGAAATGGTCAAAAGGTATAATATTCCTCCATGCGTCTGAAACACGGAATTTGATTTCTACATATTCTTATAAGTCATATACATAAATGTACCTATTGTAATAGACCATAAATATTGACACTCTTAGTCATTGTAAAGGCGTGTACATACTGGAATGTGAAACTAAAAATAAGTGTCAAATTGTAGACAATAAATACACATATGACTCACCTGTTCCTATTAGAAATATCCAAAACACAGGTCTTTGGAAAAGTACAAAAGTTATATATAATTATTTGCTGGAAAGCCACACCAATTTCTAATCAGTTCTCCAAGAGACTGAACAGTTATAACAGCAATACTACCACCAACACAATACTCCAGAAAACGTATGTTGTTATCAGGCAAATGGTATTGAAACACACCCCTGTCACCCTGACACACAGTCAGATCCCAAGAACACTCATTATACATAAATTGCGTCTTGAAACGATATTAATCAAATACATATTAATTGAGAAACAAATAGCAGAACATAAGTAACTTAATCAACAAGTCACAAGTTGTAGTTTATTAGATTGGAGATTTTGAAACCGGCATTTCCATAAATACAACAGATACAAGACACTCTCGCTGTAGTTACTCAATTAACATTATACCGCACAATTAGCACTGCATATAATTCCAGGTAATGCCATCGGAAGTCTGCACAGGTTTACGACAACAGTAAAATAACTAAAGTCACTGATGCTGAGGTCTACAGCAGGGGACTATCAGTCCCGAAATTCTGGTTTGTCTGCAGAGTGGAGGAGCAGGGCAGGCAAGCCCCCACACCACCGCTCGCGCTATATAGCTCCTTCTTCTACCCCACTACGTGAGACACTGAGGTCTACAACAGGGGACTACCAGTCCCAGAATCCTGGTTTGTCTACAGAGAGAAGGAGCGGGGAGAGCAAGCCCCCCCCCCCGACGCCGCCCATGCTATCTAGCACATTCTTCTACCCCATGCGCGGGACGGGCCAAGTTCTGGTCCATCTGTGCTCCTCAGAGCTTGTAAGAGACTGCCACCCCTTTAATCTGCTCCGGCTGGGACTAATCCCTTCTGCAATTAGCTCTTCAGCAGGGGTCTTGGGGGGGAGTGGGGTTGCTCCTCTCATTTTCACTGCTGCAGCATTGGTAAGAGGATGGCGGTCTTTAAATACGGCTGATAAACGACAGAGGACAAGCACAATCATTCTATCTTTCCTCAATAACACAGTGGGGGCCCTTACAGAGGAGATTTCTTGCATGGAAGATCAGCTGGCTACCTTGGCTGTACTTGGCAAGTCCCTGTGCATTGTGCATGGTGCATGGGTATGTCCCTTGGCCACGGCTGTCAACACTTTTCCTATGTGTGACACACTCTTTGTTGTAGCATCAGTTTTGAACGCAGGGAGCAGTGTAGCAAGCGTGCGTAGCGAGCGCTGCAGGACCGACTTATGTGTAGCACTGTACGCGGCCAAATGTTGCTTTGTCATGTCTATTGGAGAATGCAGGTAGGAAACTTATGCATTTGTGACTGGGTTCTAATAAACACAGTGAGTGGGTATACTGGGTGTGAGGTTAGGTTTGTGCCTGCAGCGAGGATCGACTCGTGCACAGTTTGACACATGGGCCAGTGCTTTCCAAACGGACGAGGGGTGTTTCACGCACTGCCAGACCTTGTCAACATGCACAGAGTTCACCTGCTGATGGGCGGACATGCCCACACCACCCAAGGGTGATTTTGTCTCCCTCTGTCTCTCTCTCTCCCTCCCTCTGTCACCCTCCTCCCTCCCTCTGTCTGTCTCCCTCTGTCGCTCTCTCCCTCCGTCTGTCTGTCACTCTCTGTTGCACTCTGTCGCCCTCTGTCTCCCTCCCTCTCTCTCCCTCCCCCTCCCTCTGTCTGTCTCCCTCTGTCGCCCTCTGTCTCCCTCCCTCTCTCTCCCTCTCCCTCCGTCTGTCTGTCACCCTCTGTTGCACTCTGTCGCCCTCTGTCTTCCTCCCTCTCTCTCCCTCCCCCTCCCTCTGTCTGTCTCCCTCTGTCGCCCTCTGTCTCCCTCCCTCTCTCTACCTCCGTCTGTCTGTCACCCTCTGTCGCACTCTGTCGCCCTCTGTCGCCCTCTGTCTCCCTCCCTTTCTCTCCCTCCCCCTCCCTCTGTCTGTCGCCCTCTGTCGCCCTCCGTCTCCCTCCCTCTCTCTCCCTCTCCCTCCGTCTGTCTGTCACTCTCTGTTGCACTCTGTCGCCCTCTGTCTCCCTCCCTCTCTCTCCCTCTTCCTCCCTCTGTCTGTTGCCCTCTGTCGCCCTCTGTCGCACTCTGTCTCCCTCCCTCTCTCTCCCTCCCCCTCCCTATGTCTGTCTCCCTCTGTCGCCCTCTCCCTCCCTCCCTCTCCCTCTCCCTCCCTCTGTCTGTCTCCCTCTGTCGCCCTCTGTCTCCCTACCTTTCTCTCCCTCTCCCTCCGTCTGTCTGTCACCCTCTGTCGCACTCTGTCTCCCTCTGTCGCCCTCCGTCTCCCTCCCTCTCTCTCCTCCGTCTGTCTGTCACCCTCTGTTGCACTCTGTTGCCCTCTGTCTCCCTCTGTCTCCCTCCCTCTCTCTCCCTCTCCCTCCGTCTGTCTGTCACCCTCTGTCGCAATCTGTCGCCCTCTGTCTCCCTCCCTCTCTCTCCCTCTTCCTCCCTCTTTCTGTCGCCCTCTGTTGCCCTCTGTCACCCTCTGTCGCACTCTGTCTCCCTCCCTTTCTCTCCCTCCCCCTCCCTCTGCCTGTCTCCCTCTGTCGCCCTCTGTCTCCCTCCCTCTCTCGCCCTCTGTCGCCCTCTGTTGAACTCTGTCGCCCTCTGTCACCCTCTGTCTCCCTCCCTCTCTCTCCCTCTCCCTCCGTCTGTCTGTCACCCTCTGTCACCTCAGCCCAGCTTCCTGGGCACACACACTTTGCAGGTATTTCAAAGGCCATTGGCTTGTTCATGTGGCTTTGTATAGAATCTCCCGGACCCCATTGGGCAGAGTGTCTCTGAGTCTGCGCTGCAGCGGCAGTGTGTGCTGACACTCTTTCACAGTGTTGCCTCTTTATTAGCTGCTGTTATGTGCGAATTGGGCCTTCATACCCATGTCATCCTGCGACGCGGCCGCCATTTGCAGGCGACACAGTACAGTGTCGGGACACACTGTTTGTATAGCTCTGCCCTAGGCCATATGGGCTGAGGGCATTAGTGTCTGCTTCTGAGTTGCACAATGTGATTTTGGAGGCCCCCCCCTCCAGGCATCACGGACATCCTGTCTTGTGTTGGTGTTTTGTGTGGCCTGTGACTTGGCATGGCCTTGCTTGGTGCATGGGGCATGTGCGTGTTGTTGGAATGTGGTTGCGTCCGGTGATGGCTTTGGGGTAGTTGCGTGCATTATCGGGAGTTGGGTTGTGGACGCGGTTCCCCCCATGTGGGGTGATTTGTTTGTGTACTCACCAGGCTCGGCAGGTCCTTCTAGTCCGAGTACTCCCACCGGCGGCAGCGTGCGCATCACCTTCTCCTCCCAGGGATGGTAGTGTACCAGTCTGCGGGCCGGCCCACCTCCAGTGATGTTGGCCTGGTTGTGTTCGTCGGTCATTTTGGGGCGGACCATCCTCCGAAGATCGTACCACCTGGCTTGGCATTCATGCCTGGTCCTTCTGATGGGCGCAACATCATTCACCCTCTTGATGATTGTTGGAAAGGCGTTCGCCGGAAGGGGGTTCGATACACGTCCTGCCCACCCCTTTGACCCACCTCTCCCAAATAAGCCGAACCAGGCGCGCGCACCCTGAACTGCACTGTGAACAGAGGGACACCACACGTATTCTTTGTAGGACGATAAGTTCTTTTATCGATGATTTCAAGGGATCTTTATGACCCAAAAGGCGAATAGTACAGCAGTGGCACAACGTACCACAAGTCAGTCGTGGGGAATGGGGGTAGCGGGACAGTCTTTCCAGATAGTGTCTCTGCGAAATACCCTGCGGAAGCTCACAATCCTCGAGCCGGAGGGTGTCGTGTCTGTGGGCGATCTCTTCCCGAGTCGTCCTCAAGGGGAGCGCCGCGAGTCTCTCAGCAGGCACAGGTGGTCGGAGTTCAGGAGCCGCGATTCCGTCAGCAGGGATCAGATGGTTCAATAGCTGGGGGCCGCGAGTCACTCAGCAGGCCTAGGTGGTTCAGTGTTCGGGAGCCGCGACCTAGTCCGCAGGGCTCAGATGGTTCAATAGCAAGAGGCCGCGAGTCACTCAGCAGGCCCAGGTGACTTCAGCGTTCAGGAGCCGCGACAGCGTCTGCAGGCTCAGATGGTTCCAGGTCTTCTCTGTCCTTGTTTCTCCGGCACCCCTTGTTATACTCCGCTGGTTCTTTGAAGTCCGGAGTGCTCGCAGAGGGGGGACTGGGGTGACGGAGGGGGTTCGGCGGGATTTCCTGCCGCTCACTTCTTTGGTCTTTTCAGGTGGGCCTGGGAGGGACCCCAGACGCTCGGTAGGGGAGGCGCCTGCTCCCCAGGGGCCTGGTGGCCGATTGAGTCCTCCCGGGGAAGGCGACCCGAGGTGTGACTGGGCTGGCGCCTCTGGGTCTGTGTTGAGGCTCCCGCTTCCTTGGTTGGACATGCGTGGTAGGGTGGTGAGTTGGTCAGGCCTCTGGCCGGCCCGCGGATCGGGGGTGGCTGGGGCGGCCGGAGTCGGGGATGTCGTGTCTTGAGGGTGGTTGCAGGTTGGCTGGATGATGGAGAGGGCCACGCCGTGAGGCCGGTCTCACACGCGTCCCCCCCAGCTGAAAGGCATGGAGAACTACCCATCCACTGGGGGGTTCTCCTCGCCGAAGCGGAAGAACCGGGACAGGCCGTCGGCGTTGGCATGATCCGTCCCGGGGCGATGTTCGACAGTGAAATCCATCCCTTGGAGGGAGATGGACCATCGTAGTAGCTTGGGGTTCTCCCCCCTCATCCGCATTAGCCATTGCAAGGGCCGGTGGTCCGTCTGTACTCGAAAATGGGTTCCGAACAAGTAGGGCCGCAGTTTCTTGAGGGCCCAGACTACGGCAAAGGCCTCTCGCTCTATAGTACTCCAACGCTGCTCTCTCGGCAGCAGCCTTCGGCTGATGAAAGCTATGGGCTGATCAATGCCCTTGTCATCGAACTGCGAGAGCACGGCCCCGATGCCATGTTCGGATGCGTCGGTCTGGACCACGAACTCTTGGGAGTAGTCGGGGGCCTTGAGTACGGGAGCGGTGCACATGGCGGTTTTCAAGGCGTCGAACGCCTGCTGGCACTGGGGGGTCCACTGCACCTTCTGCGGAAGCTTCTTGGAGGTCAATTCTGTGAGGGGCCCTGCGATACTACCATAATTTTTAATGAACCTCCGGTAGTACCCCGTAAGGCCCAGGAAGGCCCGAACCTCTGTCTGCGTGGTGGGGAGCTCCCAGGACTTGATGGCATCGATCTTCGGTCGGAGAGGGGCGACCTGGCCGCTGCCCACCTGATGCCCCAGGTAGACCACGGAGCCTTGTCCGAGCTGGCATTTGCTGGCTTTCACTGTCAGGCCTGCTCGGCGCAGGGCCATTAGTACTTGTCGGAGGTGCTGGAGATGCTCGTGCCATTGAGAGCTGAATACGGCGATGTCGTCAAGGTACGCTGCGCTGAACTCCTCGAGTCCGGCCAGGACCTTGTTCACCAACCGCTGGAACGTGGCTGGGGCGTTTTTCATTCCGAACGGCATGACCCTGAAGCGGTACTGGCCATCTGGCGTGGAGAAGGCAGAGCGCTCTTTCGCCCCTTCCGTGAGAGCGATCTGCCAGTACCCGCAGGTCAGGTCGAAAGTGCTGAGGAACTGGGCGGCCCCCAGGCGGTCGATGAGCTCGTCGGCTCGGGGAATAGGGTGAGCGTCTGCCCGGGTGACCGCGTTGAGCCCCCGATAGTCTACACAGAATCTTAGTTCGGGGGCGACCCCTGGGGAGGCCGCCTTTGGGACCAGAACCACCGGGCTGGCCCAGGGGCTGTCGGAGGGCTCGATGACCCCTAGGTTGAGCATTTTCTGTACCTCGGTCTTGATGCAGGTGCGGACCCGGTCAGGCACCCGGTAGGCTCGGTCTCTCACAGGCGGGCAGTCGCCGGTGTCCACGTCGTGGACACACCAGTCGGTCACCCTTGGAATGAGGGAGAAGAGGTCTGCGAATTGTCCGAGCAGCTGGCGGCAGTCGTCGGCCTGCTGGGGAGTGAGGGTGGCCGACAGTGTCACACCCTCCACGGAACCGTCCAGTGCTTTCGTGCACAGGAGGTCGGGCAGGGGTTCAGTGTCTTCTTCTGCCCCCTCATCGGTGGCCAGTAGCAAACTCAATTCTGTCCTTACGAAGTGGGGCTTGAGACGGTTTACGTGGAGGACCCGGAGGGGGTTCCGTGGGGACTGTACGTCGACCAGATACGTGACCTGGCTCTTCCTTTCGACCACCTTGAATGGGCCAGTCCATTTGTCTTGTAGGGCGCAGGGTTTCACCGGAGCCATGACCCAAACCTGCTGGCCCGGCTGGAACTCGACCAGGGTTGCGTTCTGGTCATACCAGCGCTTCATTTCTTCTTGGCTGGCATCGAGGTTAGCCTCTGCAAGTTCTCTAAACTTCCTTGTCTGGTTGCGGAGCGCCAGGATGTAGCGGAACACATCCGGGGGTGTCCCCCGGGGGCTTGTCTCCCAGCCCTCTTTGACCAGGCTCAGGGGCCCTCGAACGGGATGTCCGTACAGCAGTTCGAAGGGGCTGAACCCCAGAGACTTTTGGGGAACCTCCCGGTACGCGAATAGGAGGCAAGGGAGGAGGACGTCCCATTTCCGGCGCAGGGGCTCTTCGAGGCCCAGGATCATTCCCTTCAGAGTTCGGTTGAAGCGTTCCACCAGGCCGTTGCCCTGGGGGTGGTAGGGGGTCGTGAACTTATACGTGACTCCGCACTGCTGCCACAGGGACTTCATGTAGCGGGATATAAAGTTCGTGCCGCGATCACTCACAACCTCGCGGGGAAATCCGGCACGGGAGAAGATCCCCATGAGAGCCCGGCCCACCACGGGAGCCGTCACGGTGCGGAGGGGGATGGCCTCGGGGTAGCGGGTGGCATGGTCCACCAGGACAAGGATGAATCTGTGGCCCTGGGCGGTCTTCGGATCCAGGGGTCCCACGATGTCGATGCCGACCCGCTCGAACGGGGTACTCACAACGGGGAACGGTTGTAAGGGAGCTTTGCGTTTTCCGCCACTCTTCCCACTGCCCTGGCACGTGAGGCATGATTTGCAGTGTGCTTCTACATTCGCTCGCATCTTGGGCCAATAGAAGTGGGTAACCAATCGCTGATATGTCTTGTCTTGGCCTAAGTGGCCTGCCAAGGGTACATCGTGGGCCAGGCCCAGGAGGAGGCTCCGGAACCGCAGGGGTACCACCAGTACTCGTGCTGCGCCGAGCTCGGCGGACTTTTGCTCGCTGTAGAGGAGGCCATTGTCCCAATAGACCCAATGGGTTCCGGTTTGGTCACCGGCGACCTGGGCTTCGGCTTGTTGTCTAAATCCCTCGAGGGAGGGGCAAGTGGTCTGTTCCTGGCAGAACTCTTCGCGGGAGGGCCCCCCTTCGCAGTGCCACTGGGCCAACTCGGGCAGTTCTTCGAGTTCCATCGGGGCCTCTGGGGCGGAAGGTTCCGGTCCTTCCCCTGGGTTAGTGTCTCCTTCTTCCTCGGAAGGAGGGTTGTCTGCTTCTGGTAGGGGGTCCCTGCTCTCGGGGAAAGTGTTCGGTAAGAGGGCTTCTCCGCCCTTGGAGGGGGCCACTCGTGCGGTCATGGAGCGCGTGGTGGCGCAGACCCATTCTGGTAGGCCCATCATCTCCAGGTGGACTCTTCGTTCTACCTGCCCCCACGGGGAACTCTGCAGGTCGTTGCCCAGGAAGCAGTCTACGGGCTGCGAGGTCCGGACCGCTACCTTCAGTTCTCCGGAGACCCCTCCCCACTCGAAGGGCACCAGGGCCATCTGGCAGAGGCTCTCAGAATTGTCGGAGGATACGACCGGACAGAGGGCTCCGGCTAGGATCTGGTCTTCGGAAATGAGGCTGCGGTGGACCGCGGTGACACTCGCCCCGGTGTCGCGAAGGCCCTCGACTCGGTGGCCGTTGATGGTCACCCGCTGTCGGTACTTTTCTGTGTTGGCGGGCAAGGGTGTCCCGGGGACCATTTCTCGATCACCAAGGGAGACCAGGGCCATGGCCGCTGGTTCCCATTCCTTGGAGTCTTCCATTTCTTCCCCCAGAGCCCCGGAGGCCATCTGCCGGGTCGGGGGGTTGGTCGTGGTGGTTCACTGATACTGGGGACACTGGGGGTCATTGGTGTAGTGTCCGGGCTGCTGGCAGCGGAAGCAGGTGATCCTAGCTCGTGGACCTGGTCGTCCTGGGGCTCCGGTGCTGGCTGGAGACTGGGCCGAACCCGCCGCTGGTGGGCTGCTGGGGGGGCTGGTGGAGGACCCCCCGGCAAAGTCTCTTGGTCGGCCGTGGTTCCCTCCGCCCCTCTGGCGGGGGGGACCCTGACTGTGGCGGCCGTAGTCCCCCACGGGGCCCCGGGTGGCCCGGGTGTTCACCCAACGATCAGCCTCAGCGGCCAGCTTCCGAGGGTCGGTGAGTTTACTGTCTAGGAGATGCTGGCGCAGTTCTATAAAGCAATTGGCCGCTAAATGTTCCCAGGCGATCAGATCGAACAGTTCTTCGAAGGTGGAGACCTTGCTGCCCTTGATCCACCCGTCCAAGGCTCGGCTGTAAAAGTTCACGTATTCGACCCACGTGGTGCCCGGTATCTTTTTGCAATCTCGGAACCGTTGTCGGTACATTTCGGGGGTGAGTCCGTACCGGCCCACGAGGGCTTCCTTCATGTGGCTGTAGGAGTTCATGACCGCGGAGGGCAGATCGAGCAGAGTGTCCCTTCCTTCGCTTAAGAACCGGCCCCATAGGCCAGCCCCCCAATCCTTCTGCGGGACTCGGTGAGAGGTCATGGCGACTTCGTAGGCCTTAAACCACTGCTGGATATCATCGTTCTTATAATACTCCTTGACCACATCCTTGGGGATGTGAACTTTGGTTTCCCCGGCGGGAGCGGGCTGTGGATTCCCGTGCGGCTGTGACTTTTCGTGTCTAGCCCGCCACTCAATCTCCTTCAGGCCGCGTTCATGTTCTAGCTGGAGTTTCTTTTCGTCGTGCTCCCTTTGGAGTCTCTTCTCTTCGAGTTCCCCTTGCAGCCGTAACTGCTCGACGGCTAACTTCTTCTCTGCCAGTTTTATCTCTCCCTCGATTTTTAGTTTTGCCAGTTCCAGTTCGTGGTTGCGGCTTCTCTCTCGGTCCGCTAGTTCCTCGGAGGACAGGTTCCCCTCTGGCCCGTTGTTTCTCGCCGGGGTGCTTGTTTGTTCATGGGTAGAGTCTTCTTCCGTTTGGGTCGGGGGCGCCCCCGTCTCGACCCAGGCTTTCAGTACTTTCTGGAAGTCTTCCTTTGTGCTTAGTCCGGTGGTAGCGATGCCAAGGTCTTTGCAAAACTGTTTGAGTTCTCTATGCGTGTAATAGTCCAATTGATCCTCTCGGAACGGTGAGCTTATTTCGGTACCTGCGGCACCCAGGGGGGTTTCTCCTTCCATCTCTGTTTGGTAGTGCGTCAGTCGTTCACTGCACGCTCTCTTTCGGTGTCGGCTCGGATCCCGTCGTCTGCCACCAAATGTTGGAAAGGCGTTCGCCGGAAGGGGGTTCGATACATGTCCTGCCCACCCCTTTGACCCACCTCTCCCAAATAAGCCGAACCAGGCGCGCGCACCCTGAACTGCACTGTGAACAGAGGGACACCACACGTATTCTTTGTAGGACGATAAGTTCTTTTATCGATGATTTCAAGGGATCTTTATGACCCAAAAGGCGAATAGTACAGCAGTGGCACAACGTACCACAAGTCAGTCGTGGGGAATGGGGGTAGCGGGACAGTCTTTCCAGATAGTGTCTCTGCGAAATACCCTGCGGAAGCTCACAATCCTCGAGCCGGAGGGTGTCGTGTCTCTGGGCGATCTCTTCCCAAGTCGTCCTCAAGGGGAGCGCCGCGAGTCTCTCAGCAGGCACAGGTGGTCGGAGTTCAGGAGCCGCGATTCCGTCAGCAGGGCTCAGATGGTTCAATAGCTGGGGGCCGCGAGTCACTCAGCAGGCCTAGGTGGTTCAGTGTTCGGGAGCCGCGACCTAGTCCGCAGGGCTCAGATGGTTCAATAGCAAGAGGCCGCGAGTCACTCAGCAGGCCCAGGTGACTTCAGCGTTCAGGAGCCGCGACAGCGTCTGCAGGCTCAGATGGTTCTAGGTCTTCTCTGTCCTTGTTTCTCCGGCACCCCTTGTTATACTCCGCTGGTTCTTTGAAGTCCGGAGTGCTCGCAGAGGGGGGACTGGGGTGACGGAGGGGGTTCGGCGGGATTTCCTGCCGCTCACTTCTTTGGTCTTTTCAGGTGGGCCTGGGAGGGACCCCAGACGCTCGGTAGGGGAGGCGCCTGCTCCCCAGGGGCCTGGTGTCCGATTGAGTCCTCCCGGGGAAGGCGACCCGAGGTGTGACTGGGCTGGCGCCTCTGGGTCTGTGTTGAGGCTCCCGCTTCCTTGGTTGGACATGCGTGGTAGGGTGGTGAGTTGGTCAGGCCTCTGGCCGGCCCGCGGATCGGGGGTGGCTGGGGCGGCCGGAGTCGGGGATGTCGTGTCTTGAGGGTGGTTGCAGGTTGGCTGGATGATGGAGAGGGCCACGCCGTGAGGCCGGTCTCACAATGATCCTCTGCCACATGGCTGATTTTGCAGATACGCTGGTGTTTCTGACCAATGTTCCAAAGAGCTGTGGCTCGACTCTGATGATTTCGTTGACAAGGATCTCCAGCTCCGCTGTTGTGAACTTTGGATTCCTGTCTGTGGGCATGGTGTGGGGTGTGGGTGTGGATGGTTGTGGGTGTGTGTGTGGGGTTGTGTAGGTGTGTGTGTGAATGTGATGAGGGGGTGTTTGTGAAGGTGGTTGTGTGAAGGTGTGCAAGTGTAAGGTGTAGTAAAGGTGTCAGGATCTGTATGCGGAGTGCCTGCCAAGACTACAATTCCCAGAATCACATGTGCAAGAGTGGGAGGAGCCACGGGCATAAAACGCCCTGAACGCATGCACGACGTGGTGCGTAATTGATGAATTTCCGGGCGGGCTGCGTCCCGTAAACTTTCCTTCCCGCGTTGTGAGAGACAGACGCGGGGATTGCTGCACACTTTGGCCGAGATTCGGCATCGGAGTCTCAAGGACTGAGACCAAGACTTCTTGAAAGCTGTTCCGTAGTCCGGGGTTCCCATGCGGCGGGACTGAGCGGCTGGAGGCATTCTCGGCTTTCAGTGCCGACTCCCGAACTGATCTCAGGAGGGTTCCGAGGTACACGCTACGACGGGAAATCCCAGGCGGAGTTCCTGTAAAACCTGGCAAAACAGCAAGTAACTGAAGGGGGGTGTGTGTCCTAGTCCCAACGAGGACGAGCATTGGTGCAACTTTAAGGTTTCTATGGCCAGATGGGCCACTGCCAATTCATTCGTTCTTTAAAACCCCGTAATGGTCTGGAGTAAGACCTATGTCTAGTAGTAGTTAGAATCGGTGAGGAAACCGACTATATAGCGCAGAGGAGATGGTTCTGTTGCAGAGGCAGGCGGGGTGTCATTAGTATTTCAAGTGGGATCATCGCTGGAGCGACAATCCGGCAGACTTATTGGCGTAACCATCCCAGAAATCATAGAACAAAACTCACCAAAGGTATACAGACAGGGGGGCACCGATCTCTGAGGTATTGACTACTGTATGGGTGCACCGACCTTGCGTCCTGATAAATTCCTCAGATTAAGATCAGAGCTTTTCCCACAATCAAAAGTAGAGAAGGAGACCGCCAATCCTCTCTATTACCTTGAAGATTATACAAGGTTATAACCCAGACTTACTGGGTCATCTATTGCTTGGTCAGCATATGCAAGTTGTGTATGGTTACGAATTGGAGTGATGGTATGAGTGTTTATGAGGAAATAAGGAAGCTCATTATCATAACTATACCACATAGCGAGAATTACTGAGAGTAGGTATTTTGTCTTGCATGGTATTATATTCTTGTTTGTATGTTAACTTTTCTTTACAGGTTCTACTCCCCGCTGTTCCCATCCTTCCCTTCCCTCGCTCAATTGCTCCAGTCTTCCGTGCCTTTAGTGCAGGAAGTTGGTGACGTCGAGAGGTGGACCCCATATAGCGTCGCCCGAATCCTGAGGAGTATTGGACCTGGGACTGATTCTTGACAGAATTACACACCCAAGTATTGAGACTCCTCCCGGTTCGGGGGGTGGTTAGAGACGCAGTATGGAAGAGGTCTTAGCTGCACTAGCCGCAGTACAGTGGGAGTTGGTAGCCTCTGGGGCGGAAACGGCGGACTTACGGGACAAGGTGGAGAGGTTGTCAAGGAATCCCTTTGATGTAGGATCAGGTATGCATCCGATACAGGTCACGGTACCTCCCCCTATTCCGTTAGCCAACCCCGAGAGATATTCAGGAGACCCCCATAAGATACAGGTGTTCCTCACTCAGATATTGATGCACTTCTCTTGTAGGCCTTCCTCCTCTCCTACCAATCATTCTAGGGTGGCGTTTGCTATCTCCTACTTGGCGGGAGATGCAGCCAATTGGGCGGTTCCCTTAGTACGCCATAACGATCCGGTCTTATGTGATTGGGACGAGTTCCGAACAGCTTTGGAGGGGGTTTTTGACAGAAGAACTACCACGTTCAGTGCTGATAGGGAGCTTTTGGAATTAAAACAAGGAAGAACCGAGTTAGTAACTTACTTAACCACGTTTAATCGTTTGGTAGCGGAAGCGGCGTGGCCAGAAGAGAAGAGAATGTCTCTTTTCTATCAGGGTCTATGCAATGAATTGAAGGATGTCATAGCTAGAATAGACCCCAAGCCCAGAACATGCGAGGCTCTAATAAGCTTAGCCTTACGTTTGGACAGTCGGATTACAGACCGGGGGGGCGATAGGTTTAGGGGAGAAAGATTGAGAAAGGAAGCCATGGGAAGTGGGGCGGCCTCTGAGCCTATGGAAGTGGGCGCGGTCCATGCTCAATTGTCAAAGACTGAAAGGGAGTGCAGTCGAACACAAGGTTTGTGTATGTACTGCGGTAAGAAGGGGCACTACGTTCAGGAGTGTCCTGCCCATCCCAAAAGACCCGGGGGCAATTACCGGAATAAAAAAGCTTTTGCCACATTGGCGGGAGGAAACTGTTCCCCAATGGGGGGTGAAGAATCCGAAGAAGCAGAGGTACACAAGTGGACGATTCCGTCCCTGGCCACCACTCAACAGGGTGATGTCGAAAAACATTTCGAACTGATCATGTGGCTGGATACCAGCCGACAAACTTAGCAGATCAACGCTATGTTGGATTCAGGGGCAACAGGTAATTTCATCCATAGCGGCCTGGTGGAAAGATTAGCGATAGGAAAGATCGCTCGGGAAATCCCCGAAGAAGTGTTAGCGGTGGATGGCAAACCTCTCACCTCAGGTGTACTGCTAGTACAAACCGAAATAATAAGGTTAACATGTAGAACAGGTGAGATGTGCCATATCGACTTCTTGGCATTGAATATTATAAATGCTCCACAGTACGAGGTAATATTGGGGATGCCATGGTTCAGCCTTCACAATCCCACCATCGACTGGAGAGGCCGAACCGTTCAGTTCTTGTCTGAGGAATGTCAGGAGCATATGGAGGTAGGAGGGAGTTCGGGGGCCACAGCAGTGGCACACACGTGGGTAGCAGCCACAGCAGCCGAAAAGAACATTAGTCTACCCAAGGAATACTGGCTTTTTGCAGACGTATTTAGCAAGGAACAGGCCGAGTCGCTTCCCCCCCATCGTCCATATGACTGCCAGATTGATTTGGTGGAAGGAGCAGTGATCCCTACGTGTAGGGTCTATGCTCTATCGGAACCAGAAACTAAACATCTCCGAGAGTATCTAGATAATTTTTTGGAGATAGGGTTCATTCGCCCGTCCCGTTCACCCGCGGCCTCGCCGTTGTTTTTTATTGCGAAGGCTAATGGGGATTTGAGAGCCTGCTGTGACTATCGCATGCTCAACAAAAACACCGTCCGTAATCGGTATCCGCTACCCCTTATCCCGGTCCTTTTGGATCAAGTACGGGAAGCCAAGATCTACACGCGGTTGGATCTGCGCGGGGCGTATCGTTTGGTACACATTCGTAGAGGGGACGAGTGGAAGACCGTGTTTAAAACCCGCTATGGTCTGTTTGAGTATCTGGTAATGCCGTTCGGGTTGTGTAACGCCCCGGCGGCATTCCAGTACTTCTTGAATGACGTTCTTAAAGACTTTGTGGATAGAACAGTAGTCATCTATATAGACGACATATTGATTTATTCTGAGTCGGTCAACCATCACCAGGAACATGTGTCACAGGTATTAAAGGAGTTAAGAAAGCACAGGCTATTTTGCAAACTACGCAAGTGCGAGTTTGGGGTGACGGAAGTGGAATTCTTGGGAGTGATACTCCGTCTGGATGGTATGAGTATGTCAGAGCGAAAGGTTCAAGCGGTACAGGAGTGGCCGGTTCCCCAAAACGTGAGGGACGTACAGTGCTTCCTGGGGTTTTCTAATTACTACCGGAGGTTTATACAAGGTTTTTCCCAACGGGCCATTCCTATAATCGTCTGCTCAGAAAGGGAGTGGCATTCGCATGGACCACCGAAGCTAACCAAGCCTTTGAATATCTGAAGAAGGCGTTTACCTAAGCACCGGTCTTGCGGCACCCACAATTGGATGTTCCTTTCATAGTTGAGGCGGATGCGTCTAATGAAGCTATAGGGGCCATCCTTTAACAAAGAGACAAAAACACAGGGCAGCTTCACCCTGTGGCATATCTTTCACAGAAGTTGTTACCGGCTGAGAGGAATTATAACATTGCGGAAAAAGAACTCCTCTCTATTAAAAAGGCGTTCCAGGAATGGCGCCCGTATCTATGGGGGGGGTCAGGTTCCCGGTAACAGTATATTCCGATCATCGGAATCTACAGTATCTGAGAACAGCCAGGCGTCTGTCACCAAGACAGATGAGGTGGATGCTTTTCTTTGAAGAGTATAATTTCATCATCACCTTTCGCCCCGGGGCCGACAACCGCAAGGCCGACTCTTTGTCCCGAGTGATGGCGGTTGAAGGAAACGAGGAAGATCTCAAAGAGGCTATTATACCGCCGTCCAAGGTAATATGTGCCATCCGCGCAGAAGAGTATCTGGAAAGCATACGAACAAACAGGAGTCATGAGGCTGCTGTTCCAGAACAAGAAATTGTTCCTACCCACACACGCCCTTAGAAGACGAGCCTTTGAGTGGTGCCACGACTCTCCTTTGGCAGGGCATCCGGGCATTCTAAAGACCACGCTTTTGGTACAAAGATATTTTTGTTGGAAATCCCTAGTCCAGGACGTTAAGAAGTGGGTGTCGAGGTGTGAGGATTGTGCAAGGGGGAAGACAGACACATCCACCCGCAGAGGCAAACTGGTTCCCCTACCAACACCCCTGGCCCCATGGCAAAACATCAGCCTGGACTTTATCACAGGCCTCCCGGTAGATCAAGGGCATACGGCCATCTTGGTAGTTATCGACAGCCTCACCAAGATGGGCCACTTTATTCCTTGCAAGACACTGCCTACCGCTGGACAGACAGCTCAACTGTTGTTACAAAACATAGTGAAGCTGCATGGAATTCCGCAAGTTATTGTGTCCGACAGAGGCCCTCAGTTTGTGGCACGCTTCTGGCAAGGGTGGTGTAAGGCTCTGCATATCGACGCGGCGTTGTCCTCCAGTTTCCACCCACAGACGGATGGACAAACCGAACGGTTAAACCAAACGGTGAAGAAATATCTGCGATGTTATGCAGAAAGTGCTCACGAATCATGGGTGGCCATGTTATGGATGGCAGAGCTGGCATATAATAACACCTCCCACAGCTCCATTGGTGTATCGCCCTTCAGGGCAAACTTCGGGTATGACGCTAGAATATTGCCAATTGTCATGCCGGGCCGGGTCATGAATCAGCCTTCGATACAAGACCACATGAGAGAGTTGCGCCAAGGTCACTCCAGAGTACAGAAACACTTGGTGGAGGCCAAGATACGGTATAAACACTGGGCGGATAAACATAGGGCGGATGGCCCGCAGTACAAAAAAGGGGACAGGGTGTGGTTGTCCACGAAGAATTTCCGTTTTAAGCTGCGAAGTGTTTTCAACCCCAGATACATTGGCCCTTATCGAGTGATTAAACAAGTGAATCCGGTAGCTTATAAACTGCGGCTTCCAGGCTCCTTGCGTATTCACCCAGTGTTCCACTGTAGCCTTTTAAAACCAGCAAAAGGAGGAGTGCGCAAACCTCCCCCTGCGGTTTCCACGGACGTCGGTCAGGAGTATGAGGTACGACGCTTGGTGGATTCCAAGTACCGGGGAGTGAACTTGTGGTACCTAATCTCCTGGAAGGGGTACTCAGCTGAGGAGGATTTGTGGGTGCCCAGTGGCAATGTACATGCGCCGGCCAAACTCAGTGCTTTCTATCGGAAGTATCCAGATAAACCAGGTTCTAGGAGGTGCCTGGCGGGGGACGTACTGTCAGGATCTATATGCGGAGCGCCTGCCAAGACTACAATTCCCGGAATCCCATGTGCAAGAGTGGGAGGAGCCACGGGCATAAAACGCCCTGAACGCACGCACGACGTTGTGTGTAATTGACGAATTTCCGGACGGGCTGCGTCCCGTAAACTTTCCTTCCCGCGTTGTGAGAGACAGACGCGGGGATTGCTGCACACTTTGGCCGAGATTCGGCATCGGAGTCTCAAGGACTGAGACCAAGACTTCTTGAAAGCTGTTCCGGAGTCCGGGGTTCCCATGCGGCGGGACTGAGCGGCTGGAGGCATTCTCTGCTTTCAGTGCCGACTCCCGAACTGATCTCAGGAGGGTTCCGAGGTACACGCTATGACAGGAAATCCCAGGCGGAGTTCCTGTAAAAGCCGGCAAAAACAGCAAGTAACTGAAGGGGGGTGTGTGTCCCAGTCCCAACGAGGACGAGCATTGGTGCAACTTTAAGGTTTCTATGGCCGGATGGGCCACTGGCAATTCATTCGTTCTTTAAAACCCCGGAATGGTCTGGAGTAAGACCTATGTCTAGTAGTAGTTAGAATCGGTGAGGAAACCGACTATATAGCGCAGAGGAGATGGTTCTGTTGCAGAGGCAGGCGGGGTGTCATTAGTATTTCAAGTGGAATCATCGCTGGAGCGACAATCCGGCAGACTTATTGGCGTAACCATCCCAGAAATCATAGAACAAAACTCACCAAAGCTATACAGACAGGGGGGCACCGATCTCTGAGGTATTGACTACTGTATGGGTGCACCGACATTGCGTCCTGATAAACTCCTCAGATTAAGATCAGAGCTTTTCCCACAATCAAAAGTAGAGAAGGAGACCGCCAATCCTCTCTATTACCTCGAAGATTATACAAGGTTATAACCCAGACTTACTGGGTCATCTATTGCTTGGTCAGCATATGCAAGTTGTGTATGGTTACGAATTGGAGTGATGGTATGAGTGTTTATGAGGAAATAAGGAAGCTCATTATCATAACTATACCACATAGCGAGAATTACTGAGAGTAGGTATTTTGTCTTGCATGGTATTATGTTCTTGTTTGTATGTTAACTTTTCTTTACAGGTTCTACTCCCCGCTGTTCCCATCCTTCCCTTCCCTCGCTCGATTGCTCCAGTCTTCCATGCCTTTAGTGCAGGAAGTTGGTGACGTCGAGAGGTGGACCCCATATAGCGTCGACCGAATCCTGAGGAGTATTGGACCTGGGACTGATTCTTGACAAAAGGTTGAAGTCTGGTGTTGTGGGTTGTCTGTGGGGTCTGGCAGCAGTGGGTCTGTTGCAAAGGCTCATGGTTTGTGTGTGTGGGCCCTTTTTATTGGTCCATTTGTGGGTGTGGCTGTGTTTGAACTTTGGGTGGGTGTGTTATAAGGGGTGGTTGTGTTTTGGGCCTCTGTTTACCTGTTTGGCTGTTGCAGGTCAGTGTATTGGGTGTATTTGGGCTTGTTGGACATGTATTGTGGTGTTGTGCGATTCGAATTGACTCTCCTTGTGGTGTTTGGCAGTGTCCTGGTTCAGTACGTGTGTTTTTCGCGTCTGTGCGGTGCGTACATCGGCCATGTTGTTGTACAGTGCTCACATTTGCTATGGCTTGGTACGACTCGTACATGCGCACGGCTGGGTGAGGGTGCTGGTGTAGGGGCCTCGGGTAGACTGCGTACAGGCACGGGCAGGGTGTGGGGGCCTGGGGGTACATGCGTACATACGTGAACCCAGGGTACGACGCGTACATGGGGGGGCTGGGGGTACGGGGCGTACATACGGGGTGCTGGGGGTACGGTGTGTGCCCCCACCCCCGTATGGACGGTGCATACCCCCAGCCCCCGTATGTATGCGCCGTACACCCGCCCACCCCTATGTACGCACCGTACCCCCAGCCCCCCTATGGACGGAGCGTACCCCCCCTCCCCCCCAGGTACGGAGCGTACCACCGCCCCCGTAGGTATGCTGTGGCCCCCCCCCAGCGGGGTGGGGTGGGGGTACGGCACGGACATGGGGGGGTGCTGGGGTACGGCGCGTACGCGGTGGGTGTGCTGGGGGGTTGTGTTCGGCGCGTATGCGGCCAACTATTTGGACGTCTCCATAGTTGCTATGGGAGTTCGCACCGTACGGTGTTTTTTCCATACGGTTGTGCATTCGGACGGACTGGACGGATCATACTTGCGCGCTCGGACTTCAGTTTCCCGATTTGTAGGTAAAAATGTCCGGGGACGTGTCAGACACTATTTCCGACCCGAGGACGTGTCGGGGTATTTTCCCAATGCGATTCGTATGGATTTTTTCACATACGAATCGTACTTGCCAGTTTGTACGGGACTTGTACGATTCGTATGGTAAAAAAAACGGATACAATTCGTACAGGGGAAATTTTTAACGGATCGGAATCGGCCCCTTTATGTTCAGTTTGTTGCATCAGTTGATGTTCTCCAAGGGGGGGTTAGATGAAAGAATCTGAGCTTTAAGGGAGTATTTTTGATATCTCCATCCCCAGCACTCCACATACTGTGATGATTTGTCCTAGATTTAATAGCTTTGCACATCAGTATATTCGTCCGCTGCTTTTACCCATTAATTTTAGTCAGGTGAGACCAGCGTTTCTGTTTTGACATCTTCTATCATCTCATAATGTGTGCTTCTTGCTGTCAGAGTTTTTTTCTCTGGAACATTACATTGGCAATGAGTATTATTATTATTATGTTTACTTTATATTTTCTTTTATTGATTATTTGCATATTTTTTGTAATTTCTCTCAGGACTCTATGCTTGTTTTATATAGTGTTCTTGCATGTGCATTTCACATTCAGCTCCCTGTCATGTAGGGGCCAACCGAGAAGGACACATGTACAGTTGTCTAGCTATTTTAGATCCGTCAGCATTTTGTACAAGTACATTTTCTTTTTCTCCGTGGATGTATTTGTTTTTATAGTCACACTCTCTTTTTATGATTGTATTTTTTCTTGGGTGTACTTTTATGATTTTATGAACATTTTTGCCATAAATGAAAAATGCATATTGTAGTGCATGATTAGCAAGTTATGGTGTTGGAAAATAATTTACAAAATGAATATTAAATTCTATTACAACAAAGTATGCCATGAAAGCTGAAGGAAAGGAAACCTACAGATGGGGAGTATTGTAAGTTCATCCTCACAAGTACCCATGTATGGCACAGTACATAAGTGCCATTTTCACTTATTTCAATAAATATGTATCATTCAAAAGAGGACTCTATGTAGTCACCAGTCTACAAGTGAAAATTCCAGTTCCAAGTAACAGCAAGGTCAAAGAAGGACTATACACGGTCTCTAGATTACAAACCCAAATACCAAGAACGGCTACCTTAAGCACGTAATGCTAAAAAGAGCAAAAGAGTAAATAAAAAATAAAATCAAATAAATAATCACCAATTTAAAAATATCCTAAAAAAAATCTGTATACATGATTCATATATGTCAGACATAGGGTTAGACGAGGATGTGTTTTGTCTCCTTTTCTCTTCTCACGGTACATAAATAGTCCGGAGAAAGCCACTAGACATACCCAATATTGGCAAGAGGTTCATTCATGTAGTGATATATGCAGATGACTCCATTCTTATGGTCCATACCAGTTTATTGTCACCATATGGTGTGTGGGCAATAAGAACGGTGTCATTCGCATACATCACTACAGGAATTAATCTCTTGTCAATATTGGGTATGAGGTATTCAAGATATTACGATATGATTAGCGCAGTATATCTAATGATAGTTTACCTCGTTATGGTGTATTAAACGGCTCGAGATCCCCGATTATGTTTAGTACGACAAAAAGGGCCGAGAAACCGAACCGCCTCCATCTTGGATTGCGGCTCTCTCTCTCACTTGGGAGTCACTTGGTCTTTTCCGCACACCCTCTGCTTTCCCCTTTCCTTGCATTTAATTAGGAGACAGGCTGAGTTGCTGAGAAGCAAGGTCACATCTGCTAAAAGGGAGTATCAGGCGAATTCCTCTAGGCCTGGGACGAGAAGGGAGTTACCCTTTCGACCTTCTCTGTAAAGATAGTAACGCTTTGTAAGTATAACCGAAACTAGAAATGGGCATGAGCTCATTAGGGGCGCCAGGACTAACTGGTACTTTTCCACATATATGGTTTTGTATGCTGTACTGATAATGTATAAAAGTGTGTTACTGTCAAGGAGCCAGCAGTCTTCCTCGGCACACCTGATGGGTGAGGATCGACGAGGCTCCTCTATATAGAGTTCTGTGGTGGCTAATAAACGTTTGAACCTTCCACGTTGCCAACTGCTCCTTCTTACCTAATATTGCGGGCCAATTGTAAGTGTGGCCCTTAGAATAATTATTTGGACACAACAGTTGGCGACCACGAAGGGACCCCGTGAAAGGGTCTTCCCCCCCCCCGTATTCGGGTGGTGGGGTTGGGGGCATCCTGACCGGTTGGCGGGAGAGGAGCCTGAGGATTTCTCCCACCCTGCACGACTTTTCGGTACGTCCCCTGCTGCTAGTTACCCTTCACCGGGGTCCTACGGGCTTAACCCAGAAACTGGATCGATTTGGTCGGGAGGAGTTGGCAGCGGAGAACGAACATTCGTATCTGGGTGCACCCGGTGAGTATTGATTTGATTTTGACGCACGCGTTGTACACGGTGCATTATTGGTTCAGGCACGCGTCGAAGACGGTGTGCTATTTGATTGATTTGAGAGCATTCGTTGGGAACGATGCGTTTTTGATTTTGAACACGGATTGCATTTGTTTGAAGCTCGCGCTGGACAGCGGTGCATTGATTTGAAGACACGCACCGGAGGGTGGTGTCTTGCTTGATCAAAGGTTAGCATTACCGTGGTTTGACTCGAAGTACGTACAGGTTGTATTTGATTTGAGTAAAAACGGCGCGCCGAAGGATTATAAAACAGATTGTGCGTGGAAGGACCCGCGACCTAGACTGGGTAGCCACAGGGCATACTCCTGACGGGGCGAGTCCTCGTTTGGGGCTGGCCTTAGTGGTGAGCCAGGAGGGTGGCCGGAATACCGCGTACAGTCTGGTGTTCGGACTGTGAACCAGAGTCGACGGGCTTGGTTCTCTGATACGGATTGTATGTTGTGTATGATTCATGTTGACTGTTGTTTATGTATACATGTCTGAAAACTAACAACAAAAATGTCTTGTTTTAGTAAATTGAATTGTTTTGGCTGCTGTTGTCGAACGAGTGACTCCAGACTAGCTGAGAGCCAACCTGCCCTGCCGGAGGGCAGTCCTAGCCATTTTATGTATGTCAAACATGGGATCTCTCCGTTGTTGTTTTGCACTCTGTGGCATAAGTATACCAAGGGCAATGAGGAGTTACGTTGGCCCAAAACGGGCTCATTTGATGAAAAGAAAATTGCGTTCCTACAGGAACAGCTGTTTTCTAGGCGAAGTAGGCAGGCCATGTTTGACGCCCTCATTGCATGGCAGAAGGAGGCCAAACAACGGCGAATAAGGGAAGAGAAAGTAGCCAGAGCCAAGGCAGGACAGAATGTTACTCAGAAAGCTATGGCCTATGATCGAGACAGAGTAGAAAGGGGATTGGATTGCATGAATCGTGAATTTCGACTGAAGGTGGATAAGAGCTATGTGACCCGCCCGAATGCAGAAGATGAGATAGAGGATTTACTGGACACCAGACCACCACCCCCTTATGTGCCACAGAGGATATATCCGGAGGTATCAGGGGCCTCGGCCCCGGCTCCAGATATGTCTCTGGGGGCCTCGGCTTCGGCTCCCCCGGCCACCACTACCCCTCCCTCCCTGCCGAACCTTTCCCGGTTACCGACATCTGTGTCTGAAGTTATGGCCATACTGCCTAATTTATTGACGGCAGCTGCAGCCGGGACCCCTCAGCTGTCGCTGGGGTCAATGCCTTCCCCTTCTGTTCTGCCCTCCTCCTCCGCCAGTACCACGCCGGTAACAGCTGCAACTACTCCGCTACGTCCGGCCAGTCTCACTGAGGGTAGGAAGTTGTTCACTCGTTCGGCCTTGGGAACGGAAGAAAGGGAAACTATTGCTACACAAGCATCCCAGTGGATGCGACATCCCATTTATACGCTTGCCGATATTTGGAGTACTATGAGGGACTATGAACCGGTGATGCAACAGCATGCTCTGGAGCATATGGCCAACCGTCTTATTTCTGTGTGGGAACAGGTACATCAGGAAGGGAAGGCTCCGGCTATACTATATGATATTCTTGATCAGGTCCATAAATCTCAGTTGACACCGGAGGAGGTGTATGGGAAGGTACAGACTTTGGTCTCTTATAGAGCTCGTTTGCAGTCTACTACTCCCGCCGGATTCTTCCAGTTCCCTATGCGGGAAGTGCACCCTATCTTCCATCCAGAAGTTGCCGCAGTAGTAGATGCCCACGGCGTCATTACCCGTCCCGGGGTAGACGCCCGGTTCCAGGAACAATGGGTCTATACCCCCTGGAAGCGGAGTGAGGTACTATCCCTAAAAAGCCAGTTGCCAGATCCTAGAAAGAACCCCACCGCATATTACAAGGAGCTGACCGAGGCCGCCTCGTCAGCGGTAATGACGCTGGCAGATATTGAATTATTCTTTGCCTTATTAGTGCCGGTGGACATTTGGCGCCAGGTACATGACCAGGACCATGTTACGGAATTTGGTGGGACATGGGATCAACTGAGAAACTGGGATAGAGATCGTAAACCAGGGAACAAGCCCCGACCTGAGATACTGGCCTTGCCTGAGAGAATAATAACCTATATGCATTCACTGATCCCACCCAGGAAAGTAGATTGGGACAAGCTGACGGCCTGTAAGCAAAAGAAGGACGAGAGTGTCTCTGATTTTTTCATGAGGTTTGAGGGAGTGTTCATTGACTTCAGCGGACAGGACTTGGCAACGGAAGGGGGTGTACGTTTATTTGTCAATAGATTCGTAACCAATTTGCTACTTGAGGTATCGGCGCGGTTACAGGCAGCAGAGAGTACCTGGACGACCACCACGCCCTCCACGATACTGAGCATGGCTCAGTATTATGAGCATCGGGAGAATGAGAACAAGGATAAGACAGAAAGAAAGTCAAAAGAGTTGAAAACATGAGTGTTACTACAGCAAGTGGAGAGGGGTAGAGGAAGGGGACGAGGGTTGCAGAATTTCGCTCCAAGAGGGGCGGGACAGACGCAAACAGCTGGGCGAACAGATTTGGGCATAAATCAATGTGCTTTCTGTAAAGAGGAGGGGCATTGGAGAGCGCAGTGTCCGTTACTATATGAACAGAATACGGCTTCAAGGGGTCGCGGACGGGGAAGGATGAGTGGGCATCGTGGTGGACACACGAGACAAGAACAGGCAGCCCGAGGTGAGAACAGTCAGAATTATTTCGACCAAAACCAGGGTAAACAGTACTACAATGATGGACGTGTAACGGACGAAGACGCCGGGTATACTCAAGCATAGGACAGCCAAGGGCAGAGTAAGGGGCATGTGTCAATCCCGATAGATCAAGCTGGACCTTATGTCCATGCACGATTGTTGGATGCATCGGGAAAGTTTTTGGTTGACACAGGGGCTATGAACAGTTCTGTTTCACGTGCCCTGGTCCCGGGGGCTGCTCTGTCTGGCCAGACTAATGTGTCCGTGGGGTTCTCTGGAACTCCGGTGGTGAGCCCCATTTCTAAGCCACTTTCCCTTACTCTAGGACCGGTTTCGATAGAATCACCTTTCCTCCTCACCTCCCAGTGTGAGGAAAATCTCCTGGGTATGGATATATTGAAAAGATTGCATGCCCACATCTATTGCTCCCCTGATGGAGTTTATCTGACCATCCGGAATACCTCTATCCCCTCCGTTCAATGTTTTTCGAAAACGGACTCACTACCTCCTGAGCTTGCACAACTCCCAAAGGATCTTTGGGCCCTGGGGGACACTGACGTAGGATTCCTACAAATTCCCCCGGTGTCCATCACCCTGAAACAGAATGCCAAATTACCGAAGATCCCACAGTATAAAATAGCCCCCGCAGGGGAACGCGCTTTACTGGCCATTATTTCTGACTTGATTAGAACAGGGGTGGTGGAGGAAACTGCTTCTAATGTCTGTAACAGTCCCATTCTTCCGATTCTTAAACGAGCCCCTGTACCCCAATCCCCTGATTATGCTGATACCTATCGATTTGTGATTGATTTGCGAGAGATTAACAAGATTGTGGTACCCCAATATCCGGTGGTACCAGACATTAATTCCATTTTGACCATGATTCCTCCCACTGCAATATTTTTCTCGGTGATTGATTTAAAGAATGCCTTCTTTAGTATTCCCATACATCCAGATAGCAGACATTTGTTCGGTTTCTCATTGGGGGGCCGCAGCTTTAGATTCTGTCGCGCCCCCCAGGGGTATACCGAAAGCCCTAGTATCTACAGCCAAGCCCTAAAAAGAGTATTGGATTCCTTACAATTGCTGCCAGGTAATGTCCTATTGCAGTATGTTGACGACCTCCTTGTGGCCTCTGATACAGAACAGGGTTGCCGCGATGCTACGGTTACCCTGCTACGGCATTTGGCCACTCATGGTAACAAGGTGTCGCTCTCTAAATTTCAATATTGTCGACCGGAGGTGACCTATCTCGGTCATCTCCTGTCGAAGGAGGGAAGACGGTTGACTCCTGAGCGCATCGCAACCATAACTAACATGCCTGTTCCTCGCACGCAACGTGATGTCCGCGCTTTGCTTGGTATAACCTCCTACTGTCGCCAATGGATTGCTAACTATTCTCTCCTGACTAAACCTTTCTTGTATCTAACTACGAAGGATGTGCATGAACCTTTACCTTGGACTGATGAATGCCAGACTGCCTTTTCTGCTCTGAAAACTGCTCTTTGCTCTGCTCCTGTGCTTGGCACCCCTGACTACCGGAAACCTTTTGTGCTCTATGTGCATGAGGTGGACGGTTGTTCTCTTTCAGTGTTGATACAGGACTTTGGTGGTAAGCAAAGGCCTTGTGCATATTTCTCGGCGGTTTTGGATAATGTCGCCAGAGCACTTCCCAGTTGTCTGAGGGCTGCAGCGGCAGTGGCTGTAGCGATCAGACAATCGGAAGGGCTAGTCCTGAATACGGATCTGACAGTGATGGTGCCTCATGCTGTGGACGTATTATTGAACAGGACACAGACGCAGCACTTAACTAGTGCGCGTCTTACAGGGTACGAATTGACCCTGTTTGCACCTCATATAACGATCAAACGATGTGTTAACTTGAACCCTGCCACGCTGTTGCCCCTCCCTTCAGGGGATGGTGGACAAGACATACATGATTGTATTTTTCGAACTGAAGAAGAAACCAAGGGCCGGATAGATCTAACTGACACCCCACTATCTGATGCCCAAGGAGAATTGTATGTTGATGGGTCCTGTTTTAGATTACCGGATGGTACGACAGCTGCGGCTTATGCGATCACTACCCTGCAAACGGTAGTCGAGGCAGCCAAGATACCATACCTGTCTGCCCAGGCAGCCGAATTGGTTGCATTATTCAGGGCCTGCGAGTTGGGGAAAGGCTTGAAGCTAAATGTCTACACCGATAGCCAATATGCGTTCGGTGTAGCACATAGCTTCGGGAGGTTATGGGCGGAAAGAGGATTCTTGACATCACATGGCGAAAAGATAAAGAATGGGCCATTAGTTGACCGATTGCTGGCTGCATTAACGTTGCCTAAAACCCTGGCCATAGGGAAATGTAGTGCACACAAGGTTGTAGTGGATGATGTGGGGAGGGGAAATTCCTTTGCGGATAGGATCGCCAAGGAAACAGCCAGTCTGACACCATTTCCATGCTTGTAGTGACAAAAATGATAGAGGCAGGGGTTTTTAACAACACCATAGACAGTGTGAAAGAGCTACAAAAGGAGGTGACCCCGGAAGAACTGGCATACTGGCAAGAACAGGTGGGGAGGCTTGATGAGAATGGATGTTGGACTGACTTGTCAGAGAGGTGTAGATGGTTATTACCAAACGCATTCGTAAATGCAGTAGTAACTATGGCGCACGGACCTTCACATGTAGGAGTCCAGGGCATCTGTGCCACATTGGATCCTGTCTGGTATAATGTTAATATCCACAAGACAGCTAGGAACCTGGTTCAGCATTGCATGATTTGTCTCCAGCATAATCCTGGGGTTAGCATTCCCGTCTTGGCGGGTAGTTTTGCGCCTCCCACCCTGCCTTTTGAAGTACTTCAAATGGATTACATACAGCTAGAACGAGTTAATAATCTGAAATACGTGCTGGTGGTGATCTGTACTTTTAGTAAATGGGTGGAGGCGTATCCCACAAAGGAAAATACTGCCCTGGCAACCGCGAAAGCTCTGGTAAAGGAGTTTTTCCCTCGATATGGGTTGCCAAGGGTGATTTGGAGTGACAACGGGACACATTTCAATGCTGACTTGGTTAAGCATGTATGCAAGGGTTTGTCCATTCAGCAGAAGTTTCACGCAGCCCGACATCCTCAATCAGCAGGTCTAGTTGAAAAATATAATGGGATTCTGAAATTGAAACTGGCTAAACTTCAGGACACGACAGGATTAAAATGGCCTGATCTCCTGCCCCTGGCCCTGTTGTCCGTAAGAACTACTCCCCATTCCCGGAGCGGTATCTCCCCTCATGAGGTAATCTTTGGTAGACCTGCCAACGTGTGGGGAGTACCCCGGCCCAAATCCTTCAGGGACATCGACCATCCTATGTTGACTGATTATTTGTATGCTTTGACTAAAGATCTCCATTCCATTCATCAACAGATATCTGCCGTACTGCAGCCCCTGCCGGAGGGACCTGGACACAGCGTGGAACCTGGACAGTGGGTCTTGGTTCGGAACTATCAACGAAAATCGAGTTTGGATCCGCGCTGGTCCCGACCGTACCAGGTGCTCCTGGCAACACGAACGGCGGTGAAAGTTGAGGGTAAGCAGCGCTGGATCCATATCTCCCATCTTAAGCGAGTCCCTCTCCCATTGCCAAGGGAGCAGCTTGACCAGGAGGAAGGCCTGCCAAACCAGGGCGAACCCAGCACTAGGAAACGACTTTCCCTGGACACCCGTAGAGAAGTTGACGGGCGAGGGGAGAGTGCTGTGAGCCTGCAAGACCCTTTTTGCGACCACTCAATTACTCCGAGTGAGGCGTCTGGTCAGGAGCCCAGCTCCTCGTCTGATCCCATTGTGCCTGCTTTGTTTGTGAATCCTGACACCCCTGGTCGGGATCGATATCACCTGCGGCCCCGGAAATAGGGAATCCCAGGTCTAGCCTTGGCAAGTGAAGTTGGAAGCCTCGGCAAAGACCTGAGGATTGGTAGAACACTGGACTGAACTCGTTGAGAGCATGGAACTTTCAGTAAAGCTCTGTTCAGAACGAAGGTGGAGACATTGGTTGGACTGGTGGGGGCCCAGGTGGAGTTTCCTTTCAACAAGGGTTGCGTCAAGTGCGACCCCAATGCGAGAAGTTTTTCTTTTTTCTTTTTCTGAACAATAGGAGTCTGCCTGTGAGGCTCTATACGGACACAGGAAAGAAGCACCCTCCGGCAGGTCGGACTGCTCGTAGCCCTTTTCCCGAGATTATATTGGACTTTTAGTGAGAAAATGTACCCTTTTGCTCGTTTTGTCCCTGAAGAAGGACGGCCCATAGTACCCCGTACCATTCCCCCGCATTTGCCTATGTTCTGCTCATGGAGTTTGCGTGTTAAAATTGTTTTCATTTTTATATTGATTGTATCCTTTGTGCTATGCTTAGGTCTGTTTATATATCTAGAGTTTCGCCATCCTGTGCACACCTTGATAGTGTCTACCCCTGCTCCTAAGGAACATCATTTCCAGACTTTTGCCCCCCATTAGGAGAGACACCGACAGACATATGTACATAATGCTTTCATTGAGATGCTACACCAGACTCATAGTTCCACAAATGTTACTGATTGTTGGGTCTATGGTCTTCTCCCGTCAGTGATGCATAAGCAGGATTTGTTCATATCAATGCCCTTGTCTTATTTAGGTAGTTGCGAAGCCTGGTTTAAAATGTTATCCATG
Organism: Triturus cristatus; assembly: GCF_964204655.1. Lineage (NCBI taxonomy): Eukaryota > Metazoa > Chordata > Amphibia > Caudata > Salamandridae > Triturus > Triturus cristatus. The sequence goes on along the minus strand of NC_140594.1, from coordinate 238,294,676 downwards.
CTATATGAACACTACGCTATAGATGGACGTCGATTCTCAGAGAAGGATTACGCCTTGATTTTAGCCTATATAGAGACACACCAAGGTTTTACTCCTAATGCTGAGGGGACGGATGGTACCCTTGATCCTACCGCCTGTATGAACGTATACACTGATCATGAGAATGATACCTGGTTGAGGGATGAAGTGTTGGATTTCATGACCTTTAATTTTACTGAGTATTTCAAGTATTTCCAGGAGCGAAATGTCTCAGATGAGAAAATCATTCCGGTCCCGGTATTGAATATGTCCTCTTCCTTCTGCGTGCAGGGTACTGGACATCTATCCGTAGGTTATAGTAGATGTAATTACACTTATAAACTACAGACTTTCAGTAGTCCCCCAACACTCACCCCTCCCAATGTTTATTTCGTGTGCGGTGAAAATGCGTACACTTGGCTACCCAGGGGATGGGCAGGCCGATGTTACTTATCTTTTCTTTACCCACCGGTCTACATAGCTCCTTCCGATTATCACAAATCTCATTCCTTAAATCGGCGGAGCCTAAAAGCTGAAGCCGCCAGTAATGATGCCACTGACCAAACTGACACTCCAGCCCAACACTTCGTTGATATCATTAAAGGGGCGTTGCCCATATGGGGACCCATCCTCAACAGTAAAGAAGTTAGGAGGCTATCTAGAGTAGTGGAAGGGGTGGTCAATACTACTGCAGGAATATTAACTAATATCACAGTGGAGCTCCAGGCGACCCGGCTTGTGACCCTCCAAAATCGTCTTTGTTTAGATGTTATTCTAGCTGATCGCGGAGGAGCTTGTAGAGTCATCGGCAGCTCCTGTTGTGTATATATACCTGACTCCGCCCCTTCTGTCCATTTAGCCATTCAGAAACTACATCGGCTAGCTTCAGAAATTCACACCGAGACTGGTACTTGGTCTTTGTCTGGGTGGTTTTGGGATTTGGTGACCACCTGGGGATGGAAGTTATTTATGATTCTTTTAGGAATGGTGGGGTTCATTTTCACCTGCTGTCTTTGTCTACAGTGCGGGCCTGCTTGCTGTGCATACTGTGCCGCTCAAGTTCGCCGATCCATCCCTAGGCCCGAGCCCGTCCAAACCAGAATAGATACCCAGCGGGCTCAGAAGGAGACGCACGACTTAATGCAGATTGATGAGGGTATTTTCGAAGACTGACCCCGTTATTAGCTATGCTGCGCTAAAAGGGCCGTTCTGAGGTATTCAAGATATGATTAGCGCAGTATATCTAATGATAGTTTACCTCGTTATGGTGTATTAAACGGCTCGAGATCTCCGATTATGTTTAGTACGACAAAAAGGGCAGAGAAACCGAACCGCCTCCATCTTGGATTGCGGCTCTCTCTCTCACTTGGGAGTCACGTGGTCTTTTCCGCACACCCTCTGCTTTCCCCTTTCCTTGCATTTAATTAGGAGACAGGCTGAGTTGCTGAGAAGCAAGGTCACATCTGCTAAAAGGGAGTATCAGGCGAATTCCTCTAGGCCTGGGACGAGAAGGGAGTTACCCTTTCGACCTTCTCTGTAAAGATAGTAACCCTTTGTAAGTATAACCGAAACTAGAAATGGGCATGAGCTCATTAGGGGCGCCAGGACTAACTGGTACTTTTCCACATATATGGTTTTGTATGCTGTACTGATAATGTATAAAAGTGTGTTACTGTCAAGGAGCCAGCAGTCTTCCTCGGCGCACCTGATGGGTGAGGATCGACGAGGCTCCTCTATATAGAGTTCTGTGGTGGCTAATAAACGTTTGAACCTTCCACGTTGCCAACTGCTCCTTCTTACCTAATATTGCGGGCCAATGGTAAGTGTGGCCCTTAGAATAATTATTTGGACACAACAGGTATGTCCGGAGGTGGGTCAAGCAAGGCCTTCTCCAGATTGGTTATGTACATTTAGAATATAGTTTCACTCTTAAATAGTTTAACTCAATTTATGGGAAGCCTAGACCTCAAAACAAATTTCCAGAAAACGTTTGTTATGATTATTGTGAATTTATTTTTCAATAAGCGGACCGTTTGTATTAATAAGGTCAGTATCTCGGTTGTCCCTACTTTTAGCTACCTGGGAGTTATGTTTGAGAATAAGGGTACCTGGACTTCACTGGTCACAATCAAATCACATCACTTACTTGGTAATTTTGGGGCAGTCTCTAGGTTTACTGCTTCAGGCTCGGTTTCCTTCATGAAAGCAATGTGCACTTTCCATAGTACCAAAGCTGGACCATCTGCTACCTATGGGGGAAATATTTGGGGGGTATTAATGGGTGGGAAAAGTGCATACTATGGAGAAGGGTATTTTGAGGTGCATACTTTTGGTTTTCACACCTGCTTCCATCTCTCATAGCGAGTTAGTCCTGTCTTTGAGGTTATTATAAAGGCAGAGCCTGTTCTGCTGATCTGGACAAAGTCTGAAGAGGCACTGAATTGAGATGTCGTATTTCATTGCCTCTACCTCGAAAACTCGCTTGAGATACCATGGATGAGTTACATCAGGAAAGTGCATTCATCTTTAAATACTCCTTTTATCCCTATTGAGGAGTGTTTCAACTTTGATTGCTCGAAAGTAGAAATAAAGGACAGATTAAGTGGGGTGGTGTGGGCTGCGAGGGATCGACACGGCCTCTTGAAGAGCTCGGTTGCCTCACATTTATCATTTCAGTCAGTGTGCAGCATGCAGCCATATCTGAGCCACATTTATCTAATCACCATAGGTACATTTTAAACAGGTTTTGCCTTAATTTAGAAAATTTGATGGTGGCTTACCAGTTGAGAGGCCAATGGAACAAAGAAAGGTGGGTTGTCCTTGTGATTGACAAACTGTTCAATGAAGAAGGCACTTTGTACTTTGTTACTTTGTAACTCGTATGTCTTTTCACTGTCCCATCGACCTGCCCTGGATTTAGTTATATTTGAGGGAAGTGGCGGGTCTTCATTACCACTAATATGGCCAACCATTAGATAGGTTTTTGTTTCAAGGTTTAGATGGCCTGTGCTCCTATCCTCAAATGTTTAATGAATTAGCTATAGGGTGCGTGTATCGAGACCTGTGAGTCTGTTTCCAATTTTAATTTTAATATATTAACTGCGATTTTAATTGTGCACTCTGTTTTAATTTCATTGTTAATATGTTAACTATGCTGTTTTACTGTGTACTTTTATGGTTCTCTATGTGGAATCCAAATAAAGAATAAAGAAAGATTCATATATGTTGCTCTTCACCCAGATGATGATTTAAGGGATCAAACACATAACCATATATTGCCTTATTGTACAAGATGTGCTGAACCCTGAAACACCTTCTTTGAGGAAGGCAGGGAAGTAAGATCACCTCAGCATCACATAATAAACCATGAAAACAGAATAACCAGTAAGGTGGAAACATAAATAATAGCCTATATTGTAAATTGGAATATCGACTTATAATGGTCATGATGTAAGGAACATCAGTAACCACTCTATATCTTCAAAGTAAGATAAATTATGCATGGTATCAAAGTGCATAAGATCAACTAAATTGCCATTCTCCGTCTTTAATGAAATAAGTACTAGGTACATCCAGAAAGTCAGTACCCAACCCTGGGTTGACTTTGTATACCTATCTGTTAAGGCACTTGAGTGCTGGATACAGGGTAACAAGGTAAGTACCTATGAGGGGTCTATACAGTTTGGTCACGAAGGAGCACATAATGGTAAGTTGTCCCTCAGAGAAATTACAACAGTTGCTAGTTAGTCCCAGGTAGCTGAGTGAGACAGCAAATGAGTGGATTCACACCAGAGTGACCAAGATGAACCAGGGAGGTGATCAGAAGAAATTAGTACAGGTACCCTCCAAGGGAAAGCCCTGGGCAACTGTTCTAAATTTAGGCCATGTAGCAACAAGGCCCATTTTCTTACATTGTACTTTTTCTGCACAATAACATTATTTGCTGTGACCTTTGCAAGTACATATTCGTGTGCGAGACAATGTTGGATTAGTTTCTCTGAATCCACTTCTGTTTACACATATGGCTTTGCGCAACATTATCATGATGCCCTGAACACCCTGTACAAGGCCTTTACGCACAATGTACAAATGTTGTACTATCTTCATCCACGGGGTGACGGGGCTGTGTACATATCCACAACAATGCTAATCTGCATATACATCGCAAGGATGCTTTTTATTATAAACAAAGAAGCATTTCCAGGGTTTGGCAAAGGAGGCACTTCAGCTGCCACCGGAGATCCCTGCATGCTGAGATTTCACCAAGCAGCGGTCTGACATCTCCTTGATGCGTGTCCAGTTTGTGACCAGGAGGGGGGTCCTACATTCTTTCCCACCAATTAATGCGGTTGGATCATCCTGTGAGGGAATTCTTGGCTCGACACCTACATGCAGTCTAAACATACAAAGAGTAGGGGTTGCATAGTAGGATTACACCTAATTACTACTGTGTATTATATGTCTACATATATACACTGTCTTAGCACCATGGTGGAACTATATCTGCAATTTACTCTTTTGGTGCTTGTAATCACTTCCATCTGCTTCTTTCTACTGAAGATTGCATCACATGTATTCTATATAAGAATAATGTTGGTTCAGCCGCGGCACGTGCAGGAAAGAGCGGTGGGACCGGGTGGGAGGATTTCGACAGACGACGATGATGGAAAATTAATTATTTATTTAATTTTCCCTCATGGTCGTCTGTCAAACCCCCACCCAACCCGGCTACACTGCTCTTACCTGCAATGGCTGCGGCTGCGTTGGTTCAATATATATATTGAAAAAGTCCCACTGTGAATGCTCTCTATATTTCTCTGAGAACAAATAAGCACAAGCGACTGAGCAAAAGGGTTCTAGATCTGTTACCACGATCCCAGAGGGGTCAAGGTTGTCATGTCCTCTGGTTTCCAGAAACCGATCGGTCTCTGTTTGGGTTAGGAGGGCTTGTGGTGGCACAGCGAGCTAGCTGGTGTCTAGGCCAACATATTCTTTATTTTGTCCAACAAAAGTGCAGATCCTATGGATTAGTAGGAACTACACAACGCAATCAAGTTAAAAGACAAAAAGAGTCCTCAAAAGGTCTCCAAACATCAGCCCAGAGAGAGGGTTCCAGAGCCATTCCACCTAAAAGAGGAAGGGGTATCAGTAAAAGTGTTTTGACCTTGCAAAGGTGGGGGTGTTTTGATTTCTTGCAGCCATGATATCGAAGGGGAAATGCAGTCTGCTCAAAGAAGTCCCCCACTGGTGGGCAGTCCAAGAGGATTTCTAGTGTAGGTTTGGGGGTGGATGTGTCCAGAGATGGAGAAAGAGAATGCAGAGGGGACCTTAGTGTCCGTGGGTGGGGTAAAAGTTGCAACCCTTGCAGCCTTGCCTCCAGTCCAAGCATGGAGAAGTACAGACAAAGGCTTAAGATCAATGGGACTGAGGTTGAGGCTCTGATGGATACAGGATCTAGTGTGACAATGATAGTGGAAAAACTGTTTTCCCCTAAGCCGGTCCTACCTGGTGTATTTCACCAGGTTACCTCCTATGCAGAAAGCAAAGCCAAGCTCCATCCCATGGCAATGGTGAGCTTGGAATTTGGCGGTGTAACTGATCTTAAGAAGATAGTTGTGTCCTTTGCCCTCCCAGTAGAGTGTCTTCTGGGAAATGATCTGAAGCTTCTGAGTGGTCAGGGGTGGAAAAGTAGGTCCATGTTGAGATGCTGAACCTCGCTCAGTGGCTTTGTGTTGTGATGAGGGCACAGGCTGCACGTCAGGAGAGTAATGAACACTAGGACCCTGGAACAATGGCCCAAGCCTCCAAGAGAAGGGGCAAAGGGTCTGGTGATCCTGTCCAAATAGCTCTAGAGTTGCAAGAGGAACCCAACCCTGAAGGGGAGGATCTGGCCTCGGGGAATGGATTCCACCCTTACAAAATCTGTCTGACTTGTCAGAGATGTAGGAGCCGGTGGACCCTCAAGAGAGCCAAAGGTACTGTTCGACTCTTTAGGGCCAGGCATGAGAAGGGTGATGTCAGTGGTTTCCACAGAGTTAATTCAGAGGATGGAGTCCTCTATACTGAGGCTAAGGACCCAGAACCAGGGGCAACCAAAGCCAGTGGTCCCCCAAACGTATAGAGAGTTCCTCCTCACATTGGCTCTTAGCCAGATATTAGGGACAGACCAAGACCTGGAGCAGGCTGTTAAACCATTTCTATTTCCCCCTCATGTCTTGCAAGGTAAAGGAGTTTTGCAACCCCTTTGTCACCTGTGAACCCAGTGGCAAGACAGGGCTCAAGCCAAAGGCTCCCTTGATACCACTGCCAGCAGTTAGGACTCCCATTGAGATGTTGGGGATTGACAATGTTGGGTCCCTTAAACTCATCAACTGTCTCTGGGAACAGATATGTCTTGGTGGTAGTGGATCATGCAACCAGATACCCAGACACATTAGGAGGGTCACTGCTCCCACAGTGGCCAGAGCTCTACTTGACATCTTCAACTGAGTGGGCTTTTGAAAGGAGGTTAGTTTCCGACAGGGGATCTAACTTTATGTCCGCCTATCTGAAGGGGATGGTGGATAAAGGCGGTGTTACTTCACCACCCCATACCATCCCCAGACCAATGATCTGGTGGAAAGTTTCAATAAGACCCGGAAGAGCATTATCATGGGCTTAACTGAAAAGCTCAGGAGCAGATGGAATGTTCTACTTCCATGCCTGCTGTTTGCTTACAGAGGTGCCACAGAAAAGGTAGGGTTTTAGTCTTTTTGAGTTAGTTTGGCCACACTGTAAAAGGGCTATTGTGCTTGGTTAGAGAAATTTGGGAAAAGCGTCTCAAAGGGCCTGAACAATTTGTGCTAGACTATGTGCCAGGTCCGAAGTACCACATGGCAGAGTACGAGTAAAGCAAGCATCAACCTGGAGGTAAGCCATGAGTTTATTAAGCTTTGGTATGACTACAAAGCTACTATGCCTGAGTACCATCTAAGACAGTTGGTGTGGGTGTTGAAGCCTGTGGCTCCCAGGGCCTCCCTGGACAGGTGAACTGGCCCCTTCCCTATTCTTGAGAAAAAGGGTGAGGTCTCATACTTTGTGGACCTTGGCACCCCAGGAGTCCCGCCAATGTACTCCATGTCAATAGATGGAGACCCCACCAAGACATGGCCTACGGGACCATGCTGATGATCACTTATGAAGCAGGGGAGGAGGAGAGTGAGCCTCTGCCAGACCTCCTCTCCGCCAATGCGCATGATGGATCAGTGGAGGGAGTAGTGTTATCTCCCAAATTGACAGACATTGACATTGGTGAATGCCTACATGTCAAAAACAAGTTGTACAGGTTGTCTGACCAGGTCAAAGCCAGCATTAAGGCTAAAGTAGCCAAAATACTGGAGGTGAGGGTAATTGAGACCTCTGACAGTTCAAGGGCCTTTCCAATGGTTCTCCTGCCCAGGGAAAATAAATAATTAAGGTTTTGTGTGGACAACAGAGATTTGAATGCAGTCATCAAGACTGACACTCATCCCATACTTGAAGCGGATGAGGCCATTGACTGGTTGGGGCCTGCAAAGTACCAGAGTAAATTTGATTTGACCTCAGGTTACAAACCAATAACCCAAGTCCATAAGAACGAGAGGAGTCAGCAATTTCCAACTCAGAGAGCCACTTTAAATTCAAGTTGACGCCTTTTGGCTTGAAGAATTCTCCTGTCACCTTCTAAAAGTTGGAAATTAGAGTCCTGTTTGTGACTGGAAACTTTCAGTAAAATGTATCTGGATGTAATGGATGTATGCAGTTCCACCTAGGAGGAGCTCTAGGTCCACCTGAGGAAATTACCTCAGGCCCTGCAGAGGGTGGGCCTGTATATCAAGAGAAGAAAATTCCAGAAAGTGGAAGGTTCGGTAGTGTACCTGGGCCACCTTGTAGGTGGAAGCTATGTACAACTTCTCCAGCCTAAGATCCCAACCATCCTGAACTGAGAAGCTCCGAAGACCCAGACACAGGTCAGGGCCTTTCTTCCCCTGACTGGGTACAACAGGAGGTTTGTGAAGAACTGTTGGCCAATTTTGGCTCGCCTGACAGATCTTACCTCAAAGAAGCAGCCCAAAATGTTTTTTTCGACCTCCAGAGTGTCAGAAGGCCTTTGATACTCTGAAATGGGCTATGTGTTCAGCACCAGTTTTACTAACCCCTGACTACAATAAGGAGTTTGTGGTACAAACAGATGCAAAAAGAGCAATTGATGGACAGAATGCAGAACAATGTCATACATTAACCCCAGTACAGAGATCTGGGACTAAATCCATCGTTTTTTTGCTCACCATGCCATTCCAGTTTGGACCCAGTCATATGCAAATCAGTCTTGACCCTGCGCCCATGGGAACAGTCCAGCCCAAACTGCCAGGCCAGGTCTTCCCTGGACTGTAAACAAGCATCCTAGGACCGGTTTCAGGCTTTCAGCCCTCATCAGCCAGGATAGATTGACTCCAGTGGCATGGAGAGCACGAGACACACGTCTGGGCATACCCGTCCCACTCGGGGTGACAAATGCAAAAAGAAGAATTGATGGACAGAATGCAGAACAATGTCATATATTCACCCCAGTACAGGGATCTGGGTCTAAATCCATCGTTTTTTGCTCACCATGCCATTCCAGTTTGGACCCAGCCATTTGCAAATCAGTCTTGACCCTGCGCCCATGGGAACAGTCCAGCCCGAATTGCCAGGCCAGGTCCTCCCTGGACTAGAAACAAGCATCCTATGACCGGTTTCAGGCTTTCAGCCCTCGTCAAGCAGGATAGCTTGACTCCAGTGGCATGGAGAGCATGGGACCCACGTCTGGGCTTACCCGTCCCACTCGGGATGACAAATGCAAAAATAACAATTGATGGACAGAATGCATAACAATTTCATACATTCACCCCAGTGCAGAGATCTGGGCCTAATTCCATCGTTTTTTTGCTCACCATGACATTCCAGTTTGGACCCAGCCATTTTCAAATCAGTCTTGACCATGCGCCCATGGGAACAGTCCAGCCCGAATTGCCAGGCCAGGTCCTCCCTGGACTAGAAACAAGCATCCTATGACCGGTTTGGGCTTTCAGCCCTCATCAGCCAGGATAGCTTGACTCCAGTGGCATGGAGAGCACGGGACCCACGTCTGGGCTTACCCGTCCCACTCGGGGTGACAAATGCAAAAAGAACAATTGATGGACAGAATGCATAACAATTTCATACAGTAACCCCAGTACAGAGATCTGGGCCTAAATCCATCTTTTTTTGCTCACCATGACATTCCAGTTTGGACCTAGCCATATGCAAATCAGTCTTGACCCTGTGCCCATGGGAACAGTCCAGCCCGAACTGCCAGGCCAGGTCCTCCCTGGACTGGAAACAAGCATCCTAGGACCAGTTTCGGGCTTTCAGCCCTTATCTGCCAGGATAGCTGGACTCCAGTGGCATGGAGAGCACGGGACTCACGTCTGAGCACACCCCTCCCACTCGGGGTGACAAATGCAAAAAGAACAATTAATGGACTGAATGCAGAACAATGTCATACATTCAACCCAGTACAGAGATCTAGGCCTAAATCCATTGTTTTATAGCTCACCATGCAAATCACGTATTGATTTTTATTATTGCATGCCTGCGAATGCTGATTTCTAGCCCACACCACCTCCCCTGAGTACGCCTTGGACTGCTCTGCTTAGCTACCCTGAGAGAGTCAATGGGGTGCTTGGTTCCTAGTAAGGGGAAATTGTGGCCCAATTACTTGTGCATGCCACACACCTAATTTAATTTTCACAATGACTGAAACATAGTTGAAGAATAGAGATGATGTAATTTACCACAGGTGGAAAAAAAAAAATCTCTTCTGATCTGTCTTCTGAGGGGGTGAACGGTTATAATCCAGGCAGTCTCTAGTGATGGTGTTTAGGAACACAAGATGTCAAAGAATATGTTTCATTTTCATGTATGCTGAGGGAGTATATGTTCTAAACCAAACAAACACAGTTGAGGAGGGGTGAGATGAAGAAGAGCTTGAAAAATTAGCTCCTTGGTAGAGAGGTTCACAATCCAAAAACTGATTTAAAAAAAGCTTGATTGCACATTTTTGCTCTCCACAAAAGCATGACATGGCAAGGGACTCTGCATTAGAACTTTTCCATGTAACTGTAGCGTGAAAATGCAAGCACATTTAGGACAACAAACGTCGTCTCTCTTTTCTATGGCTCTATACTATTCTCTTTACATTACAGTGAGTTGCTAAAATATGTAGACTTAATAATAATTTCTCAAAAAATGCCACCAAAATGTTGCATAAAAAAATTATGCAAGTATTGAAGATTCTTTCTTTTGCCAGCGTTCTTAAAACTGTGTTTTCACCTAAGTGGTCCTAGCATAGTTACATTTATTTGCATTTGTAACCTAAATTCACACTCATTTAGGGGCATATCAGCAACAACCGGCGATAATTATCGCTAAGCGCACTTAGTGCTAGGATACTTATCGCCGGCTAACGTGGATTTTTATCGCTGAGATAGCGTGCTATTAGCAACGCTTATCTCAAAAGCGATAAAAATCCTAGAGCTAACTGCCAAACGTGAGATTATCGCTGGAACCCCAGCGATAATCTCACGAAGTTTGGCGTTAGCTTGATGATAGGGCCTCACATACTTAGCCATGATATCCACCTTCCATAGGATATCATGGCTAAGTCAGTCCTGAAGCAGGTGTAAGGAAAGTAGCAATAACAGGGGTTATTGCTACTTTTCTTGCCGCTATGCTTCATAGCGTGGAGCTTGACGATAGGAGAAATGTCGCTTAGCGACATTTCTCCAGTCATGTCAGGTCAGGAACGCCCACTTTGCATCTCATTAGAGATGCAAAGCTGGGCGTTCAGAAAACAGTCGCTAATGCAAGGTTTCACGTGATAGCGTGACCTTGCTAATTAGGCGATAAAACTATCGCCGCTTTTCGCCCAAAAACGGACGCAAAAGCGGCAATAATTTTATATCGCCTCGTTGCTGATATGCCCCTTAGTAATTCTATCTAAACTGACAAAAGCATGGACTGTCCATGATTTCTAACACAGGGCCCCTAAGAAAAATCTAAGAAATCCCAGCTTTGGCGTTCGTGGTCACCATGAGTATTACTGTGCAGCACTTTCATGTGGGAGTCCTTGCACTGTGGTATTGCCCTCAGACAGTGTACGACGAGAAACCTGCTGTGACCCCTTCCTCTTCATCTCCTCTCATCTAGGCTGTAACTTCACTGACTTTTCAACTCAAGGTAGATGAAAGGTTTGACAGGTTCTGTGCTGCCTGGCACCGGTGATTTCCCATCACACTGATGAAAGCTCCAAGGCACATTTGAAATGGGAAGGGCAAGGAAGAGTTGACAACAGGCTCCCTTCAGATGGCGGCTCTTGAAATACAAGCATTGCAATTTCATGACAGAAACACATATGTAAAATGTTCGAGGCATTTCAGCTGCTATCTGGATAGTCAAAATATTAAGTTTTCAAATCGTCTGTTTCTTTCATGATTGTTTTGATTTTTGCGAGCACATCTTTTTCTATTTTTTTCAAACAAAGATATATAAAGAAATGCATCGCACTGTGTTTTTAACTTTTGCTTCTTATTATCACTTCAAATATTTCATGATTATGAAAAGACACCCCATCACAATGAAATATGCCTAAAGAAGCTAGCATAGCGAGTAGGACCCACTTCTAAGAGGGTTCACGGGGTTTTCCACAAGAAAATGTTCAAAAAAGTAAAATCAAATAATGCATTTTAAAGTAGATTTTTAACATACATTTGATTTTTTTTTTTAAAGCATAAGTTTCGAACGTACACCCATTATTATTCAAAAACTTTCATGTTGTGTCAAACCAAAGATGCATTTTGCTCTCCACGACTTGACACCATTCTTTCCAAAATGTGCTATGGGTTTCCCTCCCATATGGTATTAGTTATTTTTCTGTGCCAGCATTAACATTTTATCATGGGCGCTTTCCTTATGCCAAAAAGTACCTTCAATAGGTGAGTGTCCGAATGTTGCCATTGATGCCGTCCATGTACCATGGAGACATGTCCAAAATCTACTGCTAGTATTTGAAGGACAGCACTTTGTCGTGGTCACCTGAATCCTCTTCATATGTCATTGTCCCCCCCCATATGCCAAGAATTACTTGCTGTGAGAAATTCAGTTGTTGGTTGATAGGGGTGCGAACTCTGGTCAAGCAAAAACCACAATCCTTGTCAGGATAAAGCATAAGCCAACCCTAAATTAATCCTGTGCTCAACCCAATGGTAGCTTGGCTCATAGCTCAATTAGAGGAAATGTGTAAAGTATTTGTACAACACTTCGAACAGTAATAAAGTGAAAACACCACAGAAGAAGGATCCCACACCAAGTTACAAAAATAGATCTTTCTTTAATAAATAAAACAAGACAAAAACAACAAAGATTCAATCAGTAGAACTAGAGATATTCAAATTCAAAGATTTCAGTGAAAAGAGCTCCAAAAAGCACAAAGCGTCAACTATGGATATCTGGGTGCTCTGGAACGAAACAAAGTCACAAATTCAGGACGATGGGGAGAGGGCTCGATAAACAAAGTACCTTTATTCCTGCTTTGCAGAGCCTTGCAAGGACCCGCGTCAAAGAATCGGCACACAGTCGAACTGATGTGCGCCAGGAGGCGATGCGAGGGCCTGTGTCATCACCGAGGATCCCATTGATGGGGCTTGCGATGTGAAGTCTAACATCAAGGATGTGGTTTGCAGTCGGGACGATGCATTGGTGCCAAGGAACTGAGAGGCTGCGATGCTGAGTGCGGCATCGTCGTCGAGGCTGCCGTCGATCATGGATGCCAGCACCTGTGTCAAGGATGCATCGCGCAGTGACAGTTCCAAAGATGTGCGGGATGTGGCAACGATGTGGATTGTTCCGATGGATCCAATCCAAACAGCAGCTGAGATGCATCAGTTCTGCCCGGGGTTGTGCCACGAAGTAGTGGAGATGTGTTGGCTCTGCTGGATCTACAGGGGTGGGCAGAGCACATTAAGCCCACCTCCAAGGGTCCAGAACTGTTGTGGCACCACTTGGTAGGGTACACTCACAGATGGCGAAGTTCAGGCGCAAGTGCAAGTTTATTGGAAGCCTGTTACATCACTGAGGCATCCGATCAGGAGGCCAGCCAACTAGCCTAAGGAGTCATTCTGCGTTCTGGGTTCAAAAGATGCAGGTTCAGCCCTTCTCACCTAGTTAAAAGGGCAGCAGAGAGCAGGTTAGCACAGCAGGGCAGCAGTCTTTAAGAGCTGCAGGCCAGCCAGCGGAGTGACAATCCTTTCAGCAGCACAGCAGTCCTTCTTTCTGGCAATATCAAAATACAAGTATCCACAGTTCAAGAAGTGTACAGAAGTGGTGGTCTCTGAAGTCCAGTATTTATACCCAGTTGTGCCTCTGAAATAGGGAGAAGCTTCTAGAGGCATGCCTTTGCAGTGCACAGGTGTTCTGCCTTCCTGGCTCCAGATGTAATATAGTGAGGTATGCAGCCCGCTGTGTGGAGACAGAACACAGCCAATCCAAGTGTAAGTGGGGTTGGGCCCAGATCCACCCTGTCGTACTTTAAAATTTGGAACCGCGTAGGAGGCAGGGCCCTACCCCTGTCTATCCCGGTATTAGCGAACCGCGAATGGTCAATGCGGTATGTACAAGTGCTTTGTGTAACGTTTTAGCTATGAATGCACTATGTATACGTTATTATACATTGACTCCGTGGGTTCCATTTTGTAGCCGTGGCCTTCTTATGGTTGCCCTCACATAGGCTATGTAGCATGAAGCGAAAACGGGCCTTTTAGAGCACATGTGCCTTTCTTTGACTTTTCTGTGACCTGGGCAGCTTGGCTCCGCCACCCCAGGTCAAACTGGTCTCACGAGTTCCCCATCCTCTGGCCACCTGTGATTAGCATCAGGGCTTGACACACCATAAAGTCTTTTCATCCTACACAAGCCTCCGGCTAATCTCTTTCACACCTGACTGTTCCTGCTTTATGGCTTGTTTCCCAAAACAGGAGATGCTCATGTTTATTGGGGCCTATCGATATCTGATGTGGGATCTGAGCCTTGCTGGGTAAATAATTACGGGCTGGCTTAACTGGAATGTGGGATGGTCATCATGACTCTGCCTTTTCGTTTGCAATGTATACATGTGAATGACCAACTGCAAGAGAAGGGCGGTGTTGCCCAGAGCGTAACATTTTCCATAAAAGAGGAGACTGGTTTCTGTTCTGGAGACTGCCTCATTCAGTTGCTAAGGCTTCTGTGCGACGTAGTCTCACTCATTTGAGTTTAATAAAGATGTCTTTTCATATTTCAGCTTCTGTTGCCAAGTTCTTTGTTATATTATCAAGATATGCAGAATTCTATAATACCACATCAGGAAGTACTCAAAGTCATAGGGTGCTACCCCTGGCACCTCTGTGGTCTCAAAAAAATTGAGTACTTCAGTTGGCGCCCACCAGCGCGGCCTCATCAGAGAATTGACTGTCTGTGGGAGTGATCTTGTCAGGAGACTGAAATCTACTGAGGAGGACTGAACGGGATTCTACCAAGAAGGTACTCTGTGCACAGGGATTCTGGAGATTCTTTGATTATGTAGCCCAGTATATTTTTGCTCTTCCTGATTTTGATCCTCCACATGATGTCACTCAAAAGGTGAGAAAAAGAACCCTTTTGGCGTGAGTATTATAGAAGACGTTTGGTCATGTAGAACTTGGCAATTAGAATTTGGATAACCTTTTGATTATTAAGAATAAGAATTAAGTATAAGTGGGTCGCTCCCAGTCCTTTGGTTCTTTGGGTCTTTAATTTGGTTATCGCAATTACCAAAGCCGAGAGGTTGGTTTCTTGGTTTCTGATTTGGTTATTGCAATTACCAAAACCGAGGGTCTCGCATATTTGCGAGTGTATTGGAAGAGATAACCCCTTGAAGTTTGAAGCTAGATTAGTGAGCTATAAGATGCCTGATCTTAGCAAATTTGGAAATGTAGCTTTTGGTTTGTATAGGTTTGGATATGCGAATTGCAATTTGCGTAGGCAGGTAATGAGGAGATATTTCTCCATTTGGTTTTGATTATAATACTTGCGTTTTCCGCAGTATTTTTGGCATGCCTGTTTGTAAGCTCACATGGAAAAATGTGTTGCTTTTTGTTTTGAAAGGTACCATAGTGTGGGAAATATCTAAATAGGTTAAATTTAAAAACATATTTCTTCCTTGGTGATTTTGTATCCCCAGGGAATTAAAATATGACATAATACAAAACAAGGATCCTTCGTTCTGCGCAGTTTCATGAATGAAGATATGCAGAACGATTTTGTGTGGTGTTCTGCTAGGCAAAGCTAGGGAATTGAGCGCATTCACTACTTCTTGGACATGCATCTGTCTGTGGGGCTGTTTATGCAGCCTTTTGGAACACTATTGAAAAGCGTTGCTTGTAAATATGACCTACAACTAGCATTTGCAAGTGGTTTGTTTCAAGTATAGTCTGTGAGCTGTTCTTTCTTTCTGTCATGCGTATTGATTTGTAAGTCAACTGTGTGTTTAAATATCTGTGTTTTTTTTTCATTAGTGCAACTTCTGTAAGTAAATTGCGACAGCGCTATTTATGAAAAATGGCTAAAGCGCGCTGTATTGTCTGTTTAACCCCTTTCTGTTTATGTCTGAAATGAGCTCAATATGTGTTTGTGGGTCTTCTGATGTTTCCAGTCTGTTAAGTAAAGTGTTGGTTAATTTATATCAAGTAGAAACTTAAAAAAGAAATCCAGAAACGAACCATGTGACGTGCTAAAATAGCTATATGGTGCTCTTTAATTTATAGAATGAGCAATTGTGCACATATACAAAACTGCCGTTAAATGCTTAAAGGATAAAATTAGAAACACATTCAATAGATATAAATCAGGCCCCAAAAACGAAATTATCTATTTTTGCAAAAGTAAATAAATTTACAGCATTTTCCTTAGATGCATTGTATTAGATGTTCACAGGCAAACTTTTCAGCTGCAGTATATTTGATAGAAATGTTCATTCAGCCAGCACCTTCCCAGTTGAACACGGGTGGAATTTTGCAGAACCGTCCTTTTAAATGAAAGTGGCGCAAAAATGTGACGCGTTTCAAGTTGGGCTTATGCGCTTAGACGTGTGAGTTAATGTGTCCAAAATGATAGGCAAGAGATGCAGCTTGTTTTTTTATACATGGAATTATCACAAAAACGAATAATTGGGATTTTTAAAAAAAGAAAATTATTGATCATGGAAAAATTATTTTAAAAAAATAAGTGCTTTTCAAAATCGTTTTTTGATATTTATAAAGCTTAATACTCATACTATGACCTCCTAGCATTAAAATTTGATTTAAGTTGTGTTGCATCACTAAAATGACAAGCATTCGCGTGTACAATTTTCCCTTGGCGCAGGCGCAAACAAGCCCATTTCTATAAAGTATGTTATTATTTCCAATGCCTGACTCATGGGTAATGTAATAAACATTCTGGTAATGCATATTATGCAAAAAAATTGTAGGATATTAATTTTTTAATGCCAAAAGAATGAAAGTCGAATTTGGGTAGAAAACACTGTTTGAACTGCATTTTCTTCCATTCAGAGTACTTTTTAAAGTGTCTCAGACTTCAGTAAATGCATACGTTTAGGTTTGATATATATTTACAGGTTGTGCCTTCTTATGATTCAATGAGTCAATGTGCCAGTACAAAGGCTTGTTTTAATATCAGGGTTGAAGGTTCTAACTTTAGCTGTGTCTGTCACGATACTACTGAACACGCTATGAAAAACAGGACCTTTTTTAAAACTTGGAGAAATTAAATAAAATATGGTGTCGCAACCCGCAACTATTTGATGTTAATAAAAAACGGCCTTAATGGAGTTAGCACCCACATAGGGAAAGAGAAATGGAGAATTCTTTTTTGATGAATGAAAAAGAGGATGTTTGTGAGCAGGTACGTGATGAAGTCAGTAATGATAGAGGGGTGGAGAAATGTAGAATTACGGTTAAGGAGAAGAACAATTGGGAAAATAGAATGCCGTGGAGGGAAGAGAGATGATGAAGGGGAGTAATAAAGACATGAAGAGTAGCGTGAGGAAGGTTGTATTGACGAAGGGAATAAAGAGGAATGTGGTATCGGTTTGAGTAAGTGGGAGGGGAAAGATGAGATTGTAAGTTCTAGCAGTAGGGGTGAAAATATTGTAATTACCTAACGGGAGGCACTGAGTTTCATATGCTAATATGAAAGCGACGAACAGAGCTTGAATAAAGGCAAGTGACTAAATGATGAAGAAAATATCAAACCTCATTGCGAATGCAATTCGCAGTGCCAGTGGACTGGGGCAGAAAGCGGTCCCAATAGCTGGAGTTCAGTCTAACTCTAGCTGGGCCTACTGAGACGTTCATTCATTTAAGGTTGTTGAAATGTGTACCATTACATAGGATTGTAACAAGGATTTATTCTAAAAAGTGGTATGTGTGTTATTAAGTTTTGTGAATTATTCACAGTAAATGTAGTTTAATAATATGGGAATAGCATAGCGCCTAAAAAGGAGAAATTATTTTTCAAAATAGAGCGAATTATTGCAAGTTAGGAGGAATTAGGAAGGCCTTCTGGCTTTGACGAATTCAGAGTGTCAGAAGCTGGGGGTTGGGAGAGCTGCAGAGGCTGGCTCGGTCACGCTGCTGAGATGCTATCTTCCCCGTAAACAATGGAGTTGACATTTATGACCTTTTAAATTAGGGCCTTGCCTCTGTGGAATGCAGAATGACCTTGCTACACGGGCCTCTAAAGGTGGGGTTTCTGGTTTCTCCATAGCATCACTAAAACTAAAGAACTCAATTCCAAAGGGAAAATATAGCAAAGGGGGTTTCTTTGAAAGTCCAAACATCATGTTAAATGCTTTGCAGATACATTGGTGCTCTAAAAAAAAAAATAGAATGATGCCTGCTATAGTTGCCCTTCTTTAACAGAAAACGAAGTGTTGCACTAAGTCTTAGACAGAAAATGAGATTCTAAATTTTTTTTAACGCTACATGCCTAAATGTGAACGAATTGCTATCATGAATTGTTCTTGTTAGTCCTGTATGTTAGAAGAGAGACAGTATATTTGACAGCAGATTTCCATTGCCTGGTGATCTACTGTCAAAAAGGAGGGTAAGGATTTTAAACCTGACAAATTAAACAGGCCCGTATATTGGCTTTTGGGCTGCAGGTTTACAGTGCATAAAAGTACATGACATGGTGTTGTGTGTCACTGCTTATTTTACATATGCTATTGTTTTGTCTATGCTTTTTGTGCTGGATATACAGCAAGTATATCTGATGGCTTGACGTTTTGTGCGTTTTTATTATTTTTTGCATGTTTTTGTTGTTTTTGTTGCTGCTTTTGATACTATTACAAGTTTACCTGTGTTGTGAGGGGATGGTCATGACGATGCCCATCGCTACGCAACAGTTGGTTGAACTTGTTCTGGTTACTAAATTCCACAGCTAATGATATTTCATGCTGTGAACATGAGAGACAACACTTCACCAGTGCATGTCTAAATTGGCTATAATGGTATTACAGAAAACTAAAAGAGATCTACAGGATCAACGTGTGTCACCTGCAGTTAGTCACTTACTGCCCTTTCCCTTAATGGAACAGGCAGCCTTACATTTATGTATCCTTGATTGGACCTAAGGATGAAATTATAGATCTGTGACTCAAGGTGGCCTAATTTCTATATTACATTAGTTAATGGTGTCCTGTCTCCTAAGTAGCATATGGCCTTTGCTTCTTAAAAGGAAACTAGATTTTAATTTTTCCCTGCAGAAGGAACTGGAACATTAGCTAAGATTACCGTATATGGTGTAGTCGCCAGCGGTAGAGTTAAAATGTATGCAACTTTGGCCTTTTGTGTACCACCCGTACTCTTGGTGTAGTGACTATCACCCAAGTAAATTCTTGTCCTTCCTATAGATTTTTATTTTTTATTGCTTTTGTTGCTTCTTATGTCGCATCATGCTTAGTTATTGGGGATTTTAGTTGTGTCCTAGTTCCAATTCCCTTTTCCGTATTCCTTTCACCAGTCAGCCCATTTATTATTGTAGGTGTATTGTTCAGGTACACACTTCCAGACTGCAGTGATGTACCAGGGACCCTCCATATTATGTATAATCCCCTCTTATATGACCAGACTGGTTTTCAAGAATTGTCCCTAGGCCTGCTTCAATGTTTTCCAGCCTGACTGTCAAGTATATTATATTATAGTAAGACAAGTTTTCCATCCCGATAGGAGATAACTTACGTTTACCTTTTTTTTTTTAACATGACAAATTTTCAATGTCTATTTTTTAATGTGGTTTTTACCCTTTTTGTTCCTGCTGCTTTAATTTTCGGTGGGATCAGAAGTTTTTAATCATGCAAATATCAGGACCCTCTAGTTCTTGTCTTTTGTTTTCATATCTGACTATTAGCCTGTGTATTGCCTAGTGCACCTGATGTGAAAGGTTTTCTACATGCCTATGATAATCTGTACCATGTGATTTCTCTATTGAGATGTCCTAGATAAGGAATTTAGAAACACTTATATGTAATCATTGAAAAAAAAAAAAATGTGTTTGCCCTATTAGACAATGCCACCATATATGAAGACATCCATTTTAGATAGAATTCTCGTGTAGTTATCTACCCTTAGATGATGGAGGCTCTCACACGGAAACCCAATTGAAAAGTTTAGAGGCACTGTTTTGCCTACTGCCTTTTTATTTGTATTGCTTCCTGAGAAAGACAGTGTATTCTAGACGAAAATTGTCCCATGGCGTGTGGCCACTCCTTTGAAAATCACAGGCCACCTGTTTACAGTCCCCTTGTTATACAACGAACTGTTTAAAGCATCACACTTGCTTCATCAGAAGGCGTTCAACATCAGAAAAGGAGGAGGAGCTGGTTTTGCCACAGAACCAGAATTCCAGTGCAAAAGAGCGCCTGTCATGTGCTGGTAACCTCTGACAGTGTGCAGTCCCTTGAGCCCCTTGGCCTGAGTTTTTGGCCACACACCCCCCCTCTTTTCCTTTGCTTCAATGGAAGTTCAGTGCACCGGCGGATCCAAGATTGACAGAAGGCACTACATTCCAGTGCCCATGGAAGAGCAGCCTGAGCGTCCTCTGACACTGAATGACGAGTGTTGGAGTCTGAGAATGGTCCCGAATCTGCACGAGATGACCTGTGCCCTTGATCAATGGAGAGCACACTACCTGTAGTGCCGGCCGCAAAGGAAAAATACTGGCGCACTGCCTTGAGACATTGAGACTTTTTTTCGAGTGAGCTGTGGGTGTTTGCCAGGAGGGCACTCCAACTAAGCAGTACTTTTCTCATGAAAGGCTTGAATGAAGAGGCCCAGGCAAAAGAAAACAACAGAGGAAGATTTGATGGACAATAGAAGCCTGCCAGAGAGGCTTTTTGGAACGGACTCTGGGCATAGGTGGTCTCACAAGAGGTTTCCGTGTGATTGTATAGACTAGGTGTTAGAAGACTGTTTGTTTTGCTGGCATTGTCTAGTATAAGCAGAATAAAATCCATTTTCTGTGGAAGGGTACCCCCTTTTCACCTCAGAGCATTGATGAGGGTCACCACTGTTTCACCTGAACATACAAAATGTATAGGAGCCCTAAAATGTTACTAAATAATTTTAGGATTTGCTTTTTGCTCAGAGTTGTAGACTATTATTATTTCATTTGTAATAGTGGTCGCTACTTTCTCCCGTTGTCTATATATTCTTAATAACGTGTTTTTTAGTGTTTTTTAAACATGACGTTGTCATTTATGGGTGGGATTGATTTTCTCTACTCAATTGACTTCTGCACCCTCTTCCCAACCTATGTCTTTCCCTACCACTGTTTCTTTGCACTCTTTTCACCCTTTTCCTGAACATGAGCAGGTTAAAAGATCAGAATTCGTAAGCAATTCTTTTGTACAGCTTCTGCATCGACACTAGTTAGTAGTAAACATCACTAATTGTTGGGGGTGTGATCTTATGCCACCTAGATAGAGGTATTCCTTATTTTGTCCTGCCATATGTGGCCTTTGTGCTACTACATGTGCAAGGAGACGTGTCCCGTGAGAGTCGCTAAGTAATAGGATGATGCTACAGCAACATCTCCATGACTTCATGTCTGTAGACCTGGACTCGGATTGATGAGAGTATAGTTATTGCCTATGTAAGGGCAAAAGGAGGGTCTGTCGTACTTTAAAATTTGGGACCGCGTAGGAGGCAGGGCCCTACCCCTGTCTATCCCGGTATTAGCGAACCGCGAATGGTCAATGCGGTATGTACAAGTGCTTTGTGTAACGTTTTAGCTATGAATGCACTATGTATACGTTATTATACATTGACTCCGTGGGTTCCATTTTGTAGCGGTGGCCATCTTATGGTTGCCCTCACATAGGCTATATAGCATGAAGCGAAAACGGGCCTTTTAGAGCACATGTGCCTTTCTTTGACTTTTCTGTGACCTGGGCAGCTTGGCTCCGCCACCCCAGGTCAAACTGGTCTCACGAGTTCCCCGTCCTCTGGCCACCTGTGATTAGCATCAGGGCTTGACACACCATAAAGTCTTTTCATCCTACACAAGCCTCCGGCTAATCTCTTTCACACCTGACTGTTCCTGCTTTATGGCTTGTTTCCCAAAACAGGAGATGCTCATGTTTATTGGGGCCTATCGATATCTGATGTGGGATCTGAGCCTTGCTGGGTAAATAATTACGGGCTGGCTTAACTGGAATGTGGGATGGTCATCATGACTCTGCCTTTTCGTTTGCAATGTATACATGTGAATGACCAACTGCAAGAGAAGGGCGGTGTTGCCCAGAGCGTAACATTTTCCATAAAAGAGGAGACTGGTTTCTGTTCTGGAGGCTGCCTCATTCAGTTGCTAAGGCTTCTGTGCGACGTAGTCTCACTCATTTGAGTTTAATAAAGATGTATTTTCATATTTCAGCTTCTGTTGCCAAGTTCTTTGTTATATTATCAAGATATGCAGAATTCTATAATACCACATCAGGAAGTACTCAAAGTCATAGGGTGCTACCCCTGGCACCTCTGGGGTCTCAAAAAAATGGAGTACTTCAACCCTCCCATCCCGCAGTCACACCTAAGCTACCCAATATGTGTGGCTGTCTATGGGGGATACACAAAGTCCAACTGTCAGCTACAATCAGTCATATTACCCAGAGACAGGCTGCAGAAACAAAATAGCTTGGCAATGACAGCTTTCTAAAAGTGGGATTTTCAAAATTTTAATCTAAAATCCGACTTCACATAAGTTAGGATTTTAAATTCGAATTCCAGAGACATCAAATAAAAAATGATTACCTGTTCCCTTGTGAAAATTACACTTGTAAAATGTAATAAGGTAACTCCAATGTTATCCTATGAGAGAGGTAGACCTGGCAGTAGTGAAAATCTAATTTAAGAGTTTTTCACTACCTGGACATGTAAAATTTAAAAGTGAATGTCCAACCTTTTAGAAACATTGCACCCTGCCATCTGGACTGTCCAAGGCTACCCTGGAGTGACTTATATGTATTAAAAAGGAAAGTTAGGGCCTTGCAAAAGGTTTGTTTTGGTTGTCAAAATAACAGTTTAAAACTGCACACAAAGGCTGCAATGGCAGGCCTGAGACATGTTTAAAGGGCTAATTAAGTGTGTTGCACAATTAGTGCTGCAGGTCCACTAGTAGCATTTAATTTACAGGCCCTGGGTGCAAGTAGTGGCATTTTACAAGGGACTTACAAATAAATAAAATATCCCAATTGTGTATAGGCCAATCTGAGAGAGCACAAGCACTTTAGAACTGGTTAGAAGTGGGAAAGGGCGCAGAGTCCTAAGGACAGCAAAAACAAAGTCAGCAAAAAACAGGAGGTCTGAAGGCAAAAGGTTAGGGGGAAAACTGTGCCTAGGATGCAAGTCTAACACTTCCAATGTGCTAGTTCCAATAGTTTCCATAGATGTTGCATATGTCAAGTTTCACCTTCAGTATGCCATTGCCCGCCCCAAACACCCTCTCTAAAATATTTTGGAAACAATATCTAAAATAGAAAATAAAGAAAGATAAAAAGCATGAGGAAAAACTCAACATCAGCGAGTGGTAAGCAGATAGTGCTGATCTAGTGTTAGAAAAACCCCACTCCCACACCGGAAGGGTGGTGGTGGGTTCTCCCAGACATACACTGTGGTAGCTTGGCTCGAGTGGTCAGGGATCAGGCACCGTGCTAAGCATACGTCATACCCACACAATAACCATGCGTGCATCCGTTCCAAAAACGACACTACACCTTAAAAATTATACTGAAAATATATCTCTTTATCTTCTTTTCTCTTTAGTTGCTGATTAAATAAATAATAATACAATCACAGTACACAAGGCTTTTCCTGAGGAAGGGTACGTCAAATAAATACTGTCTTAACGATTCAATAAATAAGGTAGATCATAAATAATCAAGGCATAAATATAAGTGCATTACATGAAAGGCAATTAAATATTATGAGGCAATAAATACTGCGAGACAATAAATACTGTGCGACAATAAATACTGTGAAACAATAAATACTGTGAGGCAATAAATACTGTGAGGTAATAAATAGGATTAATACAATAAATACAGTGCCCTCAATAAATAATAAAAGCCAACAGTGACACTTGAAAATCAGTTCACATTCCTGAGGTACTATGGGATGATTTGACCCAATCCCAGCTTGTAGAGATTTGGATGGCCTGAGGGGTATACTCCCTGGCTTGGACAAGGCTGAGGCCTAATCTGAGGTAGATCAAGGGGGAATCTAGAGATCTGGCTCTCCCACACTACACAACCCCTCTGTATTACTCTCAGCTCACCCCTGGCACTATCAAGCTGGTTCCAGCACCTCTCTAGCCTCTAGGATGGTCTCTTAGGGCTTCACAGGGCCTTAGGCGCCCTCTATTCCACTTACTGCCCTTTTTATGAAGTTCCGACGCCGCTGGAGTCGTGTCGACGCCGTGAGGCGGTTCCGGTTCGATGTCGGCGGCCTCGGCGCAATGACAGTTCTTGACGACGCCGGTAGGCGGTTCCGGTTCGATGTCGGCGGCCTCGGCTCGATGTCGACCTCCGGTTCGATGACGTCGGGCAGTCTTGGCTTGATGTCGACTTCGGGCGGCTCCGGTTCGATGTCGGCGGCCTCGGCTCGATGTCGACTTCCGGCGGCTCCGGAGTGCGATCTCCACTCCCGACCTCCGGTGCTCCTTTCCTCAGGTTCCGGCGACTCCGGAGTGCGACCTCCACTCCCGACCTCCGGCACGATTCCCTTCAGGTTCCGGCGACTCCGGAGTGCGATCTCCACTCCCGACCTCTGGCACACTTCACCTCGGTCTCCGGCGACTCCGGAGGGCGGACTTCACTCCCCCGTCGACGCCGCACACTCGACCAAGGGTGACTTCCTCTTCGACCTCTGGTACTCTCCACGACCTCCGTCGGCGCCCTCTCTCGACCTCTGGCGACTCCGGGTACGACGTCTGCTTTCCAGTCAGCGCCGCTTCTCCACCTCGGGCTCCAGGTCTCCAGGCTTCTCGACGTCGGACTTCAAGAAGTTACCAGTAACCAGGTCAGGAACTTGCTGTTCTTTACTTTTAAGGCCTGTTCCTGCTGTCCAGGTCCTTAAGATGGTTTTTCTTGCTTTCTCCCACACAGGGCTCCAGGCTGGGCTCAGTCAGTAGGGACTAGTATCAAGGGTGGGTTTATGGACCCCACTCCAGGCACAAGTTTCCACCCCTGCTGCCTCACTCCTTCCTCCTTCAGGTTTCTGCTCCTCTCTCTTCACCAGTCAGGTGCCAACTGCCAACTCCAACTGCCAACCTGGAGATGCCTTCCCAACATTCTAAACCTGCCTCACACTGTCACAGGGTTCTGGAATGTTCTGGAAGGTGCTGGTAGGTTCCAGTGATGTCACAGGTGACAATGGGTGGCCTCCATTTTGTGCTCCAGGCCCTCAGACAGAAGTTCCAGGGGTAGATAAAATGGCTCCCTGAATCTGCATCAATACTAAAAAGTCTGGTGGTTCCCAAAAAGGAAAAAATACTAACAGGGTTGGAGGCAAAAGTGGGACAAAATAAATAATGATGAGGAGGGACCACCCAAAGGGCTGACAGGTCTAACACGCGTCCCCCCCAGCTGAAAGTGGGGAGAGCTACCCAACCCCTTGGGAGTTCTCATCACTAAGGCGGAAATACCTTGAGAGACCGTCTGCATTGGCGTGGTCCACTCCAGGCCGATGTTCCACCTGAAAGTCCATTCCCTGTAGGGAGATAGACCACCTCAACAACTTGGGATTCTCCCCCTTCATCTGCATCAGCCAACAAAGGGGTCTGTGGTCGGTCTGAACTAGGAAGTGCGAGCCAAACAGGTATGGCCGCAACTTCTTCAGAGCCCATACCACGGCAAAGGCTTCACGCTCTATGGCACTCCACTTCTGTTCCCTGGGAAGTAGTCTCCGGGATAGGAAGACCACGGGTTGATCCAGACCCTCTTCATTGAGTTGCGATAACACTGCCCCAATGCCATGTTCTGATGCATCTGTCTGGACAATGAACTTCTTGGATAAGTCTGGGGCCCTTAAGACCGGGGCCTCGCACATGTCTTGCTTCAGCTTGACGAAGGCCTGCTGACAAGCCTCCGTCCAGACTACCCGTCGAGGTTGTTTCTTGGACGTGAGCTCCGTGAGGGGGGCTACAATGGTTCCGTACCCCTTCACGAAGCGGCGGTAGTATCCCGTGAGGCCCAGAAAAGCTCGGACCTCAGTCTGTGTCTTGGGGGGTTCCCAGGCCATGATGGCCTCGATCTTCGCCTGGAGGGGTTGCACCGCTCCCCTACCCACCAAGTGTCCAAGGTACACTACCGACCCCTGCCCGATCTGGCACTTGCTGGCCTTGATCGTCAATCCAGCTTGTCTCAGGGCCTGGAGAACAGCTTGCAGGTGACGCAAGTGATCCTCCCAGCTGTTACTGAAGACGGCTATGTCATCCAGATAAGCAGCAGAGAAACTCTCCATTCCAGTGAGGATCTGGTTCACCAGACGCTGAAACGTGGCAGGTGCGTTCTTGAGCCCAAAGGGCATCACACAGAACTGGTAGTGGCCATTGGGCGTGGAGAAGGCTGACCTTTCCCTAGCTCCATCAGTCAAAGAGATCTGCCAGTACCCAGAAGTAAGGTCAAAGGTACTTAGATATTGGGCAGCTCCCAGCCGGCAATCAATTCATCCGCCCTAGGGATCGGATGAGCATCAGTTTTGGTTACTGAATTCAGTCCCCGGTAATCCACACAGAACCACAGTTCCGGTTGGGCACCCGGTGGTGCGGCTTTTGGTACTAACACCACCGGACTGGACCAGGGGCTGCTAGAAGGTTCGATCACTCCTAGCTCCAGCATCTTAGTGACTTCACTGTTAATGCTGGCCTTCACCTTGTCTGACATCCGGTAGATCTTGGACTTCACAGGTGGGCTGTCTCCTGTGTCCACATCATGGACGCACAGGTGAGTCCTACCCGGAACAAGGGAGAACAACGAAGAGTACTGTCCCAGGACCTGGCGGCAGTCCTCTTGCTGTTCAGGAGTTAGGGAGGGGGAGAGAATCACTCCCTCCACCGACCCATCCTTCTCTTGAGACGCAAACAAATCGGGGAGAGGCTCGCTTTCCGCGTCCTCTGCTCCGTCCGTCACCATCATCAAAATGACTTCGGGCCTCTCGTGGTGGGGTTTGAGGCGGTTGGCATGCAGCACCCGTAGGGGCTGACGAGGGGTTTTAAGATCCACCAAGTAGGTAGCCTTACCCTTCTTCTCCAACACCTCAAAGGGTCCTGACCAGCGATCCTGGAGGGCGCTAAGCTCTCCTGGTTCAATCACCCACACCTTCTGGCCAGGCTCCAACTCCACCGGGTGAGCGTTGTGGTCATACCACGCCTTCATTACTGCTTGGCTGGCCTCCAAGTTGTCAGAAGCTTGCTTCCACAACTTAGCCATTTGGCTTCGGAAGGCCAGCATGTAGCTCACCACGTCCTGGGGAAGCTTCCTGGGAGTTCTTTCCCATCCGTCTCTCACCAGGTTGAGAGGTCCACGTACAGGGTGCCCATACAAAAGCTCGAAGGGGCTGAAGCCCACTCCCTTCTGTGGCACTTCCCTGTAAGAAAAGAGTAGACAGGGTAGGAGGACGTCCCATTTCCTCCGCAGGCTTTCAGGCAGACTTCTGATCATGCCTTTCAAGGTTTTGTTAAACCTCTCCACCAGACCATTGGTCTGGGGGTGGTAAGGAGTTGTGAACCGGTAGGTCACTACACACTCCTTCCACATGGCCCGCATGTACGCTGACATGAAGTTGGTCCCCCTGTCGGACACAACTTCCTTGGGAAAACCCACTCGGGTAAAGATTCCCATCAGGGCCCTAGCCACAACAGGTGCTGTAATGGTCCTCAAAGGTATTGCCTCTGGGTACCGTGTGGCATGATCCACCAGAACCAGGATAAACCTGTGACCAGCTGTAGTAGGTGGATCTAATGGACCCACAATGTCGATGCCCACCCTTTCAAAGGGGGTGCTAACGACAGGAAGTGGTTCCAGGGGAGCTTTCAGCTTCACCCCTGTTTTCCCACTGGCTTGGCAAGACACACATGTCCGGCAGTAGGTGTCGGACGAGACTTTCATCTGAGGCCAATAAAAGTGGTGGACAAGACGGGCGAAGGTCTTGTCTTGCCCCAGGTGTCCTGCCAATGGGATCTCGTGAGCCAACTCCAGAAGGAAGGCTCGATAACGTTGAGGGACTACCAAGGCTCGTGACGATCCATGTAGGGGTGCCTTGGGTTCACTGTAGAGGAGGCCATCCTCCCAGTAAACACTGTAGTTCCCTTCAACGTTCCCTGCTGCCTGGGCTTCGGCCTGTCGCCTCAGTCCCTCAAGGGTAGGGCACTCCTTCTGGCCCTGGCAGAATTCCTCCCTGGACGGGCCTCCCTCCACGTGCCACTCGGCCGGGATGGGTAGGTCCTCCAGTTTGGTAACATCCCCCACCGCGGACTCCTGGTCCACCACCTCCGGTGGCCTATCCGTCCTACGGGGGGCGGACGCCGAGGCAGGCTCCTCCTGTCCTCGGTTCTTCCCTTGACTGGCAGCTGGCTGGGCCTTTGTTCCAGGCTCCAGCCGAAATGAACTCCCTCTCCGGGTAGTCGCGGACCCTGTGCTCACACAGGCCCAGTCAGGTGTACCCAGCATCTCAGTATGAGTCCGGTATTCCACCTCCTTCCAAGCATTGTGCTCCATGTCATTCCCCAGTAGACAATCGACTGGCACGGCAGGGCTTACGGCAACTCGAAGTGAACCTGCAACCCCCTCCCATTCAAAGGGAACCTCGGACACCGGATAGTGGCCTGTTCTGCTGTCAGCCATCGCGGCTGGGTGGAGAACATCGGGAATCACCTGCTCTGGAGACACCAGTTGGCTACGCACCATAGTCATACTGGCTCCTGTGTCTCTCAGAGCCTCCCCCCTTTGGCCGTTGCTGGTGACCCACTGCCCATACTTTATAGTATTTGCGGGCACCTGGATCTTAGGAACCATCTCCCGTTCTCCCAGGGACACTAAAGTGACACCCGCCCACTCCCTTCCCTTAATTAAAGGCATCTCCTCCCCGAGCACTACACTAGCTACTCCGGGGGCCTTTCCTCCAATGGGAGGGGGTGGTCGTTTTGGGCACTTCGCATCTCCCTTATAGTGTCCAACGCCACCGCACTCGAAGCAATGGACAACCCTTGGCTGCTGACTCTGGCCAGGATTAGGGTTTCGGGGTGGGTTAGCCCTAGGGGTGAATCCTGTTCCCTTACCTTGGAAATTATTTTGGGGGCCTTTGGAGAACTCCTTTTTCTTTTCCCCTCCCTCTTTCTTCTGGGGGGCGCCCTGTCCGGCCTTTTGAGTATCCCCTCCAGTCCCCCTTGTGGACACCCGGGTACTAGCCCAAATGTCCGCCTCCTCAGCAAGCTTCCGGGGATTGGTCAGCTTGCTATCCACCAGGTGTTGACGCAGTTCAGGGAAACATTTTTCGAGCAGGTGTTCCTTCAGTACTAAGTCAAACAACCCCTCGTAGTTCCTCACTTCACTGCCCTGAATCCAACCCTCTAATGCCTTCTTTGCATAATCCAGGAAGTCCACCCAATTCTGTGTGCCCAGTTTGTGGCTACCCCGGAACTTCTGTCTGTATTTCTCGGGTGTTAGTCCAAACTTTCGTATGAGCGCCACTTTCATGGTGGGGTAGTGGGTCTGCTCATCCTGCTCTAGGGCCAATAATGCATCCCTACCAGCTGGAGGCATGTACCTGTACAATCCCCCTCCCCAGTACTTCTCTGGAACCCCATGGGCCCTTAATGAGACCTCATAGGCCGCTAGCCACTTGGCAATATCATCGCCCACACCATAGCTAGCCACTATGTCTTTCGGCAAATAGGGTTTGGGTTCCCTGGTGAACTCTCTTTCTTCGCTGCCACCATTAGGAATAGGGTGTGCCCTAACTCTTAGGATCTGAAGATCTATCTCTTTCAGCCTTAGCTCATGAGCCATCCTCTGTTCCTCCTTCTCTTTCACCAGCCTTGCTAAGTCCCATGTGAGCTGTCTTTTCTCCCTCCGGTCTGTTAACTCCACTTCAGACAAGCCACCGCTAGAGGCACTGCTGCCCTTCCTAGAAAGTGTCCTGGGCCCCGCTAACAGGTTCCCCACCTCAGGTTGGTACAAACCATCTCCCTCACTGTCGGGCTCTCTATCCCTGTCCTCCTCCTCAGCCTTGCTTTCTCGTCGTGCCTCCCCCCAAGCCCTTAAGCTGGTTTGGAGTGCACCCTTCTTTGCTCCTGGGGGACAATACACCCCCTCCCGCTGACAAAACTCCCTGAGTTGGGCCACAGTATAGGTTTCCAGGTCTTCTAGCACAAACTCCATTTTGCCCACTCAGGTCAGAGGACAGTTATTTGCAGAAGCTATGCAGGGGGGTACCTTTTATAATACCTCCTCCCACCACCAGAGTAAATTTGGAAAAAACAAAAACTCACAATTAGGAAGGCTGCTTGGAGAAAACTCCCGGTGTAGGCCTATGGACTACCCACAGTTATTGTCGAGTATACGTAGGCACAGCTCTATCCCACCGCTGAACACCAATTATGTTAGAAAACCACCACTCCCACACCGGAAGGGTGGTGGTGGGTTCTCCCAGACATACACTGTGGTAGCTTGGCTCGAGTGGTCAGGGATCAGGCACCGTGCTAAGCATACGTCATACCCACACAATAACCATGCGTGCATCCGTTCCAAAAACGACACTACATCTTAAAAATTATACTGAAAATATATCTCTTTATCTTCTTTTCTCTTAGTTGCTGATTAAATAAATAATAATACAATCACAGTACACAAGGCTTTTCCTGAGGAAGGGTACGTCAAATAAATACTGTCTTAACGATTCAATAAATAAGGTAGATCATAAATAATCAAGGCATAAATATAAGTGCATTACATGAAAGGCAATTAAATATTATGAGGCAATAAATACTGCGAGACAATAAATACTGTGCGACAATAAATACTGTGAAACAATAAATACTGTGAGGCAATAAATACTGTGAGGTAATAAATAGGATTAATACAATAAATACAGTGCCCTCAATAAATAATAAAAGCCAACAGTGACACTTGAAAATCAGTTCACATTCCTGAGGTACTATGGGATGATTTGACCCAATCCCAGCTTGTAGAGATTTGGATGGCCTGAGGGGTATACTCCCTGGCTTGGACAAGGCTGAGGCCTAAACTGAGGTAGATCAAGGGGGAATCTAGAGATCTGGCTCTCCCACACTACACAACCCCTCTGTATTAGTCTCAGCTCACCCCTGGCACTATCAAGCTGGTTCCAGCACCTCTCTAGCCTCTTAGGGCTTCACAGGGCCTTAGGCGCCCTCTATTCCACTTACTGCCCTTTTTATGAAGTTCCGACGCCGCTGGAGTCGTGTCGACGCCGTGAGGCGGTTCCGGTTCGATGTCGGCGGCCTCGGCGCAATGACAGTTCTTGACGACGCCGGTAGGCTGTTCCGGTTCGATGTCGGCGGCCTCGGCTCGATGTCGACCTCCGGTTCGATGACGTCGGGCAGTCTTGGCTTGATGTCGACTTCGGGCGGCTCCGGTTCGATGTCGGCGGCCTCGGCTCGATGTCGACTTCCGGCGGCTCCGGAGTGCGATCTCCACTCCCGACCTCCGGTGCTCCTTTCCTCAGGTTCCGGCGACTCCGGAGTGCGACCTCCACTCCCGACCTCCGGCACGATTCCCTTCAGGTTCCGGCGACTCCGGAGTGCGATCTCCACTCCCGACCTCCGGCACACTTCACCTCGGTCTCCGGCGACTCCGGAGAGCGGACTTCACTCCCCCGTCGACGCCGCACACTCGACCTCGGGTGACTTCCTCCTCGACCTCTGGTACTCTCCACGACCTCCGTCGGCGCCCTCTCTCGACCTCTGGCGACTCCGGGTACGACGTCTGCTTTCCAGTCAGTGCCGCTTCTCCACCTCGGGCTCCAGGTCTCCAGGCTTCTCGACGTCGGACTTCAAGAAGTTACCAGTAACCAGGTCAGGAACTTGCTGTTCTTTACTTTTAAGGCCTGTTCCTGCTGTCCAGGTCCTTAAGATGGTTTTTCTTGCTTTCTCCCACACAGGGCTCCAGGCTGGGCTCAGTCAGTAGGGACTAGTATCAAGGGTGGGTTTATGGACCCCACTCCAGGCACAAGTTTCCACCCCTGCTGCCTCACTCCTTCCTCCTTCAGGATTCTGCTCCTCTCTCTTCACCAGTCAGGTGCCAACTGCCAACTCCAACTGCCAACCTGGAGATGCCTTCCCAACATTCTAAACCTGCCTCACACTGTCACAGGGTTCTGGAATGTTCTGGAAGGTGCTGGTAGGTTCCAGTGATGTCACAGGTGACAATGGGTGGCCTCCATTTTGTGCTCCAGGCCCTCAGACAGAAGTTCCAGGGGTAGATAAAATGGCTCCCTGAATCTGCATCAATACTAAAAAGTCTGGTGGTTCCCAAAAAGGAAAAAAATACTAACAGGGTTTGAGGCAAAAGTGGGACAAAATAAATAATGAGGAGGAGGGACCACCCAAAGGGCTGACAGGTCTAACATCTAGAAATTATTTTGTGTTTATTATTATGATATTTGTTGTACAATGTTTATCCTGATGGGATTTTCTTTAAATTCTCATATTACAGCTATTTCTGAGGAAGGAATCATTCCCGAAATGTATTGGGCCTAGATTTTAATGGATGAAATCTGGATGTTCATAACACATGGAACTAACCTGTGTTCAGCCTGCATTGCAGATTTTGTATACTGGGACCATCATGCTGTTTATTAAATATGAAAATCCTGAATATCGAAGTTTCAATTTGTTCAAAATTGATTTAACATGCACAAAATGTGATTAAACATGATTACCAGAGTTACATTGGCACACAGGTCTACAAATAAACTGTGCACCTTGAGACGGGTAAACTATCTGTTCACCGGCTTTAATAGAATTAATATAATATGTATTGTTTTTTTAAATGAATGTATACTTTATGTAATCTAAAAGCCACAGATAAAATGCTAGAAACAGCAAACTACAATAAATCCAAAAAAGGTGATTGAGTCTTAAATTATAGAGGATATACTTATGGTAATTAGAGCTTCACCAATGAGAAAACACACTGAAAATGCACCAACAACTATTCAGTCGCAAAATATAGCAGGGTTACAACTAAAAATGAAATAGTTGAAAGCATTAGGGAACATAACCATCTCCCTATAATTACTGAAATAGAAGTCGGAAATATTTTACAGGACCTAAAAGATGCCAATATGAGCCCAAGGATTAATTGCCAAAACGGGTAGAACAGCCACTGAAACACCAGTATCAACTAAAAATTATACAGCTTTTGATGTACTCAAACACTTACTAATCACAAATAAAAAGACACCTTTTTACTATATGACAACCTCATTTATGATAGAAAAATGACCA
Source organism: Triturus cristatus (assembly GCF_964204655.1). Taxonomy (NCBI): domain Eukaryota; kingdom Metazoa; phylum Chordata; class Amphibia; order Caudata; family Salamandridae; genus Triturus; species Triturus cristatus. The sequence goes on along the minus strand of NC_140594.1, from coordinate 238,261,508 downwards.
TGTATGATACCACTAACAATTTACTAGTCTTAAAGCAATGTAACATGCGGATGATGGATGGCACTTTTAGATCATGGCCTCCACCAGTCAGTCAAATATACACAACACATTGGCAATATCAAAATACAAATATACCATTAGTGTATGCACTGTTACCTAACAAAGAAAGTTCAATTTACAATGAAATGCTAATTCATATAACACAACAAAGTAACAACTATAATACACTAAAAAGCATCATAGATTTTGATCAGGCAATGATTTCAACCATACTTAAAATCTACCTACACACAGCAATTCAGGTGTGCTACTATCACAAACCCTGAGCACATAGAGGCACCCACAAATATCTACCCTGACTATAGAATATGTAACTAATCTAGAATTTGCACATGAAATATAGCAGATAATAGGTTTATCATATATCCCTGTAACAAAAGTCACTAAACATTATGTTATGGTAATTGAATCCCCTTATTGCCAAACACATGCAACAAAACTAGCTTCTATAATGTGGTGGCTCCTGTGCCTCCTCAGCATGTGGATGCAAACTGGGGGGCACAACATGCTGAAAGAATTTAACGGTCTCGGGGTTATCTCGGTCTTTGTGGACCTTTGGTATCAAATCCACAGCCGCTGTCCTCGGATGGTCCACTTTCAAAAATTGATGCTCCTCATGACTTAAGAGTCCTTGGTATCGGCAGTCCATGATGTTCAGAGATAGAGAGCATTCTAGTCGATATTAGCGAAGAACTTGATCAAGAAACAGTTAATGAATTCAATATGGAGGTCAAAGAAAGACTGAACAAATTAGAAAATTCCATTAAGACCAAGAAGGCTAAAATATTTAAGCATATTAAAATTGATTATGATTGGGGGCAAATGTTTACATTTGCAATGTAATTTGATGATTTGTGAAAAGACAACACCTGTTTGTAACAAACAGAGCAAGACCTGTGTTGACAAGCGAAAAAGAAAGTATTCCCAGATCAGAGGTCGATATTGACTTGGAAGAAGGTACATCGGCTGCCTTTAACATTCCCTCTATCATTGACCAACTAAATTATTTTACGTCAAGACCGCGGGTTCAACCTGCACCCTTCAATACAACAAAATACAAGAATACGAATAGGAAAAGGCAGAGGAAAAGAAGGCGCAGAATGCTAGAAAAAAACAATTGAGGCAGAGGCAATCAAAAGGAATGGAACAAGAAGCAATAGACAATGAAATAGATGACAGTGGCAATACATTTGGCAGACATTCATCTATCATCACAAGAGGAAGACATTTTGAAATTAGGTCTGTTATACTGCCCTGCTCACAACATGCAATTCACACAAGTCAGAATACACTTTTTCCAGTTCATTAGAACTATAAAGCTCAAAAAATTATTTCTTTTGCAACCCAAAACACCTAAGCTTCTTCAACCAACAAGGAATCAACAAAGTATACTTCAAGTAGAAGACATGGAATTAATGTGAGCCCCACAAGAACTGGAAAATGATAACTTAGGATTACATGATCGCACATCTGTATAAGTCATAATCAAGATATTTACATCTATGGAGAAGATCCAACTAATTTTAAATTAAATTCAAAATTTGTACCAATGCCAGCGAGAGATGCTGTAGACATATACTAGTCATACAAGAAATTAAGAACTTATATCAAGATGTGAACAAGGAAATAACACCAACAAAAGATCAAACTGATAACTTCTCTTTAATGGAGAAATTAAGATCCAGACAAAAGTGCATTTTCAAAAATGCTGATAAATGAGGAAATTTGGTTCTATGGGGACAAGATAAATTCATGACTGAAGCATACACTTAGCTTAACAATGAACATTGCTACTAAAGAGTGCGCCATATAGTTATGAAAGAGACTCACAAAGAATAGAATTTTGAACTCGGGGAATCGTGAGATCAGGGACTTTGAAGTCATGAGGAGTATCAATTTATGAGAGTGGACCATCTGAGGACACCAGCTTTGTATTTGATACCAAAGGTCCAAAAAGACAGAGAGAACCCCCACCCGGCCGTCCAATTATCTCAGCACTTGGTAGTGCATTTGAGAATACATCAAAATATTCTGATATCTCTTTGAGTGATTTTGTTAGAAAGTTACCTTCCTACACTAGAGATTCCTGAAAAGGATCTATGACCGTGGGAGGGGGATTAGCTGCTTATCACCATTGATGTCACTACATTGTGATACTGTCCTTCTTATGGTTTTGATATCTCATATATGTCCTATTGATGTGTGTTGGATTTATTCAAGGCATACATTATAACAATATGTAAAACATTTAAAAGATGAATTTCAGCAACAATATGGTGCAAGCCGACTTGTCAATAGCTCGTTTAAGGGCCCACTTGGGCTTGATAACAACTTTTTGAATAATGTGGTAATCATATATGAAGTGTTAATAGAAATGGAATTTTTGCGACAACATAATTTCAACATCTTACGTCAAACAATTGGCCTACTTGGGAGGGATTGTCCTTTATGTCTTTCATGTAGTATTTGCAATTATTATTGGATTCATTATTATTATATATTCGATTTCAGTTGAAAGTGATTGAAATGTTTTCATTCACATCATATTGATTGTAGCTGTGTGCTGCATAAATTTGCGATGAGGCAAAATACATTGAACAAACACGAGTGGTAAAATATGCACATAATGGTTTTTAAAAAACTGCATGAAAGAAATCCAGGCCCCCTTTGTAAATGCATGGGCAATATAGTGCCTTACTATCAGTGAGCAAGGCTGCAAAACAGCAGAAATGCATCTGATTTGTATTATGGCAGCAAGCTAATAATTCAGAAGCGGGATAAATAGTCCTAGGCCGGCTGTCCTTCACATTGCGTCAGTACTTTATACATACTCTATGAGGATGAAAAAAAGTGTCAAGGTAGGTTCTGGTTGTCATGGAATTTTGGGGGTGATCCCTGCAATGGAGACCGAGAATTTGGGGCATGAAATAAGGGGGAGTTTTTAATGTTAACTCCCATAGGAACCTTTAGCCACACGTACAGCCAAACTGCTGAACGGACTTACACCAAATTTGGCAGGGAGATAGATGTTGGTTCAAGTGCCTTTTGCCTATTTGGTGTAAATCTGTTTAGTAGTTTTTGAGAAACTTAAGCCAAAATCTATAGTGATATCTCTGGTCGCAGATACTTTGAGGTGGTTTCACGATTACTTGTGAACGCTCGCGCCAACGGGAATGCTCTGATTGGATGGACAGAACCTGAACAGAAAGTTGCAGCCAACTTTTTTTTGATTGGAAACGGTTCCTGGGGCTGAACATTTCTGAAAAAGCTAACATAAGCTGTCAGAGTAGAGGTACTCTGACCCCATGTTTGAGAAATGGAGGTGTTAGTGACACAAGTTATGTGTCCAAAATGTATTTTTTTAATTGTGCTAGATATTTGCAATGACGTTGCGCTGTCCCCCTGTAAACTGTCATGAGGACATCGAGACTATTGCGATGTCATCACCAATATTGGTGAAAATATTAGAAAATATATCAGTGAATTATTAATACTCATTGTTATAGAGATATTGAGATTCTGATAAATGTTTTTATAGAGTTATTTATATAGGGAGTTATCTACTGAGATGGTTAGAATTCATTATATTGTTATAATTTTTTTATGCAGTGGTGGCTATTTAATTCCTGCATTTTCTCTCTGCTTTCACAACATAACCGCGATCTCCACTTTCACAGCGAAAACTGAAAATAGGTTTTAGAAATGGTTGCACTTTCACTGCACTACACATTTTCCACAACTTAATGCTCCTACGTAGTTCCGCAAGTCGCAGCACACCTCAATCTGTAGTGGATTGAGAGGACCCCAATGATGAAGCATGCCACCTAGGGGAAACCCTGGTGGGTGAGGGGACTCTAGAAAATAATGTTTCTTTCTGGAAAGAGGATTTTCATACATGTTCAGTGAAAACCCTCTTCGTCCCCATGGTTAGGTTTTATTTCTGGTATTCCAGATTTTGTGAAACTTCATTCAGTTAGGAGGGTGAACCTAACCTCAACCTCTATCTCCCCCATCTTTTGATGCATCCATAGGAGTGCTAGGGTGTTGCACTGAACGTCATATACAATATATATATTTGCAGTTTTAAGCAATTTATTTATGGCCTGTCCGTGACTTCTATCGCTGCACCCGCACCGATGACGTACTGTGGGCTGTCCAAGTGTGGTAAATTTAAATTACCTAGACTTAATTTATGCGGTAAAATTCAATAAGAATAACTCAGTAAAAATAAGAGGCAGAATCCGTGGTATTTGAGGTTATAAAAGGGAATTTATTCCTTACAAAGGAATTATGGTTCGAACCAGGCAATCGGGTTCCGTCACCACTAAGGTTCAGGAAGGGATAGGCAATACATTATTGACAGGTTATCATATTTATAGTAAATGCATTACAGTAAAGACATATGCAGAAGGCGTTACAGCTGAGAAGAGAGATAAGAATACACATACGCAATGAAAAAGGCGTTACAATAGGCGTGCATAAAGGCGTATACTAGAAACGTCATTATGATGATGACACAGGTGGGTGGATCCATAAGAGAATCCTGCAATGTCAGCAGAAATACATGGCAGAGATGCGCGCACAGCCGCATGACGTGTGATTGACGTGTAACTAGAGGGTGAAGGGAACTTGACATTTAGCCCTACATGAGGAGACAGAAGTCTGAGATGTCAGAACAACCTAATCCCAAATCGTATCTAATATCTTGTGTTTAAGGAACTATATTATCTGGAAGGGAAGGTCTCTCAAGCAGAGGCTATTCTATACTGACTGCTAGTGCGTGTACAAGCGTCTAAGTGTCTACATGAGATGCGAGGGGGCATGGGCCTACCATGGAAACGAAAGTCATGAATTACTTGCTCAGAGACAGTGAGGCCGGGCCCTTTGCTCTGTAGCTGGAAGAATGTTTACCTAAACTACTAGACAGGAATGCATTTCTCGAGGAGCGGAGCAGATAACTTGAAGGCTGAATACAGTTTTTGGCAGGCAACAGGCCAGGCTAGGCACCGTTAGCCGCGCAGGGAGTAGGACAAAGTTCATGGATACAGATACAGGTCCAGGCTGGAGCATTCAGAGGCAGAAGCAGGAAAAGCTCGATGGCAGAATTCAGGGCCTACCTTGCCAGAGCTGGAAAACGTGAAAAGTACACCATATAAAGACGGTGGCAAGGCATACTTAGGAACGGAATATCTGACCCATTCATGGCAGATCTGAAAGAGGACATGTTAACGTTGGACACAATTGTATTTGCGTCTTCATAGCTTGAAGTGGAGGGAACATACATGTACTTGTAGCATATACATGGAGCCGTTGGGGTCTAAGATAGGGGACACAATTGACCATAAAAATTCATATTTCCTCATTCCCTCCTTGTCCCCTACGGACTCTTCATGAAATATCGATCCTCAGGAATCCATCAATCTGTTCATGTAACATCATTTGCTCTTCTTTCTTCTTCCGGGATTTTGAATGAGAACTTGAACGTGGAATACATGATGTGGCACACAGGCCGCAAATCGCTGGTCCACATTGTAGACACAGGCAACAACTGAATACTATGAGAAGGCCAATACCTAGGAAGGATAGGACTTTCCATCCCCAGGCTGACAACACGCTCCAGAACCAACCGGACCATGTCCAGGTGCCTGGATTCTGATGTATCTGGCTTGCAATCTTGTGAAGACGAGTTATTGCTTTATATACTGATGGTGCGTTTTCTGGAATGAAAACACAGCAACTCGATCCGATGACCCTACAGGCTCCGCCCCTATCGGCTAAGATGACGTCAAGGACAAGACGATTTTGAAGAACAACAATCCGCATCGCAGACTGCTCCTCTGTTAAGTTGCCTAGGGCAGAGGTAGTTTCATTCACTACTGCTTCAAGGGTTCTGGTTAATCTACGTATCAGTTTACTATTAGAGACAACACCTATGTAAGGAAAGAGACCTTTATTGAAGTCGGTATATTGTTCCCATGCTGTTTCAGTGTAGTCAACAATCGGGATATCTCTCTGAGGTCTATTGTGTACTAGATGGGTATTTCTATGATAATCGGGAGGGGCTAGGAAAACAGGTGGCAGAAGGAATGCAATGTAACAGGTACCATCCCAACCTAGAGGTAAACGTATATATGCGGTATGACCACATATGAAGTAGGAATGACGAGAAGCTCTAAATGTAGACTTGCCTTTATCACTGAATTCGATCACAGTAGTACATTTACTATGACCCAGGTGTACTGAACCATTCTTTCTTACACATAATTCACCTTTGACTGGTAATACGGACATAGCAGGCAAGACTAGTGCAGTTTCAGATTCAACATTCAGAATCATGATGTTAAGTGTAAAATTACCTAATCCATATACTTCATTTTCTAGGTCAGTTCCTGTCCTTTTGGGAAGTCCCTCCTTGTTAGGGTAACAGGCTTTAAGCAAAACTAAGTTCAGGTTTCCCCATACCCAGTTGCTCTGATAAACTACAGTGTTTGAATCTAAAGAATTAATCAAACTAAACCATGCTCCACAGGAACCATTATGTGTGAATGGATACGGAAAGAGGGGCAGAACTCCTTTGTATTTCTGATAGGGAGGGAGTCGGCCACATATCCAACAATTTGTAGCATTGCTAGCCTGATGGGAGTGATGTAACATACTAATGAATGTGTTGTTGCGCAGCGCAAATCTGTAGGACAACTCATGTGGAGGTAGTTCACTAAAAGAATGTTCGGCAGTAACATTGTGAGCAGAATGAGCACGCTTGAAAATAGGATAGTACATGTGCAACAGTATACTTGCAGCAATAATCAAAAGACTTAGAAAAAACATAATCAACAGTGTCACTATACAGTGACTATGAAGTGATTTACAATATGCACGTTTCTTGAGCTGTTTCTGTCTATCTCTCTCTCGATTTTGGTCTAGAGGATACATGTCAGAGACTAATTCAACCGATTCACCTAGGAGAGGACTTAAACAATCGAATTGTCTGACTTGCTAGACCTTAGTTTCAGTTTGTAGTTTTGCGATTCGGTTTTCTCAACCAGGGGGAGTTTTGAATCAGTCTGTGGAAGGGGGCAGGGCTGAGAGTTCAAATCAGACGGTAGTCCATGAAATTTCTTGATATGGCTCGAGTGTAACCAACCCTTGCGACCCTCGACCTTCACTGCTGTCCTCGTGGTCAGAAGTACCAGTTTTGGCGTTTGCCAGCGAGGCTCCAACGGGCTCCTCCTGTCGAAGTTTCTTATGAAAACAAGGTCTCCAGGAACCACTTCATGGGGCTTTACCTCGGTGTTGTCGGGAAAGGCTGCAGCTACCTGTGAACGGCAAGATTGTAGTGCAGACATCAAGGAAGCAAGGTAATCTGTCAGCATATTACAATCGACATCAGTGATTTTACGAGGTATAGGCGTCCCCCACATATTTGGTGGCCTACCGAAGACCACCTCGTACGGGGATAGCCCTGTGCGAGAATGTGCTACCATTCTCATGTAAAAGAGTGCAACTGGTAAGGCTACTATCCAGTCAACGCCTTTCTCTCTACAGATTTTTGAAAGTCGAATTTTCAGAGTTTGGTTGTGACGTTCCACGAGACCTGCTGCCTCGGGATGTCGGACACAGTGGAATTTCCATTGATAGCCTAACAAGAGTGAAATGTGTTTCATTAGCTCGGATGAGAACGGCTGGCCGTTATCTGAGTACACGATACGAGGCAAACCATACCGTGGGAAGAATTCACGAACTAACTGTTTGGCAGTAGTCGGGGCAGTGTAATTTGAGACGGGATATGCCTCTGTCCAACGGGAAAGAGCACATACAACTACGAGGACATATTTGAATCCTCGACATCGTTCCATCTGGATATAATCCATCTGGAGGACTTCAAAAGGGTGATCGGGAGGTTGAAATCCACCCTGCTCTACAGGTACGCCTTTACCTGGGTTGAACTGACAACAAATCATACAAGTTCGGACTTTCTGTTTGGCTGCAGCTCGTAAGTGTTTATTAAACCAAATGTGTTGAATACTGTCTAACATAGCTTTTTCTCCTAGATGCGCTGGACTATGTATTGTGTTAATGATAACTTGAACCATGGAGTCGGGGAGAAACCATATAGATTTTCCCTTCGTCATCCATCCCTGATCTGTTTGGATCCCTCCTAATTCAGTCCATTTCTTTATTTCCTCTGGTGTAGCATGTGTCTGTATGTCAATTACATCAAGGGCGGGATCCCTAACTGTCATGCAGTGTGTCGGTGTCGGAACTATTGTCTTTGTCACGTCCGTTGCGTGCTTCCGATTCTGAGCTGTCTGTTTAGCTGTTCGGTCTGCTAGATCGTTACCCTGAGAAATAATATCGGTGATTTTTGTATGAGCCTTGCACTTCATGATAGATATTGCAGTAGGTAGATGTATTGCATCTAATAGAGCTTGAATGAGGGGACCGTGTTGAATGTTGGCACCATGAGAAGTCAAATAACCTCTCTCTTGCCAAAGGACTCCGAAGTCGTGTACAACTCCGAATGCATAACGTGAATCTGTGTATATGTTGACCCTTTTATTCTTGGCTTGAATACAGGCTTGTGTCAGAGCAATGAGCGCTGCTGCTTGAGCTGACAAAGTGTTAATACAATTCGTTTCAATGACTTCAGTGTCTGTCGTGACTGCATAAGCGGCCACTAACTCTCCTGTACTTGTTCTCATACATGAACCATCTACATAAAATGTCAGGTCTGGATCTGGTAATGGGACATCTGTCAAGTCTTGTCTGGGTTTTGTCGTAATAGTAATGACTTCAATACAATCATGTGCCAGTGGGTCTGTTCCACTTAATGGCAAAAGTGTGGCAGGATTTAATGTACTACAACGTCTGATTTCTATGTGTGGCTGGAACAATGTTAGTTCATAACCCGTCAGTCGTGCTATAGTCAAGTGTTGTGTTTGTGTCCGGTTCAAGAGAACCTCTACTGCGTGTGGTACTTGTACTGTCAATTGATGTCCTAATACTATGGAATCGCTTTGTCTGATCGCTAAAGCTGTCGCTGCGACTGATTTCAGGCACGCAGGAAGAGCCTGAGCTACGGGATCTAATGTGCTAGAAAAGTAAGCACACGGCTTGTGTGATCCTGCTTGTTCCTGAGTGAGTACTGACAAGGCAGTACCTTCACGTTCTGTAACAAAAAGAGTAAAGGGCTTACTGTAACATGGTGTCGCTAAAACAGGTGCTTGACATAAGGCTTTCTTTAAGTCTTCAAAAGCTTGTGTATGTTCTGGAGTCCAAGGGAGGACAGTCGATGTCGCTGCCTCCTGGGGTGTCAACTGAATGAGTGGTTTTGCTAGAAATGCATATTGAGGGATCCACTGCCTACAGTACGAAGTGAGGCCTATGAAGGCCCGTACCTCCTTTTGTGTCTTGGGTGGTGGCATGTTTACAATTAACTGGATGCGGTCAGGTGTGAGCTGTCTCCCCCCTTGGACAGCAAGTGCCCAAGGTACACAACTTGCTGGGCACAGAATTGTAGCTTCGAAGGGGACACCTTGTGCCCCTTGTCGGCCAGAAAATGTAAAACCGTCAGTGATGCTTTTTCACATTCAGGTTCGCTTCGAGCGGTGATCAGCAGATCATCGACATACTGAAGCAGTGCAGTGTTAACTGGCATGTGGATACTGTCAAGTTGTCTTTTCAGTGCTTGGCTGTAGATGCTGGGGCTTTCTGTGAATCCTTGAGGTGCGCGTGCAAATTTAAAGCTTCGTCCATTTAAACTAAATCCTAACAAATATTGGCTTTCCGGATCGATTGGGACGCTAAAGAAGGCGTTCTTGAGGTCAATTACAGTAAAGAACGTTGCTTCTGAATCAATAGCTGTCAGTAATGAAGAGATATCTGGAACCACGGGATATTGTGGTACAATGCATTTATTCAATTCGCGCAGATCAATAACTAATCGATATACTGGGGGTGCTTTTGGATCAGTTCGTTTAAGAATCGGAATGATTGGAGAATTACATACATTGGAGTCGGTTTCCACAACCACTCCTTGTGCAATGAGCTCGTCAATGATTTGCAGTAAAGCCACTACAGCATCTGGAGGTAACTTGTATTGTCGCATTCGTGGTAATACCACTCCTGCTTTGAGTGTGACTCGATATGGTGTAATGTGCATACAACCTACATCAGTGGGGCCTTGTGCCCATAAATGTGCAGGTAGATTCTGTAACCGGTGATCCATGTCTCTTGACACGTAGTGACCTTTAAAGTCACGCAAAAATAGTCGTACTCCGTCCGGAGAACAACATATTATAGCTCCTAGAGCTTTCAATGTCTTTATACCTAACAAGTTTTCTGGACATGATTTAGTAAGCAATAAATCTGTAGTCCGTGTCAATGGACCAACTGTAAGTGGAAGCGGTTGTGATACTTCGTTAATAGTAGGCTTTCCTGAAAAACCAAGGGAAATATTTTGTGAGCCTGAGAGGGGTGCCCCTGGAACCTCGTCGTGACTTATAGTTGTTCTGCTTGCCCCTGTATCAAGTAAAAACTTTCTGTCTTTCCCTAATACTTGACTCTGTACATAAGGACCCTCTTGTTCTACGGGAACCTCAATAAGGGGTAAGCCAACTTCCCTCTCTAGGCTATTTCATGTGTATCGCTGATAATCTGGATAGTCATTTTGTGCATACTGGTACATCTGTTGTGTCGTGTTTTGTGTTGCGGCAATAGGCTGTGACTGTGGTACCGCTACGGTCTGTTGTGCAGCTTGCATAGGCTGTACATTCTGAGGTGCTTGTTGTTGGATCTGATCCTGTCTAGGCGGACGTGGTCTCTCCTTGGTTTTATCCGTAGAGATATTATGTTTCAGAACTGCACAATCGTTTATATAATGACCTGGCTGTTTACAATAGTTGCATGTCCCTTTTACAGGAACCGCTGAATTACTGGACTGTGTCGCACCCCTTTTATGACCGTCAGCTGGAACTGACTGGGCGACGAGCATTTTCATTTTTGTGTCTTTCATACGTCTTTGTTCGTGGTCTTGTTCTTCTCTAATTCTATTCTGGTGATACTGTAACATTTGTAACATTTGTGAAGGAGTGTTAGCTTGCCAAGTGCTCTCAACTTTCAATACTCTGTTTTTAACCTGTGGCAGGGAATTCTCGACTAGTTTTGTTACAAAGAGATGTGGATATGAATCGCTACTTGCTTTCAGGCCGCTATTAATACCAAAACATTTTTCAAATCGGGAATAAAAATCACTAGTGTCTTCATCGGGTTTCTGTTTGCAAGCTGAGATTGCTCCCCAGTCTTCCTTTTTCGTAGTTAATAGACGTGGCAATACTTGTACTAATAATCCTGGTAATGCTTTAGTTTTGTCTCCAAGCCCTACGCCTGCAGTTCGGGCATTTTCTTCGTTTTCTAATGCTGTCCAATCAATCTTTTGTTCTCCCACCTCCCACTCTTTTTCTTTGAGTTTCTCATAAATACCGGCAGGCAATAATACTTTCAATATTTTCATAATGTCAGGATAGGTATAATCACCCATGAGTAACATGTCCTTTATTTCACGGTGAAAACCTGCTGGATCTTTGTCATGGCTGGGCACTAGTTTTTTCATTTCCAATAGTTCTATTTTAGTTATAGGCGTGTACACGAACACGCGTCTAAAAGTATTATCATCATTCCTAACTGGGTGTACTTCGCGTAAGGGATTCTGTCTGTCTATGTAATACGTTTTTCTTTCCATGGAGGGAGCTGAATCATGCTCTGGACATAGGAAGGCACTGTATCGATGCCGATGTTCTAGAATTTCTTTAATTAGATCGGTACCCATACCTCTCCATTTATTCGTGAGTAATTCTATCAGTATATCAGGTAGGGGACCAGGATCGGAGTGTTCGTTTTTATACAATATAAGGAGATGTTGTATCATGTATATACTAGTTAAACGCAGTTCGTCTGGTGTGAGATTCAGAAACGTGTGTGCTAGCGCATCATCACTGTATTTTTTAGAACTGTCAGCCCATTGTACTGCTGATCTGGCTAATTCTTGTTCATCCATAGAATCGAGCACATGGTACCCCCTTCGTTCTCAAAGTAATTTATCAGTAGCCTGGAATAAGTGTTCAGGGGTCCTTGGATTTGAGATAGCTGTTTGAAAAATTCTGTTACATTCTGGACGTATCGGACGCATTGTATTATTAAAAGATCTTCCTTTTCCTACATAAGCTATCGTTTCTCTAGCTGGTAATTCTAATTGTCCTGTGTTCATTTCTGACTGTTCCTCCTCCTCTTCCTCTGATTCAGTTTTATCTGCCTCTAATCTTCTTTCATGTATTCGTTCTACTTCTTTTCTGATCTTTCGGTGCATGACTTCTATACTCTTCTGTTTATCATGTTTTCCGTCTGCTATATTCTGACCCCATCTGGTAAGTACTTGCATTTCCTCCGGATCTACCTCAGGCCTATCTCGGTTTCTGATCAAGCAGTTTATAAAGAAGCGTAATAATAATTTTTGCATGTCCACTTTCTGGTATTCCATGGCCTCGCCAATACTTTCAGGACCTTCCCCTGTTTGGATAAAGTGATATATTTTGTCTAGATGACCAATCATTCCTGGTAGCGTCATTAGATAGGTCGAAACTCGTCGTAAACGTACTGATGATAGCAACATTCTGTCGTGTTTACCTGGCACTGGATCATATCTACAATCTGTAAGAGGCTCATTAAATATTTTGTCATTAGCTGTTTGGGGTGTACGTTGGTGTGCTAAATCCCTATAAGTCAATCTAAGTGCTGGCGGTGGCGTGGAAAAACCTCCTGTCGCACCTCCTGTCGCACCTCCTGAGGTGCCAAGTCCAAAAGGATTTGTTGGATGTAGGGTAGAGAGTGTAGATGCAGGAAGGACTGTAGAAACAGGTGGAACGTTTAGAACGTGAGGAGGAGTTTGTTGCTGCGGAGGTGGGGGCAGATGATCTTGGGGTTGAGCGTCGTCAACAGGTGGTGTGCGTGGCTGTGCACCATTAGCATATTCGGGGGCTGCATCATCTAAATAGGAAGAAAGGAAAATGTCCTTTGCGGTCTTGGATGTACTTTAATCGGGAGTAATGGAGGTGGCAGATCTTTTGGTACCTCCAGGGTGGCCTTAGGCAAACCCTCGGCCAGAAGAGGATACATACCATTCATAAGAGTGTTTCGTTGTCTGTCTACTTGTTCTGTTTTTACTCGGATACCCTCGTCAATTAATATGTTTTCTCGGGCTCTTTCTGAATCTTCCCTACTTTTCTCTTCTTTTCTGAACGCTTTCTCTGCGCGTCTATGCGATTCCTTACGCCATAGTTCAATGGCATCTTTCTGTGACTGTCTGGCTTTCTTTTTCCATAATACTTCTTCTACTCTCATGATGCAATCTGCATCCCATGTTCCAGCAGCGGGCCATCTCTGACTCTCTGCTAAATCCTTGGTGTAGTCCACCCATAAATCAAGATATAATACGGCATCTAGGCCATGTTTATGGTACATAAAGTACCCTGGAGTGTCCCTAGGTGGAATGGGAACGGCTTCTTCGAGTATCCCTTTTCTAGTTTTTATCTGTCTTAATTTCGAGAATAGCGGCATCTTGAACCTTGCTACTTGATTCTTACTCGGACTTGAACACAATTAATACAATAAACACAATAATGAAGATCGAACAATCACTCATACCACGACATTTAAAACATATCAAAACATTTTAGAACGAACAATAATAATTAGAATAAAACTAGTTAACTGCATAATACTAGATATACTGGATGTACTGCTAAACAGTACAGATACACTGCTGAAACAGTGCAGACCAGGTCTGTGTACCCAAACCCGTCTTGACCGGCACAAACCAATGTGCACGTCTAAATGCGTCCCCAGCAACGGTACTCACCGGGAAGCACGGAACGGAAGGCCTCGGAAGTCTGGACTGGACTAGACCAAACTGGACTGGACTCGACTCGTGACTTAGATACTTCGGAACTTCGGAATCTGGTGGGCCTCTGTATACCTCGGATCTTGCTCTCTCAGCTAGGCTCTGGTCGGGATTCTCCGCACTCCTCACCGCCTCGTCTGGGTGTTGATCGCAGCCTCAGTCGCCCCCGTTGGCCTGAGGGAGATACAGGAAATCCTGCGGGTACGCGTAATTGTCCGTCCGGCTGTGGCAGGAGACCGGGTCTGCAACGCACCTCCGGCGCGTGGGGTGTGAGAGGTGTCCCTGTTCGGGCGCCAATTATGTGGTAAATTTAAATTACCTAGACTTAATTTATGCGGTAAAATTCAATAAGAATAACTCAGTAAAAATAAGAGGCAGAATCCGTGGTATTTGAGGTTATAAAAGGGAATTTATTCCTTACAAAGGAATTATGGTTCGAACCAGGCAATCGGGTTCCGTCACCACTAAGGTTCAGGAAGGGATAGGCAATACATTATTGACAGGTTATCATATTTATAGTAAATGCATTACAGTAAAGACATATGCAGAAGGCGTTACAGCTGAGAAGAGAGATAAGAATACACATACGCAATGAAAAAGGCGTTACAATAGGCGTGCATAAAGGCGTATACTAGAAACGTCATTATGATGATGACACAGGTGGGTGGATCCATAAGAGAATCCTGCAATGTCAGCAGAAATACATGGCAGAGATGCGCGCACAGCCGCATGACGTGTGATTGACGTGTAACTAGAGGGTGAAGGGAACTTGACATTTAGCCCTACATGAGGAGACAGAAGTCTGAGATGTCAGAACAACCTAATCCCAAATCGTATCTAACATCTTGTGTTTAAGGAACTATATTATCTGGAAGGGAAGGTCTCTCAAGCAGAGGCTATTCTATACTGACTGCTAGTGCGTGTACAAGCGTCTAAGTGTCTACATGAGATGCGAGGGGGCATGGGCCTACCATGGAAACGAAAGTCATGAATTACTTGCTCGGAGACAGTGAGGCCGGGCCCTTTGCTCTGTAGCTGGAAGAATGTTTACCTAAACTACTAGACAGGAATGCATTTCTCGAGGAGCGGAGCAGATAACTTGAAGGCTGAATACAGTTTTTGGCAGGCAACAGGCCAGGCTAGGCACCGTTAGCCGCGCAGGGAGTAGGACAAAGTTCATGGATACAGATACAGGTCCAGGCTGGAGCATTCAGAGGCAGAAGCAGGAAAAGCTCGATGGCAGAATTCAGGGCCTACCTTGCCAGAGCTGGAAAACGTGAAAAGTACACCATATAAAGACGGTGGCAAGGCATACTTAGGAACGGAATATCTGACCGATTCATGGCAGATCTGAAAGAGGACATGTTAACGTTGGACACAATTGTATTTGCGTCTTCATAGCTTGAAGTGGAGGGAACATACATGTACTTGTAGCATATACATGGAGCCGTTGGGGTCTAAGATAGGGGACACAATTGACCATAAAAATTCATATTTCCTCACAAGAATGATGATTGGCAGCCACCCTGCACATCGCAGTGAAATGAAGTGTGCATATCAGTTTGGCTGTTTTATTTCCCACAGCCAATCTGACAAGTGTACTTTGGGGCATATTATCAAGACAGGCGATAACATTATCGCCGTTTTAGTGGCAGAAAACTGCCGCTAAAACGGCGATAATGGGCTTGATAATATGCTCTATGGAATTCCAATTGAAGCTCAGGTTAGATGTCCTTCACATCTAACATGGGCTTCAATTGGAAATCCATAGAGCATATTATCAAGCCCATTATCGCCGTTTTAGCAGCAGTTTTCTGCCGCTAAAGTGGCGATAATTTTATCGCCTGTCTTGATAATATGCCCCTTTGTCTCTTCGCAATCTGCGGTGTGCTATGTGCCGGGAGACAACAGCCACAGCCTCCTAGTCACTACATGAGCACCGTGTCTGCCTGTCCCGTCCAATCCTGCTGCTGTTATGCTGCTCATGAAAACAGCATCAGGATTGGTGCAGTTGGCGCCGATTGGCGACTCTAGTACACAGCTCTGCGCCGGGACCCCGGCGCGCATTAAGGTGGCAAGAGTGGCTGGGGCATAAAGATCATGGCTGGTTGACATGGAGCCTTTTGTGCAAAAGACAGGACGTGGATTCCCCACAGGTTCCTTCACCGCCATGAGTCCCAGTCTCGACACAGGTTTGGAGCTTCCGGGGACCTGATTCCATAGAAGGGGCATTTCTATATAAACGCCGTTTGCTGGGACCATTACGCTAACACCCTTGTCAGGCAGCAGGGCGAGTCCAGGAGTTCCGATTCGGTAATGGGGGGAACACATGAAAGGGTGGCAGGGTGTCACATTGACACCCTGTTGCACCCCTGATTCGGCCATGTGTGTACATGTGGCACACATACATGCCCTAAGGGCATGTATGTATGCCACATTGCACACTGCTACGCGCGTAAAAATGCTTAAACACATACATTAATTATTTACCACCAACTATAAGTTGGTGGTAAATACCGACTCTAAAACACACCCACACACTCCCCCTACATCTCGATTTTGGCTTCGGAATTTACCGAATCGGTAAAATTACCGATTCGGAATAGTTACCGATTCGGTAACATTACCGATTCGGTATTATTACCGAATCGGTAATTTTACCGATTCGGTAAATTCCGAAGCCAAAACTTGTCCCCCTACATACCAATTGCCAAAATACCGGTCGGTAACGGTATAATTACCGAAAATCGGCCGTTACCGACCGGTATTTGGCTACCTACATGAGGCCCTTAATAGGCAAACCTGAAACGGGCGGTTTTATGACAAGGTTTCTTCTTCTGCATGGGCATATTTAATCAACATTCAAACTTGCTCATGTTTAGTCGGATTATCCAGAGATGTCAGTCGCATTTGTTCCCTCGTATTCGGAACACATTAGTGAAGTTCCAGTTCCTATTTGATTTGATTACTGGTTCCAGTTGCGGCATGGGTGTTTGTTAGTTGCCCAGGACTGCAATATTCTACACTTTAAATATAAACCCACAGGTACTCCCACATCATATAATGCACTAATAACGAGATGCACGATACAACTGATAAGACTTTTTCTCCACATCAGTTTATTGGATGATAGTTACTGGGTTTAGCAGAACCCAGTTTATTTACTAGTCCAGTGTTTTCCAAGAATAGTGATCAAGTGTAGAGACACTCTAAATGCTTAAATAACATGTCAAATATATGTGGAAGTGCATTCAAATTTCTGTGGGCCTGGGGGGAAGGAAGGCAGTTAAATAAATGGTGAGAAATTAATAAATCTGCTTAAGCAAAAGTTACAATTTAGTAGCAAAAATAATCAACCTGCGTGTATATTTCCTAATGTGGATAAAGTAAACGAAGGAAAATATATAGGGACATTCCCAAATTCATACAGATTGCCTTTCAACTCATTTGTGCACCATGATGTTCATCTTTGTCTCCACACACATCACTAATCAACTGTCTTTTTTGTTAAGCAGATTTTATTTGCAAATGCACTTAATTTTCAGAACGACATTATATTTTCATACAGTTAGCAAACAAAATACAACATAAAATACACAACTATTGACAATGGGAAGAGGATGTGGGCATATGGCTAGAGAGGTCGACCTCGCAGTTGGGGAACCGGGCCTCGGCAGGGACTCTCAACACCCTATGATTCTGGGCAAATCGCTTAATCTCCCCAAGCCCAACAAAAATGAATGTGTCCATCTGTAATGCAACTGGTGCTCATGTAAAGTGCTGCAATACCTTCGGGTCAGGTTTGCACTGTATAAAACTCAGAAAAAGAAAATGGTGCAACAATATCAAAGCAAATAAGAGTTAAATTGATTGTCTTGCTCAAGCACCAGTCCTCAGATTTTCTGGAACCTGTTGATAGAACCTGGAATCTTATAGACTCTTTCCACTGTACTCTGTATGCTAGTATATTCCATGCATGCCCTGCTATCTCCCTATTCTCTCTGTCTTGTCTATTAGACTCGTCTAGGCACTCATCCCGAACTCTTACACCCACCACTTTAAAATGTCACCAGCTGCACTGAAGATCAACCCTGCCAGAACCAAAAAGAAGAATATCGGTTTTATTCAGGCTGAAATGGAAATATGCTGCAGCAATCCAGTCTTTCATTACTGTTAGTCACCCCAAAAGGCCAAGGACGCCAGTTATTAACATCATTAGATATAATTGGATTTGATCAGCATAATGATGAACAGCAATGGTAAAGTCACCCACCAGATCTCACAGTGGAAATAACATAGTTGGTGAAAGGATAGAACCCCAAGGCTCCTCATAGTGAAATGGCAGTACAAGATTTAAGGGCAAGTGACAAATGAGTTAAAGGTAAGGGAAATATAATTTAAAAAAATGGAGCAAGGATAACTAAACTAATGGCCTTATTTATCAAGTGGTTGCATAAGGTTTTGCACCACACAACTTGGTGAATGAGCAACGCAACCCCAAAATGTGATTTATTAAGCCACTCAAGGCCACTTTACGTGGCCCTGAGAGCCTTGGTGAATCAGGCATAACGCAAATCACTGCATTGCATTACTCTGCCCCAGGGAGGTGTTATATGGGCGTTGCATGGGT
The DNA here is from genome assembly GCF_964204655.1 of Triturus cristatus. Lineage (NCBI taxonomy): Eukaryota > Metazoa > Chordata > Amphibia > Caudata > Salamandridae > Triturus > Triturus cristatus. The sequence continues at coordinate 238,242,864 of NC_140594.1, read as the reverse complement.
GTTCCAAATGCAACTCCCATGGATTTTGACTCATTCCAAGATTGACCATTACAGGTAGAGCTGGACTTGCGCCAAAATGCTACGCCTTCCCAGGGGAGGCGTAACGAGGAGAAATATCTTTATTTCTCCTTGTTACATCCTCTTTCTATGAGTGTTGTAGTCTGCAGCACACATAGAGGAACATGCCTCAGGGGATTGTTTTGGGGCAGGACGGTGCCCCTTTATGAAGAAAAAGAATCCTGCATGCAGCATAGGCACATTTGCAGTGTGGTTCAAGGGTGGTGGCATTGGAGCCAGGCAGCCCCTTGTGCGACAGCGCTGGGAAAAGGCAGGTATTGGGATGAATACAGCGCATTCCTGCCTTTTCCCTGTAACACAGTGCAGTAAGGTGACTTGCTGTGCTGAGTTACATATAGATAAACAAAACCCTAAATATATTTTTTTAAATGGAGAACCAACGGGGTCTCCCCCGAGACTATGTAATAATAACACATGATAAAGGAGATCTGACATAGTGACTCATAAAGAAATTATATTCAGTGATAATTAGTAGCTACCTACATTTTATTTGGATTATTTAGACAAATAGGATCAAAACTGCTGCACAAAACACTATTATGCATATTACGGTGGTATGGGATTTAAGGTGTTTTGCACAGATTTTAGACTCCATGGGAAGTATTTGATGATAAAATGAGACATATATATATATATATATTTTATGTCCTCATTTGCCACACTTACTTCCAGCTGACGACCCTGCTCTCCATTTACCCGTCTGACCTGCCACCAAGGAGAGCATACTTATTCAGCAAAGGAAGACGGTTCTGTCTTTTATGAGCTTAACTGTGCCCAACACCGCATCTTTTAAACCCATTTGGCTTAATAATCAAACCGGTGGGAGGGCAGCCAGTATCACACACACCCATTTAGCTTTTATTGGGAAACTCTCCCAACTTTCTTTTACAAGGCATGTTACCAATGGGGCCCATCATCTAAACTCTTTTACTATGAGGACAACTAGTCTTCATCTTGCATATATATACACCAGTCCTCAGCCATTCAACCATTGGGGGCAAGAGTTAGCTATCCACTGCTTGCAAATTTCTTTTCTCTCCAGTAAGAATAAATAAAACAGTAACTTGACGCTGTTCCTCTGGATTGCTCCCTGGCCTGGTGCACATGCAGACATAATCATATTGGAACTCACCTTCAGGCTGCAGTGAGACAAGGGAACACAAATAGTGGTCAGGAACCTTGGGTGCGAAATGTTTTAAGGAACAACAATCCCTAACAGAAAAAAACATTTGTAAAAGCTTATATGTATAGAGATGCAATGATGTCTAAATTTTGGCTTTCCCACTGGACATCATCTTTTAATGAGAAAGTAAAAGTAAACATACAAGTGGGGACATATATTTCATTAAAATGGAAAAAGTCTCAGGCAATACAAGAAGGTGTGGCCAGAAAAAATATAGCAATCAGGCCAATAGAAAATACATTAGAGCACCCTAGCACATATTAATACAAAGTATACACTTATTCAGAGTGCAAGAAGTGGACAATGTTTTGATCCCTCTAACTTAATGCTGGAATCATCTTCGGGACAAGACAAATTGGTGCCTGAAGCTATTGCCTGTTGAACAAGGTTATGAAAAGGGGGCGGAAGTGTCACGTGGCCCGTAGGAACATTGTCATCTTTCACTACCTTAGCATGAGCACATTGCAGCTTGTCTGCTGCTTTGCGCACTTTATTACACGTCTTTATTTTTCCAATAATTTCAATGACTGCTTTCACATGAGAACTCATCGCTGTGTTTACTCTCTGCATGTTCCTGGGATTTTGACTGAACATTATGTGCAAGGTTGAACAACAATGCCCCTTGTTATTTTGTTCTGGCCAGACCTTAGCCCTTAGACAAAACATACAGATGCAGCTGGTGTTTGGACAACGTACCTTGGTTTTTAGTAGGGTACACGAATAGGTGACAAACACTTGGAGAGGGATCTTTCCAGAGAGAAGAGCGAAACAGCACCTGTGATGTAGATCTACCATTTATAGGCTAAGGTATGGGGTCTGCTGACAAAGCCCACAGATCTTCTATTATATAATAATACTTCTTCCTAGCAAGGGGAGGGAGGTTAGGCACTATAGTCTTTTCTCCATTGTCTTTCTATGATGACATCTCCCTTTATGATATGTGGATTAGCTGCTATGCTTTCTGTATTTGTACTATGCATTTTTCTGCTTGTTGTGACACATGCAGGTTAGAGCACGTTGGTTAAAATAAATATGTTAACCTGTTTCGTGTCTCTGTCAGATCTTATTGTGGACAAGTATAAGAGTGCGAGCAAAAGGGTGTGTCTTGTTGTTACCGCGATTCCTGAGAGATCTGGGAGTGTTGTGTTCTGCGGTGTCCAAACATTTGGTTCTCTGGGAGTGAGTAGGAGAGCAAGGGAGACACTATAGCTAGTTGGTCCTGTGTTCGTAGGTACTAAGGTGGTAGGAAAACCCAGTCCCTATACACCAAGGTTCCATACTCCTGCACATAGTTCTGTATTTGTTCAGAATCCCTGCAACAGAAGAGAGAAGCAAAAAGGGGAAAAAAGGGAGTAACGGGGATTAACAATAGGGAAATTTTTACCAGTGCTCTCGGCGTAATATTTATATGTGGAAGGTGAGGCATGCTGCAGTTATTTGGATAAGAACTGTGCTCATTAGAGTGTGACCCATCTGGACATGTAACGGCTTGAGGGGATGATATGTAACCAGAAATCAATGAGAGTTCATGCATTATTGCGAAATAATGTTGGTGCTGAAGTTAACAGTGAAATGGATGTGGTACGAATGGATGAGGAGGCGCTGTGAAGGCGAATAAAATCTATAAAAAATGGGAACATTTGGCGTGAAAATGGGATCTTCGTGAGTGGTAAGACATTACATATTTGCGGAGATGAGGAAAGTCTGTAGTCCATTACAATGAACCAGAGCTGCCGGTTTCTGGTAGTGAGACTGTGAGACTGTGGGAGAAAGTGTGTAGCGGTAGCGGTGGGGCATAGGTTGATGGGCAGCCGTTGGGTCTTGTGCGTCTGTAATAATTCTTACTGTGAAGGGTGGATGAGCTCCGAGATATGATCGAGTCCGCTGCGGAAAATGGAGGTGGTGTGCAGCGTGATGGCGCTGGAGCCAACGGAACGACAAGTGCGGGAAGGAGCTTTAAGGTAAGCGTGTCGGATGAAATTGGCATGGTGACGCTCTACGAAAACGGGCGTGATGACACAGTGTCTGTTTGAGCAGAGATAGTGTCAGAATATAGATAGAGAAAGGTGGCCATATTGGAATGGAATATGAATTATAATATTATTCCAACTTTCATTAGAGATTAGTGTCAGAATCGACTGTAAAATTCATATAACGAAACAATGACATTTAGCATAGTAAAAGGAGGTGATAATCATCAGTAAATTCTACAACCAAAGAGTCATGCACCACGTAAATATCGTTTGGGAAATATACTCTGGGTATGATTGAAAAAGGAGGGTTTCCTCTGAACGGGTCACTCATGGTATCAACTGAATGGGACATATTACTAAACAATATACTGAGGTCATATATTGTATTAAAATTAACTGATTAGCACATATTGTTTGACACTATACAAGGGTGGATCAGGGACAGTGAATGATTATACTGAGTGGTGAGTAGACATTAGGAACAGTTTGTAGTGATTAACTCCACACAGCTTGCTGGCTGCTCAGCCCTTCTCCAACTGTGGTTTCCAGACACCAACATTCTATATTACATCATTCTTACAGAGTTCCACTGGTGGAGCGATGGGTGACATAAACTACCATACAGCTAGGATACAAGATATCCTCTTTTCTACCAAAAAGGAAAAAAGAAAAGACCACCATAGTGGACTTAGAGAGAAAGTAGAAGCTAGATGAATGGAAAAGAGTAGAGTGATCAGAGAGAGACAAGAAGAGCAGTGGGAGACAATAGAATTAAGAACAACACAGATAAAGATAATCCATCACCCATCCTCCCAGAACAGAAAGAGTGGAAGGAGAAACCATCAATGACTACGACCTGCACACCCATTGGCCAGAAAGGTATGCGAGAAGCAAGTCAAAGTAGGAGAAAACAAGAAAACAGAGAGGCAGATAAATACAAATGATTACACATACTTCTCCATCACAAATAGGAAAAAAATGTACACAAAATTGTAAAGAGCACTTGGTTAAAGAGTGAAAGGCGAGACAAGAAGCATAAACACCCAGTGTGGCATAACCCATGCACTGTAGAAATGGGACTAGAACCCAAACCACACACCCAAAAGGGTAACAATTTGAATGTGAAAAGGCAATCTCAAGTGGAGATTAATATGTGGTGCACTATTAGAAACAGAGTACAACTCACACTACACACCTTAAGAAAGGTAAAATTGTGCACTAAGAGAAAAGGGTATAAATAAATGTGAGTAAGTACAAGAGCGAACACACCTCGAATTGAGGTCACATGTTGTGCACCATGTGTAAGGACGCACCTCGTGGAGAGGTACAGAAAACATGCACTGAGCAATGGGAAAAGGACCCATGCGAGACACCTCGAGTGGAGGTCAAGTGTGATGCATATAACGATGGGAGAAGACCCAACAGACACACCTCATGGAGAGGTCAAGAGTTGTGCATCTAGGAGCGGGACTACAGTCCACGCAACACACATCATGTATAGTTGAGGAAAAACGTTGTGCACTGTAACAAAAACACACCCTATGTAGGGCAAAATGTAAATGTAACGTGTAAACCATTGTGCACTGTCACTAATGGGCGAAGAACCCAAAACAAAACACACCCTGTGAACAGATGATGAGTGGGACTATAACCCATCACCTAACCTCGTTTAAGGTTAACATAGCCTAGTGTGGAAGAAGGAAAGAGGGAATAAAACCCAAATTCCTGCCCCTGAAACAAGGGACGGAGCGTATGCTCTCATGTAGGGTGAAAACCCATGACAGCAAATGAACGCTCGGCAAACATAAACGTGTTGAAGGCATGTTGTACGTTTTTAAAAAAACTGTTTTGAGTGATTACACAGTAGAGCTTAAACAGTAATATGCGATGTGCAGGATTTACAATACAAAATGTCACTGGTGACAAGAGAAAAGTCCAAGTTGAATTAGACTCATTAAAAGATACTTGCATTAAACAGCCAATGTCCGACATCGGTACCTCCAGTTCTTCAAAATTAATGCTGCTTGCTGCCACACTTCCACCACGCACAGATTGTTCTCGACGTAGTCTATTTGACTCCGGACGTTGCCCGCAATATGACATGACACATGCAGCCCACCTGCAGGTCCAAGCTTATTTATGAATATAGATGTGTCGAAGTGGGATACATCGCGTTGTCCTGAGGTGGCATAAAGTTTGAATGAAACTTTATTGAACAAACGCGATGTGGTTGGCAAAACGAAAAAGGACTCACAAGACGGAGCAATCCTAAGATGGCGCCACCCCGTGTCATGCCATGCAGGGAGGCTCACGGCACAAGCGTGCGTGTGTGCCTAAAGCGGAAAAAAGACATACACGTCACTGAAAGTAGAATCAGGGGGGCTGACGTAAGGCATACAATGGGCACAGCACGGGAGCAAGAAGATGCACAGAGGTAGGCGCGTGTACTGGGCTTGAGCTTAGTTTGTATTCAAACCGTAAATGTCGGTTGGGTAGCACTGCATGCAGAAGCCCGCAGTGTTGCCAAATAAACACAGACACGACAATGCCAAAGCTGGTTGTAGCCACTTTTAAAACGTTGCCGCAGACAGTCCCCAAGCACTTGGGTAGGCTGCATCCAATGGGACAAATTCGATGTACAGTACGGAGCGAATGCACACACCACGCTGGCATTAAACTGTCTTCAACGCCTCGGGAAACTTTGGGAGGCAGTGCAAGAACATACACTGACAATTCGTTAGATGAAGGTTGAGGCAATGCTGGTTAGGCACACAATTCACAAAAGACCAGCCCAATCTCCACAGTGTCAAATAGAGTCGTCATGAAAGGAGATGTCCCACTGTCGAAAGTACATGCTTTGATGAAAATGATGTAGAGAGGAGCTGATGTAAGACAAGGAGACTAGGAAGTCTGTAGCAGGAGAGAGTGTAATCCTCCAGATTAGTAGAGTAATAAAAGGTTTCTCAAAAGTGAACACTCAGGATGCACGCTGTCCAGGTAGAGAGGAACAGCTCTCAGCACAGACAACAAAGGTAGTGGTGAGCATACAGTACTCCTCCTCCCCAGAGTACAGATGATGGTGAATGACAGACTTACCCTCACTGAAGGCACAGCACAAAGCGAAGATGTTGGCAGGCTTACCCTCACTTGAAGGCACAGCACAAAACGAAGACGTAGGATGTAGGTTCCCTTGATAAAGCTGGCACTATTGCGTAGAGGGCGACCAATGTAGAGGTCACTGGTGGGGCTGATGTGTGCCAGTAGTTGAGTAACCACAGCTGTAGTTACAGGAGTTGCTTTAGCTTGAGAGTAGGTCCTCAGATACTCCAGACTTGAAATTGAAGGCCTTTAGAGGTAACACACGCAGATTATTTGCTTCAACTCGTCGCCATAAAATTGTAGTGATTAACTCCACACAGGTTGTATTATTTCTGGAGTATTTGTTAAGAAGTTACAAGTTCAGATGTTCAGTCCAGGACTAGCCCCACCAGGAGCAGCCAGCAAGCTGCTCAACCGTTCTCCAACTGTGGTTTCCAGACACCAACATTCTATATTACATCATTATTACAGAGTTCCACTGGTGGAGCGATGGGTGACATAAACTACCATACAGGTAGGATACAACACAGTTCTTATTGCCGGGGCCAATCATGGTTCAAGGAGTAAATTACAGTGTGAAAGTACACATTGTGAAGCGCTCATTGTGCAGCATGTAGTCTATATGATAAGGAGACATTAATCCAGAACCAATTATCATCATCATCATAAATCTTTATTTCGGCAATATTTCAGCCATAAAAGATGCAAGTAAAATCGTGATTACAATAAAATAATAAAACATTAAAACAGTGCATACAGATTCAAAATCCAGTGTAAAAGCCACAGCGCTAGCCACTATTCGCTATTAAAAAACTCCTTTTAGACCACATGGCAAGCAGAAACTTCGATAGGGCAAACACAATATATCCTGCAGTATCAGATTTAAAAATTCTTAGTGCAGCTGAACATTTCTGAAAGCCCAGGTTTTTACAGATTGGTACAATCCAGAACTTCCGAGCTCTACTATAAGCAGGGCAAAAGAATAAAATATGGCATTCATTCTCCTTTTCAGCTCCACAGCCTGGGCATTGGGTGACCCTAGACGATGACCATTTGCTTGTGAGACACCCTATTGGGAGTGAACCAAACCTCCATTGTATATACAGCTTTCTGGCCGCAACAGGGTGGATAACATTTAAAAATTCTTCAAAGGCAAATACAGATTTAATTTCTAAAAATGATTTTACCATAGTGCCATTCCGAGAGTCGTGCAGCCATGTACTGCTGCAACGTGACCTATAGCGCTCCGTTAATGAATTCCCTGAGATCTCCCTACAGGCCTTAGCTGGATTATGCTGAGAGACCCATTGTCAATAGTTCTTGTTTAACAAAGGTGAGCCATGAAATGTTCGCTGCCTTGCTTGAGCTCAATACTTCTTGCAATTAATTTCTATACTGCGAGAGTTCGGGGGTTATCCATAACCTCCTCCAAAACCTAAGGGGTTTAATAGATAATTCCTCCTGAATGGGGAGTAAACCCAAGTCGAGCCTTAGCGGTAGAAGGGGTGTACTTTGGGGAAGCAGCAGCAGCAGAAATCTATTCTCCACTTTGGAGATTTCAGGCCTGGAAGCATGCCCCCAAAGTTCCCCCCCATACAATACCGCTGCTCTCGCCCTAGCTTTGTATATTTCAAGCACAGGATTTATAGGCCTATATGTTGAGGCATTTGTCATTTTAAGAATACCCCCCACAATTTGGGACAATTTAAGTTGGGACTTGGCATGATGAGGGCCCTATGAGAGGTTTTCGCTTAGCGTGATGCCTAGGTATTGGAATGTCTGAACCCTCTCCAATCTGACCGATTCCAATATTGGTGCTGGTCGACTGTGTGAAGGGGGATTAAATATCATAAATTTTGTCTTGTCTGCGTTAATCTGTAATCCATGGGCACAACAAAAATCATTAAAACCATTCAATATACGTTGTATCCCCATAGGGGACTTGGAGAGTAGGAGAGTATCATCGGCAAACATTATTGCCGAAACTTTCCCGCCTGCCAATCTAGGTGCATCATTATTTGGCACTGCATCCAAGTGTGAGATCATTCCATTCACATACAAGCAAAACAGGGTTGGGGCCAGGACGCACCCTTGCCTGACCCCCTATTTACCGGAAACCTAGCAGACAGTGTTCCTCCTCTCGCACACCTAACCTGTGCAAAATTCTGAGTGTGCAGCCTCACTAAAACCCCCAGCAGTGCTTGCGGAAGTCCCAAGTCCCGAAGCACAGCCCAAAGTTTCCCCCTGGGAACAGTATCAAAGGCGGATCGGAGGTCTACAAACACCATGTAGAGGCTGCCACCCTCTATTAGTACCGTCTTCCAGTACAGCATAACTAAACTGAAGATCTGGTCCATGGTGGATGTATTCCTCCTGAAGCCGGCCTGATATGGGGAGAGGATTTCATTCTCATTGATCCACTCCTGCAGACGATCTAAAATAAGTTGTGACAAGATTTTTTGGGGGACATCAATGAGGCTGATGGGCCTGTAATTGACTGGGAGCAGAGGGGAGCCCTTTTTATAAATTGGTATAATCTCTGCTCCCAGCCAAGTACCCGGCACCTCCATACCACGCAAAATAGAGTTAAATAAAGCACAAAAATATGGCGCCCAAATCTTAGGTTGGTCTTTAAACAAGTCCCCAGGGAGTTTATCTATATCTGGTGCTTTGCCCATCGCCAATTTCCCTAAAGCAATAAAAACATCTTCAGTGGTAAATTCCAAGGCCTCCACATCCCCAGGTTTAGGTGTATGCAATGGCATACAATCTAGGTCAGTAGTCGATGCATATAGGGTTTTAAAATGTAGTTCCCACACCCCCGCATCTATATTAGCTTCAATCGCATTGCGGGGTTCTTCGGACCCTGTGTTCACGATGGCCCAGAATCTCCGTGCTTCCTTATTATCAAGCGCGGAGGCTAGGTTCTGCCATCTCTCCCAGTCCCAATCTATCTTGGCCTGTTTCATTGCTTCTTTATACAATGTCCTAAGGGAGCAAATTTTCGTCCTGTCTGTGCCATCTTTTATGGCACTTACCAAATCCGCTTTCATCCTCCTACAGGTGCCGTTGTACCAAGAAGAAGAAGGCACCCTAGTCTTATTTGGCAGAGCAATCGGGTTAAAAATACCTGCTAGACTGTCCACCAGTTCCTGGTGGACCGAAAGCAGGTTCACTGGTGCACCTAGGCTCAGGGCTTGTGCCCAAATATCGCTTGCCTTTATAAAAAGGGGAAGAATTACTTTATATAAGCTGGAGAGTGCATCCCTCTTCTCAAGCAAATTCCCCCACTTAACCCGCCGCCTATTATTAGTGATGATGAGGCCGGGATTCTTGGTCATTTCATTATAGCTTTTTAAAATAAAGGGAGATTCCATCTTCAACATCAGGGCGTTGTGGTCACTATCCATTCTATTCAGTACCTCCAGGTCCACTATCTTTGCCCACAACCGAGTCTCTACCATAACATAGTCCAAATGGGATTCGTGATCTTTTTTATTATAGGTGCACTTTGAGGGAATATCTGAGGGCTTACGACCATTTACCGCCCTAATCGAATTGTGTAGGGTTAAGGTCGTAATCTGCATGGCCAGTGGAGACCATGCCTTGGCATAGGGGGACTTGCAGGGTGGAATTCCCCAGTACTCATCTTCTCCCATCAACGCCCCCTCATTCAGCCCTCGCAGAGGCTCAAAGTGGCAATTAAAATCACCAGCTACCACATACTGAATGTCAGGACTTAAGGAATCAAGAAAAACCGATAGTTCCCCAATAGTACTTGACTCCTTGGCCAAGCCGGTCGGGCGGGAGTAGACATTTACCACTGCAAGTTTATATAATGTGGGCCATGTCATAAGGACACATTGAATGTCGTCCGAGTTTGTCTGGATCGATTCCGCCTTGCAACCTAGGTGTACACCAACCCACGTTGTCAGACCACCAGAGGGTCGACCTTTACCTCCCCATCGGGCCTTGATGTTAAAGGCCGCAAACCCCAATCTATAGGACTCCTCCCTAGCCCAAGTCTCCTGAAATAGAATGACATCAGTGGTATCAACAAATGTGTCCCATTCTGGACAGGCTAGCTTACTTTTCAAGCCCGCCACATTCCATGACATTATGATCATGTACTCAGAATGCCCCTGGGTGTAGTGTGGGATATCTAATAGAGGGGTTGGGCACCCCAGCTGGTATATATCACTTCCCAGCTGCGTGGCGTCATTACTATTTTCTAGATTAATTGGAGAATAGTGCTCCCTGGAAATGGAACCTTTTTCCTGTACGGGGCAGTTTGTACTAATCCCTACAGAGTAAGTGGGGATCCCCCGTGTGCAAGGGAGCGGGTTGCTTACCCTTGCTACCACAGTGCACTCAAGAACCACGGGCTCACCCACGTTATTACCCCGGGCTACCTGGTTGTACCAACCCAGTCAATCGACCTGATCCAGGTAGCTGAACCTGTTTAAGCAGGGGGTATGATACCGAGCCAGAGCGTATGTATCATGCCTAAACTTCCCACCTCCTCCCCCTCGCGAATATGGAACAAAGGACCATCCTTCTTCCTGAGGCCTCAGGTACTAGGATAGATGAACGTGAGGGGGCGAACTCCAATTTTTGTATCAGGGCAAGGTGTATCCCACTTGCAAATATATTCTGCGGTCCTGGGATCCATTATACATTTTCTTTATTGAGTTAGATAAGGGTAGTCCAGTCCTCCATTCGGTTTAAGCCTGTGAATAGGCTCTTGGTCCGAAGAATACTGGGACATGTCAGAAACATGTGAAGATCATCGGCGTCCCAGCGGCACGCACTTCCTGCAGCATTCCTCCTTCGACCCTTGCCACTTAGCCATTCACCTAGGTGTCCAAAATTGTCTATGAAGGGAGAACAAATGATTTCTTCTTAAAAACGCAGGTCCTACTGTATTATACAGAGTACGCATAGATACTTGTCATGCATGATGTAACTGTAAGCTTAGAAAGTATTCTTCCCACAGAGTCTCAGACAGGCGGGAATCTCCATCAATGATATCCAAAATTAACCAGTACCATCCTGACACCCTTTTTCTTTAGTTGAGGATAAAATGAGATATTGATTTATGCACTTATGTCGCCCATGTTACTATCCTTTTCACCTTGTTTGGCAATGACAGTTACCACCAGCTAAAAGTCGGTGTTAATTGCGTGCACTAAATACAGTGCAATTTGTGCTCTGCTCTTATTGGAAGCCAATTGTAAATAGGCACAATGTTATTTCTACGCTGTTGGGTTAAAATAGACTTCACAGGTGTTTTAATTTCTATCAGCCAGCCGTTATTTTTAAAATTACTTTTTTTCTTGCTCAATTGGTGCATACATTTGCTGAATTGGTGTAGTCATGCAAACATTTTTTGTAATTGCGGCACTTAGCCATCCATGGATACTCAATGTGATGTTGGGTCTTCAGCTGCAATTTTCCATATTTTTACATCTATATTAGGACCTGAGAGCACAGATTTGCTCCAATGGGTGCAGTGGCTCTCATTCTTAAAGTATCACAAATCTGCACAAGGAGGTTTAATAACTTCGCATGGGTGTAAACATACTGATCCCTGGAATTAAGAAAACTCTTGCCTGCTGTTACTGTAAGTCTAAGACCCTCGCAGCTTCATATGCATGGCCCTGGAAAACATGAAAAATTCAGTTTTTCAAAGGGGATAAAGACATGAGTACTTTCCCATGACAACAAATGCTCTTGCTATCTCTTTTGTTATCAAATTCAGTACAATAAAGACATTTTTCCTATTTTAATCTACTCTTGAAAGGAGTTAGGGCCATATGCACAAAGGCTTTCTGCATTTCCTAATGGTACGAATCACAATTTTGGGCCGCTAGTCAATGAAAAATGACATTTTGATATGTACGAAAAGCATTTGCGGTGGTGCAAAATGCGATTTCTACCTAGTTTTTCAAAATAGGAACTCACAAACATGAATTTACAAATTGCCTATCACTAACTGCATGTACAAAGGATTTCCTAATTGTGACTAGTCTCAAAATGTCCATTTAGGAAATGCTGTTTCCATTGATTTGGATCAGGTGGTAACCAGGTGCAATCTATAAAAAGACTCCCAAAATACATCAGGCTATTTAAGAATGGCGTTTTTGTATGTTCTAGCAAGGAGTATGAGGATTTTGGCTGGTAGGTAGAGAAAGAGCATGAGACAGGAGAGAATATTTAGGGCGAATGTTACCCTTTTGAACAGACTGATAAGGAGACTAGTTAATGGTACTGACTCAGTAGTCAGATAATTCTTGATTTAATTACAACCTCAGCTGCAGACTCCAACACTCAGAAGCAATGCAATGCCACCACATGCAGGTACTGTGTTGCGTACACCTCTTAGCTACTGGCAGTTACCAGGGAGTTTTAGCAGTGGCAGGGTGGTGTCACAAAGTGCCTTTTCCAGTTCTTTCACAGGTTCTTGAGCATCATGGTAAGTAAAATTAACCAATGTATATCTTTCCCCAATACCCCCCAGTTATTGCAACAAACCAAATTGATATTCTTCCAGGTAGCACAGTTCCCCAATGTAACCGGCTATGTTGATGGCACACATATTACCATATGTCCCCCCTCTGCAACTGAATTCATATACAGAAACAGAACAGGAAAAACTCACACTCACTCAATGTGCAGGTTGTGTGTGGTGCCTCCTGTATTGTAACACACCATGTAGTCAGATTCCTAGGCAGCACCCATAACTGATTCATGTTCTGCTCCAGTGGAATACAAAACCTACTGTCACAGTGTAAATTTGGTGATTTTTTTTACTAGATATAAGAATCACAGACTCAATTAATACAGTGGCCAGGATGGTTTGTGTAATGTGACCTAATGGGTTTCCTTCTCATACTCTTAAGGTGACAGTGGATGTGCCTTGTGTACCTGGATACTCACACCATACCTGACTCCAAGGACAAGTAGTGAAAGGCAGTACAACAGGGTACACAGGACAACGTGTTCCATCATACAGAGGACCTCAGGGATCCTGAGACCACATTGTTCATCTCAAGAATAAACTGTATCCATTATGAACGTAACATTGTTTCAACTAACTAAGTATATAATGACAAGGACAAAGAAAACATAGTAGGCTCATGACTCTGAGTGTTCAGTGGTTCACTTCTTCCAGCCTCTGGTGTTGGGTGCTTTGTCAGCAACACTGGGCCGTGGAACTGTTGACATGTCAGTCCCAGAAGTGTTTTGGCATGAATGCCTGGAACTGCATGCCTCCTGAATAGATGTGCCACTGAGGCTAGAGCCCTTTTCACTCTCAGGTGGGGAAGGATGTTGGGGATACAGAGGTTATGGGTCACTTGCACTAGCCCACGTGCAACATCCTGACAGCAATGCCCCATGTTAGTCTGCATGTCGACAGTTCACTTTGCTAGTGTTGTTGTGGCTACAGCCAATCAGTTGACGGGTGAATGAATCAAAGTGTGCTAGGTACTGCCTGAGCCCCTCTGTCTGCACACAGTGATCCTTATCCATGGCAGCAATCCACCAGTCCTGCCCTTTCTCCAATTGCTGCATCGATCTAGACATTTAGAGCAGATGCTTATTGACAGTCTTCATTTGTTTTGTTTGCAGGCGCTGTACAGAGATGATGGGTTTTAAGAAAAACAAGGGTATCCCAATACGTGAACCTGGGGTGAAATATGCAGTAAAAAAACAATGGTTCGGGTGTGGCCATGTTTAGTGGACAGCCCAAGCAGCATGACGCGCTGAGCTCCTCTCCCAAGACTTTCCAAATATGAACTGGACGTGACTTTAACTAAACATATTGGCAGCCAATCGTTAAGCGCAACTTATACAGCTGACCCTGCCTTACAAGTTTACACACACGTGATATTCTCACGCTCGTACCTTCAGCGAATTAATCTGGGTGAACTCGTCTACCCTCAGCTGTTTTCTGAAGCCCTCAATTGCTCTTCCTTGCGCTACGAATAATTGCATCAATTCAGCTTGCTCACCCATTATATGTCCTGATGATGATCTCGAATAGTTGAGATCGAAACGCCGTTGACCCTTTACAACAAAACTCTTCCTATTCTATAAAGTTGCTTGAGGAGTTTTACACTATTGTTGTCAATGCAATGCCGTTGTTTTAAACCTCACCATCACTCTGTACGTCACGCCTCTTTCACTTATTGTGCTAGCACCTGAATTCTATTGTTGTGGAATAAATGTTTCACATGAACTGATTTATGTCCCTATGTACATTATTAATTTTTTTGCTCCTTTAAAATAATTAATCTTCAACTCTCGAACCATAAGTGCTCTCCTTAGGATCACTTTATTATTGGACCTTTTGGCCACACCCGAACCATTGTTTTTTACCGCGTACAGAGATGATGGACATCTCCAAGCCACCAAACACAGAAGAGCTCTTTGACATTTCATCTGACACATCATAATTGTGGACTGTTGATAGCTGACCTCTGCACTGTCTGTGATGTCCCTGCTCGGCGTTTGTCACTCATCACTGTCCACAAAGTTTGGTAGTGGTGAGATGGTTGCTCTACTAGCAGTTGGAGTTGGGGTGATGGGCTGAGTAGATGTTGATGTTGTGGCCTCAATTTCCATGTGTGTCAGTAGCCCCTTCAGCATCAATTGTTTCTGGCACACACTGGGTGTGATCTATGGCATGCATGTATTTATTTAGTGTAAATAATGGTAAATGTTTCTTCACAATATTGTTGTAACTGTGCTTCATGTGTTTGTGACATGTTTAGGATGTACAGATATGTTTGATGTAGTCATTAGCACATAATATATCAGGCAACAAATGTATACTACAACTTCCATGATGCATTGTCAGGGTAGGGCAAGCATCTCAATGGAGTTATTTATGTGTGATTTATGATTTAGAGATTTGCTAACATTATGTTGAAGGTGTCAATGCCAGACATTCCCATCACAGTTTCTGGTTCCAGGGTCCCCTCAATGAGTGTCTCAATGAGAGTGGGCAGAGGGTATTTTTAGGGTCTACCACCTGTTCCATGACCCTCAGACACTAGTGTTTGTGTATCTCTGGGATGGTCCTCTAGGTGATAACTAGAGTGTTCACCCTCTCCAAGATGCTGGTCCATATCTTTGTTGTTTGGCTATATGGGAGACCAAACAGTTGGTCTATATGGGAGTGTTAAGCCCACACAGAGCCAGGTAAGATGAAATCCTTTATTAGTAGTAGAGGAATCGAGCCAACACATCTCCTCGGCAGAAAAAGTCACTGACCATATTAGAACATTCACAGGATTCTAGTTGTATCAGTGTACAATTTATACATGTAAACCCCGTTGTGTCCCAACACATTCAAGAATAAACACAACACATTTCCCACCTCATTCAAAAAAGAAGTCAAGAGTGGCTCATGAATAGCTACCTGCAACAGTAGACCTGAAGTCACCCAAACTAACATTTATATCTTGTTTACTGCATTGGTCTACCATTCAACTATGCAATGTTTTGCTACTTTATATCTACCATGCTGCTGCCTGTTCTTTTTTACATTTAGTTTGCTTATCTTTTTATATGTTTAGTTGTTTACCTTTTCCTGCTTATCCTGTCTGCTTCTATGTACAGCACTCTGAAACACTGAAACCCTGAAGGGTCGAGTTCGCGCTATAAAAAACTTTTCAAATAAATATGAATAAAACTGAATAATAATAATACAAAAAATAACACATAGTAAATAACAGTATTAATACAAGCAGTGCAACTGCAGTAGAGTTGCAAATCTGCAGTAGAGCTGCAATATTAAGACACATAATCCTGCAAATACACTGGCCGCTTTAGTTCCCTTCCAGATTTAATGTTCACCTGTACCTCCTGGGCTTTACCATCCACCTTACCATCAAACTGCTCATTTCCCTATATACTCCCCTTCACACTCTCATCATTCATACACCATCTCCAGCATCCTCACACAGACCATCATCCGTGTCAATCATAGAATCATTAAACCAAAACGGTGAGCCCTTGTCCCTACCTCACCAAAAAAGAGAAATGGACAATAAGGCTATACAACAGTCGCACCAGCATATTATCAATATCATCAGTAACACAATTGAAAAACGCTCAACTGTTTGTGCTCTTACTGCCCATGAACCACCACATACAAACACTTGATCAACATAAGACAGGAGAGATTGTTATATGTAACAAGTATTATTCTTCAACGAAGAAGATATTATTTCATTGTCATCTCTTCAATTTATTTTACAATATTTCCATCCTCAACAGTATTTGCAGTATATCCATACAATTCAACCTGATTCATGTAGTCTTGATGAAACATTTCTTGATTTATTTCCATCCTTTTGAATGTACAAATAATAGTTCAGCCCAGCCAATGCGTTTCGCCCAAATGGACTTCATCGGGGCTGAAAAAAATAAAACAAGTACAGAAATTGGTATAATGTTTATCAAAAATACAAATCATCACAACCAAGTCATAATACACCTTATTCTACAAAAGTGATATAGTACAAAAAACAAGTGCATATCCAAAACCACAACTCCATTACAAGATAAAAAGGTAGAACATGATATATATTTACACCAACTCACATATCATTATTAACAACTGTTGTAAGTCTGTGTTTGCATCAGCGTTCTGAATTCTGATACATTTTATACATTTGAATATTGTATACAACATACATTTTTTAACAATAAAATAGTCATTTCCACAAAGAAATCGCCTATATTATTTCTCTGAAAACATTTACCTCTATATTGCCTATACACTCACTTGTAGTTGAAATTCATTGAAATCCTGGTTTATATTCATTAGAACTGCCCTGCGTTGCACATAAATAAATCTCAGATGGTAGTCTATGAGGAAACATAAATTATAATCTGCAATGATAACTCCACAGATCATGTTGATCTCCTTAACAGATGGATCTATATAGCCTAATTAATTACAATCAAAATCTATCTTAATCCCCCTCAGTGTGTATATAGTTCAGAATGTGTAATGTCCTCCTTCATCTCAGGGGATATGATCTCTTCCCTGGGCTCTAAGGATCAAATAAATATATACAAAATATATAACCTATATCTTAGTTCTTTTAAGTTTCCTCACAATTGCTACAGATTACCAGTTCTTACACCTTCCTACCAGTCCAAAACAGCAGCATGCATAGTTAACAAAAAGTTACTGTTTGACAATTGTCTTGCCCAAGGACACTTTCCCCTCTAACAGGACCAATTATCATGGGCACTTACTTCTATCTTTCATTGTGTGGGTCAGGTAGTACCGTCCGTTTTCTGGAGTCAGCATATGAATAACACAAATAATCATGCCTGCTATTTAAACAAATTTCTCAACCAATAAAAATTCATGCTAAATTTCCCCCAATTGTATTGTGGTATACTTCCCAAAGGCATATGTGGTAATATGTTTTCACACTGGTCCGACCGACACTCCAGTCACTCATATTCCTTATTCCAACATTTAAAACCGGAACTATACACATAGTCACATCCACACCCCACTCTCGTAGTCATCCTGGCCGGACATTGTAAACAGACTCATTGTAAGTGTATTAAACATTATCCAATAAAACGGAAATATTTTCTATTTGTTATTTTAATTAATTCCCAATAGTTTTATTGCATATTTCTTAACTAATAGAAATTCATGTTGGATCCCTCTAATTACACGCTGCCTTGCATACCAAGGCTATGCGATAACCTGTACTCATTCCGGTCCGTCCGGCAAGTTGCCTAATCATATTCAATCTACAATCACTCCAAATCGGACCTGCTTACACCATCCAATGAGGACTCTGCTTTCATGTTCATTCTGACAGGCCCCCACCGAACCGAAAAATTTTAAATACTATCCAATTTTTGAGAAAAAGAAATATTCTCTATACTTTGCCATATTAGTAGTAAACTCACTGAAACTGTAATGCCTGCCTTAAAATGCAAAAGGAGCAATATACATTCTTTTTCCTTTCACCTCTAGTACTGCCATGTCGGCTTGGTAAGTGCACCCACTTACCAGTCCCCAAACATTCCCTTTTCTACATGTTAGTCACCCCTAAGGTAGGCCCAAGGCACCCCGATGGGCAGGGTGCATTGTAGGTTTAAGGTAGGACATGCCCTGGTGTGTGTGGCATGACCTGATAGTGAATTACAGCCTATTTTGTTTTTCACTATTGCAAGGCTACCTGTCCCCATAGGCCAGAATGGGCTGTTTGATTATAACATCTTATAATCCTAACTGACCCAGGGAACATGGTAGAAATTTGAGTTTTGTATGCCTGGCCTCAGAATGATAAAATACATTTTTAAGTGAAGTTGGTTTTAACATTCTGGGTCCGATTCCGATTCCGGTCACAAAACGTACCGACCGACACGGACCTGGAACGGAGACCGACCGACACAGACCGGCACCGCACGACCCGTGCACTACGATGCAACACGTGTGAATTACAACCGACATGTACGGAATACAAGCCGTACGACTGAGCTATAGGGAAAACATTGATTCGCCCAGAAAACGGACTCGATTTGCACTGACCGACACGCACCAGGGATGAACCCGACCGACACGTACCCGCGATGTCCGATCCGCGCAGTACGATGCAATGCGTGTAAACCCAGACCGACTCGCACGGAGCCCAAGCCGCATGACCGACACACACAGAAAACAGGGACCTGAAGCAACAGAGATCTCCGCGACCAACGCGTATGAAACACAGAAGAAAGTCAGTGTGAAAGACCCGGAGAAGCCCGCACGAGCCAACATCAGAGTCCATCTCGGTCAGAAGAACTTCTCCTTCATGCCTAGAAAACCCAAAGGAAAAAATACAAAAAAATGACCAAACAAGCAATGACAAAGTCAATAAATATCACCAAAAAAAACTTGGAACAAAGACACACCCACAACTGCACCTATATAAAGGACACCAATCACTACCATGATCCTTTGCAAATTGAAGACACCAGCGAGCAGAGAACACCATCACACAGCAACCACAGACACACTCACAACTCACCCATCGCACAATTTTCACACCATTAACACCTCACCAAAAGCACTCACACATACACCTAGGAAAACCGACACTCACCCACCCTCACTTGCACCCTCACACACACATAACTCACTACCACCATCCATCATCATGCCCCCAAAGAAGAATCCAAAGTTCACAGATAGTGAGTTAGAAGTGCTGGTAGACGAGATCATCAGAGTAGAGCCACATTTATTTGGTACATTGGTCCAAAGGACCCCCATGTCACAGAAAACAAAGATGTGGGTGAGGATTGTGGACAAGGTGAACGCACAAGCAACAACATTGCGCACAGAGGATGATATCCAGAACAGGTGGTATGACGTGCGCAGGAAGGTCAAGAAACTCATCGAGAAATATCATGCCTTGAATCAGCGCACTAGTGGTGGCCCTCCTGCCAAACCAGTATACTTCAGGTCCTGGGAGGAGAAGGCGCAGGACATCCTACCACCAGAGAGTGTCCATGGTCTAGCAGACATCCCAGAGCCTGGTGAGTACACAACCAACATACTCAATATTGTGTGGGAAGGGGACAGTGAAACTTTGCACCGTTAGCAAAGCCACAGTAACCAATAGATAATCATCCCAAGATGTGCATGCTAGACAGACAAACACAATACCTGCCATCTCATAGTGACTTGTAACTGTGTCATGACATGTACAAACCTACCAACATATAGAGCAAGGCAGTGGCACAAAGCCAAATAAACACTGTCAGACAGTTTGCCACCACAAACACACTACCTCACAGTGAAGCTGACTGACAGGAAGGAATAGTGGGTATGCAGGTGAAGTGAGTGTATCCAAAAGCATGATGGGGTTTGTAGTCACGGAAAATGCTCCCCCTCCAAATTGGCCCATCAAGAACTCTCTGAACCATGCCCACATCACAGGGAGTGGAAAATGACTGACAAGATGGCTGACACTGGGTCCTGCTGTGGGAAGCACAAGGCCCTAGTAGGGGTTGTGTGCAAATCAGAAGCAGGACACCACTGCCTGACATCCTGAAAGACAACTTGCATGAACTCCAATGGAAGCACGTCTCATGGTGGGATGTCTTGCCGGGTGGGAAGGAGAACAGACAGCTCCGACCATACTTACCAGCATGTGGAGACACACACACCCCTCAACACAAACTCCACACAACTCACCGGGTAGAATGCATTGACTCACACTGTAGTGAAATATCATCCATAGATACACCACACTGGGTGCTGCTGTGGGAAGCACAGGGGTTCTCTTTGGACTTGTAGCCAAACAAACACCAGGACTTCACAGTCAGCCATCTTGCCATTGCTGTCACACTCCCTCACAGGAAGGTAGAGTCAAAAGGAAGGAAGTATGGGCATGCTGGGAAGGGGGGTGTAGCCAAAAGCATGAGGGGAGTTGCAGTCACAGACATTCCCCACCCACCCGCATGGCCCAGCAAGCTCCCACTGAATTATGTTTGCCTCACAGGGCGTGGGAATGTACTGACAAGATGTCTGACACTGGGCTCTGTTGTGGGGAGCACAAGGTCATGCTGGGAACTGGGCACCAACAAACACCAGGACTGCACAGTCAGCCATCTTGCCATTGCTGTCACACCCCCTCACAGGGAAGCAGAGTGAAAAGGAAGGAAGTATGGGCATGCTGGAAAGGGGGGTGTAGCCAAAAGCATGATGGGAGTTGCAGTCACAGACATTCCCCACCCACCCACATGGCCCAGCAAGCTCACACTGAACCATGTTTGCCTCACAGTGAGTGGGAATGTACTGACAAGATGTCTGACACTGGGCTCTGTTGTGGGGAGCACAAGGCCATGCTGGTAACTGTGCATCCACAAACACTAGGACTGCAGAGGCAGTCATCTTGCCATTGCTCTCACAGCCCCTCACAGGGAAGCAGAGTCAAAAGGAAGGAAGTATGGGCATGCTGGGAAGGGGGTGTAACCAAAAGCATGATGGGAGTTGCAGTCACAGACATTCCCCACCCACCCACATGGCCCAGCAAGCTCACACTAAACCATGTTCGCCTCACAGGGAGTGGGAAGTGCTGACAAGATGTCTGACACTGGGCTCTGTTCTACGGAGCACAAGGCCATGCTGAGAACTGGGCACCAACAAACCCCAGGACTGCACTGACTGACATCCTGAAAGTTAACCTGCACCCACTGCAATGGTGGCACGCTTCATGATGGGATAGCTGGCCTGGGGTAGAAGGAGGTCCTGACTTGAAAACAAATAACACCGATGCTGGCCATACACACACCTTCTATACTAAAACACATTGCACACGTGGTACCAGTCACTCACAAACATGATGCCCGGGCAAGATGTCTGACACATGGGCCTGATAAATGATGTGGCTGAAAATCACACATATGCACTGGCCAAACCAAACATGGTTGCACACACATCCATTGCAACCATATATTCAAACTCACTGTCTGTGGATGCAGTGTCCAGGGGTGTCCCCTGGCCTGGCTGTGGAGGTGTGTCTTGCAGATGACAATTGTGGAGAGCCATATATAGTACATTGCACAAAACACACAGGAACTCACATATACATCATAGACGGGACATCTGACTGTGAATGGAATGGACACACCAATATAGCCGACACCATAGCATGGTCTCATTCACACTCGGTGCTGTTGTGAGCTGCATTTCACTCCTACATCGTGCTGCAACATATGCATTCTTCACACAACACACGACTCATTGACATAGACACTGTAGACACATGGTCTAACCTGGACTGCATTGGAGGAGACATGCTACTCACAGCAGCCAAACCGCAACACACACACCACCGGCTCTCACTGTCATGAGCATTGAAAAGCCTTTCCCAATCCATGTCACCATGGAGAACATTGACAAGTCAAATCTCATATGCACGTACAAAGCTCAGCACCAGACTCATTAACGATGGTGACATTATCACTTGTATGAAATGAGATGGGAACTAGGAACACTGTAAAAAAACACTTTCTCCCAAGAGATCACAGGCATACCGGACTGTGACCATGTCGTACCAATTTACCAATGTGACACACAAAGACTAGCAAAATCTGCTACCACACATGCCCCAATCTTACAACATATTCTCAGTGGAATTGCACGTATGTCCTTGTTAAAGCTCAAATATGTACAGGGATGACACACCTGTGTCAGCAACGTGATGACCCTTGAGTAGTAATGGCCATGTACAGCCAAATCTATACACGAGCTGGGCATGCACACACTTCGACATGCACATTGAAATGTTTCATTTTGGTTGGGCAATGTGCCACAACAATCTCAATCTCTGTCCGTGACAACCTTGGACAAAGCAGTGTACAGGCACGCATCCTGACATACAGGAGAAAATGTCATGTATGTGAACCTTTGATGCCTGTAGAAACATAACTTACATTGTGTATCTCTTCCAAACACAGCTGGTTCTGGGGACACAGCAGCAAATGAAGAGGAGTCCCTGTCCCAGACTCTGGTGGACCCTCAGCTCTCTGGTGTGGATCCGTCTCTGTCCTCCTTGGATGACGACGAACAACCTGGCACCTCCGGTGTGAGTCATCATGCAGCACCAGCAGTACCAACATCTACACCCCCTGTACCCACACCTCCAGCATCTGGCAACAGACAGGGCACCCCCGCCAACACGGACAGACCAAGGCCATAGAACACCGACAGCACAGGGACACAGGACCCCCAGGAAGCTACGGACAACACCACCAGCAACAACACCCAAGGGGGCCCAGTCTCACCTGTGTGTGCTGCCGCAGGTCCTGCCCGTGTGGATAGGGGTGCTGGGAGGGGTGGTAGGCAGAGGGCGTGCCTTGCAGAGGGGTCTGAACTGCTTGATGACCCCCAACTGGCACGCATCATAGATGCGTACCAGGATAGTACCGGAGGATTCGGCCAGGTAGTGGGGACCCTCAAGGACATTCAACAGGAGGAGGCTGTCCATCATGCCCGCATGGAGGCAAAGTGGGACATACTCCAATGCCTCCACCAGATAAGCACCAACATGTCCACACCTCCCTGTGTGGCCACAACATCTGTTGCCGCACGATCTGCCAGTGCCACAGGGAGGGAGGATGACTCTGACAGAGAGTCCTCTGCACCGCAGACGCCTGCACCTGAGAATCCCCCCCGAAGAAGAAGAGGGGTCGTCCGAAGAAGGAGAAGTGAAACACAGATGTCCATGCATATCCCCTAGGACATCTTAACCCGTTCTGGACAATGTTCTTTGTGCGCAAACCGTTCACCTTGTTATATCTAACACAACTCGCCTACATGACATGGAGGGTTCATGTTGGTCCAATGTAGCAGATGACTGTGGACTTTACTCTGGACATTTCAGCTACCAACACTTCCAACTCTACTGTGAACTTTGGATTCAAAACCCAATGTACAGCACCCACCATCCTGTGCACAATCCTCACACATGTTTGTAAATAAACTCACCAGTACACTATACTTGCCTCTGTTGTGATTCTAACTTGTTATGTGTCATGGAGATGTTGATCTGCTAAACAGAACAGTGCATGCCAAATACTACAACAATGTGATCACCGTTATGTGAGTCATGGTGATGTGACACATGTGAGGGTGATACACCACTATGGCACCACAACACATAATCACCATGTCCATGTAACTCATCCCACACAATGATGTTGACCTGAAACACATTGGAATGCACAGACACCACACCTATCCACAGTCAGTGGTAACAATCCCACAGGTGAGGTAAGCAAATGTCAGTCAGATGTGGGAAGACAAACAACGCACCTAACAAAGCATAGCACAGGTTCATTACACATCAGCAACATGTTTATTCCACAATAGTTGCAAGGTAATTGTACGTTACAGTGGACACAAGGTCACAAAGTGTCGGATAATTGAAGTCCAGGGGTGTGTGGTACATCACTTGATGGGAATTGACAACTTCCACACTGGTGTTGGATTCTGGGTGTTGGGGGTCAGTGTTGACCAAACAACAGGCAAAGTATCCTGGGAAGGACAGACACAAGACACAGTCAAAAGCACAGCAGAACAGGAGGGAAATGCAATACACATGCACAAAACATGTCAAAATAAACCTACACAGAAACAAGTTAGCAGTTCGACACTATTGTGGAGTACAGACCACCTGAAAGGACACATCACTGCAGGCATCCAGTCAAATGGCACACAGACACACTCAAACAGCAACAGAGCAGCCCCAACACATTTCAGGCTAACTCAATACATTGACATAACAACCCTGTAAACTCACATTCAGGTGAAGAAGTTGTTGATGAGCTGTGTGCGGACGTCACCCTCATCATCATCATTACTGGCATCGTGGCCCAGGCCTGAATCCTCCACAGGTGGCGGAGGTAGGTCATCGTCATCCTGAATGAGAGGTAACTTCTTTCGCACTGCCATGTTGTGTAGCATGCACCATGCAGCATGCAAGTATCATTTTGCACACCTTTGCAGGGTCATATGGGAGGGCCCCTCCGGTCTTGTCCAGGCAGCGGAAGCGACTTTTTAGGAGACCAAATGTCCGCTCAATCACCCTCCTGGTCCGACCATGTGCCTCATTCTAGCGCATCTCGGCTGGTGTCACAGGGTTACTGAGGGGTGTCAGCAACCACAGCATGTTGGGGTATCCGCACTCACCTACATACAAACAATTGAACAATCAGCTGAGTTTTGAAAGAGGGTGGAATACAACATTGCCAAACACACACAATGGTATACAGTCAGTACACACCAACAAGCCAGGCACGCTGGTCTGGCATCTGTGACATCACCGTTGCAATGCGACTACTCCTCATGATGTAGGCATCGTGCGCAGAACAGGGGAAATGTGCACACACATGTGTGATACACATGTCTGCAAGACATACCACCAAAGCATTGATGGAGTGGAAATGTTTCCAGTTCCGGTATGCCTGCTCATGTGCCCATGGTGGTACCAGGGCCACATGTGTACCATCAATAGATCCGATGATGTTCAGCATCCTCCCCAGTGTATAAAAAGCATCCTTTATTTCAGTGAGTTGACATGGGCTAGGAAACTTGATGTACACGTCAAGGAAATGCAGCGTCCTCTCCAAGACATCGCGTAGCACACGACTGAACATAGTTTGCGACATACCACCAGCAGTACCCACAGTGTACTGGAAGGTACCAGTAGCAAAGAAGTGCAGGGCTGACATCACCTTCACCTCTGGGGTCAGTGCTGTAGGGTATGTCCGGCCAGGTAGCAGATGTGGCGCCAACTGCTCCGCCAACTCCTCAATCAGTGGCCTGGTGAAGCGGTACCATCGGATGCAGTCGCGTTCCTGCATGGTTTCAAGGTCTGGGAATGGTCTTTGGACAGCTGGTGCCCTGCAGTACAGAGAAGAACAAAGGAAGATTGTCGATTCATGCACCCATGTGGCAATGACCAAGCAAAATATCACATGATACATCATGACAATACACAATGTACTGAGGTGTGTGCTGTTGGGTATGGACACATATGTCACCCACATGCACATCACCTCACATCTCAAGTCCACATGTCTACATAAGTTCCATGTAGTGCAATGGCCAATCATTGGGCTGTGTCACCGTACCTATGTACTGCTGTCGCGTTACAAACACACACCACAGTGACAAGTGAGGCCTGATGTCTCCCAGGCATCACAGCTCTTTGACATGCAGATACCCAGGGTCCCTGTATTGCCACATGGACACTGGCATGACATGGCGTATCATGTACACGCCACAAAACAACCGTGAGTCCCACAGGTAGTGTCACTGTTGTCTATGCAGGCCTTACATGGACGTCTCATAGACACACACACACCATCAATGTTGATGCACAAACCACATGGATGTTGAGACTATCTCTCATTGGGCACATTTAATCAGCCACATCTGAGACACAACATGCACACAGACTGTGGGTGTACATCAGAATTGGGACTATAAGTCTCACTGTGACATACATACCATCACACCCAGGACTCAGGGTGTATGTGACATGTCCTAGACATATCGAAACTGTCCATGACTCATGACCATAACTGTACAGTTGCACATCACAGTGGTAATGTGCACAACACACAAAGGATTCTGTCCCCATGAACACATGCACAGCCTGGGAGTGGCAGCACGAAAGTGCCACACAACCAGCCACATTTTTGCCCAACAAAACACACAGGTAATGAAGCCTAAAATGCCATGGGACACAGTGTGGCACATGCTGTAGTGTGGTAGGTGTGCACCTGAGTCCCTGGCAAGTAATTGTGTGTGGAAGCCATCAAAAAGTCAAACCAATGTCAACCGACGCGGGTGACTTCTACAGGGACGCATTGCACAGTTCTGGACTGAGCCGTGCATACGCTTGGCCATTGACTGCAATGCGAATCGACACGGGTGACTATCATGCATATGCGTCATTCAGGCATGGACCGAGCCCTGTGCACGCCTTGGCCATTGAATTGTACGGAGACGGGTGCGTGTGTATTTTCAAACTACGCATTGAACAGTCAGTTGACCGAGCCGTGCGCACCCATTGGCTCTGGACTGTCATGGAGACAGATGCGGATTCAAAACTTGTACGAGTTGTGCACTGGAAATTCAGTTGGATGCCTACAACAATGTTGCAATTACTAGGGTTTTATGAAGGTGAAGATTTGAACGATGCGGAAGAAGTGTACGAGTGGTAAAATTCCATGGATTGGCCAGATTCATAGAATGCAACCGTGTTGGACCTATCACTTGGGACACATGGCACAGATTCTGCCTCTGCAGCATAGATAAAAGGCTGGCTGTCCCCCAGGGAGCTCACTTGCCTACACTGCATGCTACTGGACCACATCTCTGCTACCACTGCTGCTGTCTCTGCATCCTCTGGCTACTGCTATGGCACGTACTCTGGAGAGGGCCCCAGCTTTCACTGAGGAGAAGAACCAGGCCCTGCTGGACGGGCTCCTTCCCCAGTACAGCAAGCTGTATGGGAAACCAGGGGAGCAGGAGAGTGTGCAGTCCACTGCCTTCCTAATTATGCATGTTGTCTGACTAGAAGTACTAGCAGTGTGTACATCAGTGGCAAGCATACTCACTGAGTACTTTCATCCCCCAAATTGTGTAGGTACATGTAATGAACAGGTGTTCTGCAGCTAACGTGCATTTGTGCAAGCTTAAACTTCCCAGGCATTGTTAACATGTCAGACATGCAGGTCATTTGTCCTTTTCCACGGGTGCACTACCTGTGTCACTCATTTCCCTTTGTGATGATGACATGTATATCCAAATGTGCGCAGCACAAATATGGGGCATGTGTGTTAATGGACTTTTAACTTTGTCATCCTCACAGGTTGATGCCCACCAGAAGCAGGAGATATGGCTGACCATTGCCCGGGCAGTTTCGTTCGGTGAGGTCTACAAGCGCCAGATCCGCAACTGCCAGAACAGGTGGTAGGACTTTCGGGGCTGGACCCGGAGGATCGCATGGGTCCAGCAGAAGCTGTCGCTTCCTCGCAGGAGGGGCAGACACTGGACCCTGATCCCCCACATGCTCCGGATACTGGCAGTGGTCTTCCCGGACCTGGATAGGCAGCTGAAGGCCAGACAGCAGCAAGGAGGGGGTAAGTCCATGCCTAATCTGTGTACTATGTCTGACATGCTAATTGCAGTCTTTTAGCCTGGTCACACTTCCACATTACGCAGGTCTTGTAGTCCAATACTCATGTCCCTCAATTGTGTGATGCACCCTCCTCATCTGATCCACAGGTGTGGCCCCTATAGTCTGTTGCTTGTGTCACTAGGGCACTGTTTCCCTGCAGCCAGCTATGCTTCAGCTTCCGGACAGCATCTGTTCCTGTGACTCTGTTGTGTGTTTCATGGGTGGGTCAATTGTTTACCCAATGCCTGAGATCTGACATGTGATCTGTGTGTGCCCTTGATATGTGTTCCAATTGCTGGTCTGACTCGCAATATGTGGCTGGGGTATTTCAAACAAACCCATGCAGCAGGGGACTCCAATTTGTGTGCCTCAGGAGTATGTATATCAAGTGCATAGCCACCTGACAACTGTCCAGGGCTAAACACTGTTTCACGTAGACCTGGACAGTCATGCCTACTCAAGGGCATTTAGAAACACTCTTTAATCCCACTCCTGTGTATCAACTTACAGGTTGTGCTTAGTGACATGTGCCTTCAGCTGTCTGCCTCTCTGTCATTGTGGTGTGGCTTCCTGTTACGTACAACTGGGGTGTTCATGAGTTTGAGGGTCAGCAGAACATCTGAGATGTGACTATGAGAGACAAGACCTGTGTGACATATAGGTATGTGATAATTTGACAGTACACAATGGTGTATGCAACTCTGCACTTCAGGCAGCTGGGTTACATGCACAGCAGACTGTGATGTGCTAATGTACAGGGAGTTGTGTTCGCAGAGACTCATATGTCTGATTTGTATGATGTGGGGTTTTCTAGGTCCGGGATATGTTGTGTGCAGGTGATGGGCAAGTGCACTTGTCAGCTGCAGAGTTTGCTTTACCCCTGAGCTATGATTGTGACAGAGTGCATACTGTTGTTGTCTGGATGCCCTGCCCCAGTGACAGGCGACAGTGATGACTGACTTTCCAGGCATGCCAGTGCCATGGCATTTAACTTGCTATAAGAGATCCTGCATTGTGTTCAAGTGTGCTCCATGCAGCCTATTGTGGCATTGACTATCAGGACATGAGAACGTCATAGTGTGTGTTGCTGGCATGCATCACAAGCATGTGAAATGAGTCTCTGCCCATCCCTTCATCTGGACACCTGTATTGAGTCAGTGGCAAGAGATGTGCTGTGTGTATAGTGACATACTCCTACATGTTCACTTGCATGTCCAACAAATGTGTGGGTGGTGCATGTCGGCACATTGGGGTATTAGCATTCAACATGCAACAGACATATGGGTGCAAGTCCAGGAGGGACATGAGAATGACAATTGGCTTATTCTAAACACTGTGAGCACTTTGAGCAGTGTTCAGCTGATGATGCCAGGGCTTGCCCTGTGATGTGATGTACTCATTGTGGTGTGTGCAGTCAGTGCAGGTGACTGATGTTGTTCTCTTTTTTCCTATTTCTATCCAGATACATCCACGGTCGGTCACAGGAGTGGATAGCTCTGCGGACCAGGAGGAGCCACAGCGCCTGACTGGGACAGAATGCGAGGATTCGGGGGGACCCAGTGGCACGGAGGGTGAGTGGAGCCTCACCGAGGAGTTCTCAGCACCATCCACCCCAGCTGAGGGCCACAGCAGCTCGGAGGATGACTCACTTGTGGAGGCGGGTGTCAGCAGCCACCAAACCCCAGCTAGTGAGGCTGTCCCTGCCACCGCCACGGCCACCACCATCACCACCCTCACATCGGCTCCCATCCCAGAGGTCCATGGAGGCTCCCGTGTTCGGGAGCATGTCTCCTTCGTGCCAGGCACCGCACCCCCTGGCACTGTGTCTCCTGCTGCCCTGAGTGAGGAGTCTGTGGACTTACTTAGACAGATCCATGTAGGGCAGACATCAATGCTGAGTGTCCTCCATGCACACACCAGTCTGTTGACACAACTGGTGTTGTTCATGTAGGGCATTTCATCGGGCATGTCTGCCCTACAGAGGACCAATCAGTCCGTGGCCTCCTCCCTGACGGCAGCAGTGTCCCTCCTCCAACAGTACCGCACCCCTCCTCTACCCCTGCACCACCCACTATTCATAGCACCCTACCTGTCCCAAGCACACACACACCTGCACATTCTCACAAAGCCACAGACACGGGCAGCACACAAACACCCAAACCAAGGTCTAGACATGCACACAAGCAAGCGCAGGGGACTGATACCACACTCACAGGGGATGGTTTGCAGACACACACATAGTCATCCACAACCACTCTGCAGTCATCCAATACCTCTCCCTCCCAGCCCCCTTCCCTTGCCTCACCTGCAACCCCATCTCCACAGAAACTCTTCCTCTGTGACCTTGGCCTCTTCCCCACCAACCCAGCAGATCCATCTTACAAGGGGAAGGGGAAGTCCCCACACACCTGGACACCCTCCCGCAGGCGCAGTCAGACTGAGGCCCCCACCCGCAAGTCCCCCCGGAGCCGGAAGAGCAAGACCCCACCCCGGCCCGCAGCTCCACAGCGAAGTCTCCGTCCTCCATCCCCCAGGCCACCACTCCAGAGGTTCCCCCGCCACACCCTGCCCCAGGTTCCCCCACCCACAGATACACCATCCCCAAAATGCTGAGGCCCTTCCCCCCTACCACTTGCTCTTTCACCCCCAGTTAGATGGTTAGTGCCACTGATGTGGGGACTGTGTCCCCCCTCTGTCCTGCCGACCTCACCAAACCCCATTCTGCTCCCATTGAGTTAGGCACTGCAGTTGTGCCGGCACCCACCCCATCTGACTTGTGCCCCACAGTTGTGACTGCACCCACTACTTCAGTCAGCTGCACTGCAGTTGCCAGTGACACTCCTGCATCCTTGTTCAAGAGGAACTCCAATGAAAATGCAGCAGGGGCACTTTCCCCCCGGCAGACCCACATTCACCGTTTATGTGCAGCCGGCATCTTACCGTACTAAAATCAGGGTGTCATCTATTTGGCATAAAGGTTGCAGCAGAGAGGTCGTGTTGATAGCTTGCCTCCACATTAACTTAGTCGATTAAACCAAGAAGCAACTAAAATAACAGGGGCTTAGAGGGACATGTTATAATGTTATCCAGTTTTCTTTCAAGAAAGCTACCAGAATTAGACTGAATTAGTTCACTTTCGCTTACAGTTTTTAAAATGGGTGTAAGAAACTGGCTCATTATATACTACACCAAATCACTTAGCGCTAGGATAATTATCGCCGGCTAGCGTACTAGCAACGCTTATCTCAAAAGCGTCAAAAATCCTAGCGCTAACTGCCTAACGTGAGATTATCGCTGGAAACTCAGCGATAATCTCACGAAATGTGGTGTTAGCTTGTTGATAGGGCCTCACAAACTTAGCCATGATATCCACTCTCCATAGGATATCATGGCTAAGTCAGTCCTGAAGCAGGCGTAAGGAAAGTAGCGATAACAGGGGTTATCGCTACTTTTCTTGCCGCTATGCTTCATAGCGTGGGGCTTGATGATAGGAGAAATGTCGCTTAGCGACATTTCTCCTGTCATGTTAGGTCAGGAACGCACACTTTACATCTCATTAGAGATGCAAAGCTGGGCGTTAAGATTTCCTGCGCTAAAGCAAGGTTTCACGCATTAGCATGACCTTGCTAACTAGGCGATAAAATTATCTCCGCTTTTTGGCCGAAAACGGACGCAAAAGCGGCGATAATTTTCTATCACCTCGTTGCTGATATGCCCCAGTGTGTATAGAGTCCAAGTGACCACGGAGACAGGCAGAGGTTAAAGTTAGATAGAACCTTACTCTCTATGTGTGGTAGAGTGGTCAAGCAGTAAGACAATGTCAGAGGACAGTGTTAAGCATTTGATGTACACACTCAGTCAACAAATGAATTCACACACTCAAGTACTGAACTCTAGGCCAATTGTTTTTGTAGGAAAAAATATACTGTTGTTTTATTTTAGAAGCAAGCAAGCCTGGCACAGGTAAGCTAACATACTTTACAGTAATAAGTCGCTGATTGTAGAACAGTTTGAAAATGCAATAGAATGTGTACTTTGTTTGATTTACAGGGGATGCATTAGGTTGCAACACTTAGCAAATACAGTACATTGGAATGAATAGGCTTTTTCAGTAAATTGCAGATAAGTTACTTTTCTCGTTATTTTTCTATCTCAGTGCTGGATACCTGGATTCAGCACTGGGACATTTCCTGTAAACAGGTAAGTAAATACGTTTTGGTTATTTGTGCTATTTTTGAAGAATATCTTTAGATTTCAAAACTCCACGCAAAAACTTTTTGGAAGAAAATTGTCAATGTTATCCTATGGGGGAAAAACAGGTTACCGGTTCACAGGTATGTAATCGACTGTGGGAGTTAAGGTTCTGGGTTTAGACTCAGGGGTCCCCCAGGGTCTGTGATGCATTATTGTTTCACCCTCAGCGGCACTAGGGCGGCCGGGGGCAGACTGTTGAGGTCCATTGGGGGATAGGAGGCCTCCGGTTGGTGGCTGCTGGCAAGCAAGCCACTGGGTTGAGGGAGCAAAGCTCCTAGGGTTTAAGTCAGGGCAAATAGGGACCCAAATTAGCACCTAAGGTGCACCCTCAGCGGCACTAGGGCGGCCAGGTGCAGGGTGCTGTTTTGAGGTCAGGTGCTGTGTTGTTTTTAAAGGAGAACCTCCCGTTAGAAGAAACACTGCAGGCTGGGGGACGAGGCTCTCTGAGTGCGACCACCACTTCAAGGGGTGAGTTGGGATGTCTTGGGTTGGTTAGGCACCGTTGGTTTGGGCACACAAGGCTGTGGGGCGTCGGGTGCAGGGGTGCCTTGGGACATCGGAAATTCTTACCCGCTGTGGTCACGGTAGAGGGGATTCTCTGGATTGAGACTGCAGGCCTAGACTGGAGGCTTGAGGCAGGTCAGGAGTCGCCGGATCTCGGGTGACCTCCTCGTGGTGTTTTTCCACTCGAGCTCGGGCCGGGTTCGGTGGGCGCAGAGGGGGCTGGATTTGCAGTATCCGGCCGGAGCAAGAAGCTGCAGTTTGAACAAGTCCGGTGTTCACAGGAGAACCAATCTTGGAAGTAAAGGCAGGCAGGTCCTCTGGGGTTTTAGAGGCTGCTTGCTGCAGGACACACCGGAATTGTGCAGGAGCAGGTTCAAGGGGGGACAGGCCTGTAGGGCTGGGGCCAAGTTAGTGGGCATGGTCCTCTTGTTAGCTCTGCACGGCTCTTTGTCCTTCTTATTCTTTTCTTCTTGTTGTCAGACTGGATCTGATGAAGCAAGGTTTAGGGTGCCCCCTAAATACTAGATTTAGGGGCATTACAGGTAGTTAAAGGGCAGGGACCAATGGGTCCCTTTCCTGGGGTGGGTACACCCCCTATGGTGCCACCCTCCAGTGGGAGGGGGCACAAGCCTGTCCCTGGTTGGTTGGGTGCCCCCATCTTCAAGTTGTGCTTCACCTCGCCTCCCCCACCTGAGGGGTGGAGTTGGCAGAGGTGGGCACATCTCCCTTCCTCACTTGTTTTTCCCGCTGTTTCTCCCACCCAAAGTGGGGGGTAGAACCAGTCGGGACCAATTGCTGAAAACAGCAAATGGTCTGGGGAATCTCACAAAGGCGGCATGCCTTTGAAGCTTCCCCTTCGTGAACCCTGCCCATCCTGGGGGAGGAGGCTTGGCACCTCATCCCAGGATGTGCATTGTTTCAGGCCCCTGAGAGCAGCAGGCTCTCGACCCAGGGGTCCAGAAACATGTCTGTTGATGGCAGCCTACGGAGCCACTCAGTTGGGACACTAGTGGTGGGTCAGTTTTCAGGGGGCTTCTCTGAGATGCCCTTTGTGTGCATTTTTAATTAAATCCCACACTGGCATCAGTGTGGGTTTAATGTGCTGAGAATTATGATACCAAACGTCCCAGTTTTTAGTGTAGCCATTATGGTGCTGTGGAGTTCGTAATGACAAACTCTCAGCACCACATACTCTCAATGGCAGCACTGCACTTACAATGCCCAAGAATGGACTTGGGCACTGTGGGGGCACAGGGCTCAGGCCCTTGTGCCCTCACCACTGGAATAGTGCATCCAGCTGGAGGGGTGGCTGATCTAGGCCAGGGCAGTGCTTTGTGGGCATGGCACACAGGAATGTGTGCCATGTCGACTTTTCACTTTGTTCTTCACCAAGACACACGCAGCTTGCAAAGGCAGCGTGTGTGTGAAAAGGTGCAGGACCTCTAAGGGTGGCACAATAAGTGATGCAGCCCTTAGGGGCCTTCCCTGGTCACAGTGCCCTGGGTACCTTTGGTACCATTTACCAGGGGCCCACCTGTGGCAAGGGATGCCAATTGGGTTAGTTTTGGGGAAAGAACACAGACCCTGGGAACCTGATTGGCAGGGACCCAGGGCACACCAAGAAAAAGTGCATCAGTAGTCTGGCAAAACGTGGCGGGGGTTACTGCAACAGAAACCCACTTTCCTACAATGGGTGTTTTTGATTTTGGTCTCCCATGTCATGCTCTGCATCCTCTACAGATTATTTTCAGTTTTGCTGTTTACTTCATTTTTATCCTTACCTTTTTTACTTGCCTTTCCTTCTCTTAAACCTTTTATTTGGTTTGCCTCTCTTTTTTGCCCTTCATGTATTTAGTCAATATCCCCTTCAAATGTGTTCATGTCATGATCACTCGACATCTTTCAGCTTTTGCACATATTGAGCCCCTTCTGCAATCTTCTCCTTGCCTCTCTCGTACACTACATTCATAAAACATCTATTTCCGTTCACCTAGAAAAAAGGTTTCTATTGTCACATCTAGGAGACACAATTATAGTGAGTGTCCCGGGGCGTAACGGGCATTTGCACCCACTTTGCGCGCACCCGAGGCACTTTGGTATTACTGAAGGGGTTGCAGATGCCAATGCGGCCCCTTATGCAACACCAATAGCGCGGGCACACATAAAGGGAATTCCTATGCCTCTGTGCCCAGGCTGTATTAGAGACGCTTGCACAGAGGCAAATAAGCTCTAAAGGTGGCACACTGTCAGTGAGCAGTCTGAGAGCAGCCCATTCCAAAGGGTAAAGCGGGTCCTATGGACCCCCCAGACATCCCTTTTCAGGCGGGTGCAGTCATTGACTGCACCCGCCTGCAAGGGGATGGCTAATCCCCCTTCAAATTGCACAGTGAAACACGGAAACAAGCCGCTCTGTTTTTCAATTGAATGCCCTGCCCCCAGGGTGCACGAGTTTGGGCTGCCCTGGGGGAATGTCAGTCAGTCAGTCAGTAAAAGTAATCCTTTATTTGTTTTTTTCATAACCATAAAGTGCAGTGCATAAATCTTCTCTTTACAAAAGTTAAAAGGTGCTTGTCTTTTCCATACAATTATATACATTTGCCCCTGCTTGTTTGTCATAAATATTAAATATCTCCTTTGATAAGATTTATTGCATTATAGTTCGTAAAAACTGCCCCTTTGTTTGTACCTATATTATTGGGAATCCGCTTTTCTGAGGAGGTTGCTTAAGTGTAAAAATAATTTTACTCCTCTGCAGGTCAGTGTGTTAGATGTGCCCTCCATCCAGCGGATTACGGCTTGCCAGCAGGTGCGGATGTTTAGTTAGTTGAAGATTCATTTGAGAAATGCCTTTCTTAAATTCATAGCTGTGGGGCATATGGATTCTTTGCAGTATCTGCATAATTGGCAGTTAGCGTTTTGAATTTTGCCTTTCCGTGTTGTCAGCAAATCCTTCGAGTCATGCACTCCTAATCGGTACTGGATAAATCTTCTTTCTATCTCTAGGTGAAGGTGTGCTAAAAGATAGTCTTCCTTTTTTTAATTTTTTTTTATTGTTCATCATCCTTGATCAATTCAATATTACACACGTTTGTAAAAATTAAATGAATAAGCCCAACATGAGATATAATAACATATGATGCTTCATCCCGACATAATTCCATGATCATATATAATTAATAATAGAATCTAAAAGCAATTCACCCATTCATAAAAGGGATAAGGTACGCATTCATGAAAATCAGAGATCCCCCAAATTCATTAAGTTTAATACCACGTTCCCATCCAACCCACCCTTCAACGACTTGATACTTAAAAAACATGCTATTCTACTAGTTGTAACTATCTGTCACTAGATTCTATCCAGCCTACCTTTCCATTCTATTACTGGAGCCCATATGCGCTTCCCTAGCTGTCTTGCTTTCCGTCCTTTTTTTTCATATAATCCTTTTTCTAGGCTATATATAGCTAACAACCTCGACAACCATTGTTGAAAGGTGGGGGGGTCGGGGTCCTTCCATACTGATGCTATGCAGATCCTAATGATAGCCGTTACCATAAAGAGAAATTCATGATGAGCTACAAGGGCCCCGTCCCTAACCACCCCCAAAAACACTGCTTCATTAGTGAGGCTTGTTTGGATACCCAAAGTCTGTCCCATAAAAAGCTCTATTGCAGTTTTCAAGGGGGTCAGTTTTGGGCATGAGGCAAACATGTGAATCGTGTCAGCTTCTATACTTTGGCAGTGCGGGCAACAAATACCGCTTGTCCCCCCCCAGCGAGCTATTCTTGCTGGTGTAAAATATAGTTCGAAAATAGTTTTATAATGTTGGGCCTGAAGGTTCGCCACCTTTAGAACCGTACCCCCCCATTTTAAGCGAGATTTCAAATTCATTCCCTTCCATATTCAATTTTTCCCGCAGTTTTTCAGACACTTTTTCCAGATCATCATTCTTACACTGATTCAATATCCCATAGATCTGTGTAATTGAGCACCCTTCTAGATCGTGCAATCGTTCCATAACCGCATCTCTTTCAAATGCCTTATTCCCTCCTTGCTTCTTTACCAAGGCCGACCTAATCTGCAAGAATTTAAAAAACTCTCTGCATTCTAGATTGTACAGATTTTGTGCTCTTTCAAAGGAAATTATACCTTCAGAATCAGTGATATCTCCAATTATTTTAACTCCGAGCACATCCCACCGTCTCATTACCTCATCATGGAAAACCTCTGATAGGGCGGGATTTTTAAATAAAGGGGTATAATAATTCATTCTCCCAAGTCCCAATTTCTTCCGAATGGAAGTCCAAACCGTTATAGCTGCCCCTAGCGTCTTAAACTTGACTTTTTTATAATAACTTGCCTCGCTGAATGTTAAAAGCCAATTGCGTGCTTCATCACTTAATACTAGCTCATAAACATCTGGTATAGCCTCTCGACTCCTCCATTGATCTATGATCATACCACCCAACAACCCACCCATATACTGAAGAGCCGAGGCCCAATAATATACCCTTAGGTCAGGTACTGCCCAGCCCCCTCTATCCCTAGGAAGGGACATATATTTTATTGCCCTTCTTGTTTTCCCATGAGACCAAATGAAACGTTGACTACTCCCTCCATTTCTTTAAACCAGTTGTTACCAAACTTCAGGGGGATGGTTCTGAACAGATATAAAACTTTTGGGAGAAACAACATTTTAATGATGTTGCAGCGCCCTACTATTGTCAGATGTAAATTATTCATTCTGTCGAGATCTTTTTTAGATTTTTGGATTACCGGGCCTAGATTTTTTTCCACAATTTTAGTTAGGTCTGATGTTATGATTACACCTAGATATGTGGCCGAATCTGTCACTCTTGAATCTATCATGCCTACCTTGTTATTAATCACAATTTGCGTCTTGCCCTGATTAAATTTATAACCAGAGATTGCCCCATAACAATCCGCTTCATATTCTATTTCATCCAGAGCTGAAATGGGGTCTGCTGAAGTGATTGCCAGATCGTCTGCATAGCCTAGAATCTTTGTTTCAAACCCATTCAATTTTATCGGTAAAATACTTTTGTTTAGCTCTATTCTCCTAATAAAAGGATCTATATAAAACGTGAAAAGATGCGGAGAACAAGGACACCCTTGTCGGGTTACTTGCCGAATGTTTATTAGGTCACTCTGTTCTCCCATGACTCGAAGTCTAATCTTAGGATTCCTGTACAATGCCTGTAGAGCCCTTATACACCCTATACCAATATTTAATTTCTCCAATACTAGCCAAAGGAAACCCCACAAGACCCTATCGAACGCCTTCTCTGCATCAAGTAGTAGAAGAGCCATAGGGTCTCGTGAGGCTGCCGTACCATCAAATAAAGTACATACTTTCCTAACATGGTCTGCCGTTCCCCTCCCTGGAATAAATCCATGTTGTCTAGGCGAGATCACTTTCCCTATTATAGAGCTGAGACGATTCGCTAAAATCTTGGAGTAGATCTTCGTATAACTGTTCATAAGGCTGATTGGCCTATATGACCCTGGATCAGTTGGTGGCTTACCTTTCTTGTGGATGTGTTTGTCCTCTTTGGGTTTGAATCATTATATTGCACAGGTCTTCCCTCAAAATATGAAAGAATTTTTTATAAAATTCCAGGGGAATAAGATCTGGCCCTACAGCCTTACCAGCAGGTAGATCATTGATCGCTCCTAGAATCTCTTCAATAGAAAAGCTGGCCTCCATATGCACTGTATCCTCCCCAGAAAATCTTTCCATTGCGGCCAATTCTAGATATTCATCTATTCTCTTGCTATCCGCTACCATTTCCCTGCTATATAATTTTTGATAAACGTCTTGAAATGCTCTTTGGAGTTGTAGCAGTTACCCCAGCTTCCGAGATAACTTCGGAGATATCCCCTCTAGTTGCTGCCTGTCTAGTTCTAGCAGCTAAAATGTGTCCTGCTTGTTCGCTAAATTCATATTGAACCTGTTTCCAGACCAAAAATGTTCCTGCTGCTTTGGCGGCAAAGATATCCCCGGCCGCTGCTTTTGCAAAAGCAAGCTTTTGAACTATCTCATCTATATTAAAATTGGAACCGATGGCCCGAGCTAGTTCTTCTTCGAGTCCAACAATTAATCTCGATCTTATCTCCATCTCATTCTTTTCTAGCTTATTTCGTCTGAATAGCTCATAGTTTCTCATCTGATACCTGCCTTCAGGGCATCCCACATTATCCCAGATTGGGTACTCCCCCTATTGATTTCAAGGAAATCTTTGAGCCATTTCTCGATATGTATCACATAATTTGCATCTTGCAGCAAAGCGCGCTCAAACGACCAGTTTGTAAATTGCAGGGGTTTATTTGAATTTAAAACCTCTGGCACTAGGGGATTATGGTCCGAAACAACTCGTGGCAACCTACTAATTTTGCTAATGGAGATAAGGGTGGAAGAAATCAAAAAATAATCTAATCGTGCTATAGCCCTATGTGGTGCAGAAAAATATGTACTACCTGTCCTCAAGGGTTTTTTTTGTTCCCACGTATCTATAAGTCCATTATCTTTCATTATTTGGATTAGATCTCTATGGCTTTTCTTCTTTCGTACCTTAAACTTAAACTTAGTTGGATCCCCTTTCCAAAGCCCATTTAGTCCATTAATATTAAAATCGCCACACATAATAAGTGGGAGAGACCAGTTCACTAATTGTGCGTTTACTTGATTAAGCATCGCTGGGTCATCTACCGTTGGACCATAGACAGCGCAGAGGGTAAAATTAAGCCCTGGTGTTTGACATTCTGCTATCGCCCACCAACCGTAAGCATCTGAGAGGCGTCTCCTAACTGATACTAACTTTCCCCGAGTGAGTATCGCCACTCCCCGTGTCCTGGTCCCTTGTGTGGTACTTACTATTAATTGAAAACCCAAGTGTTCCAAGAGGAACTTACGAGACCCCTCAACATGAGTCTCCTGTAGACATATAACATCAGCCCGCAAGGACTTAAAATATTCTTTCATCGTCCTGCGTTTTGCAGCATTATTGAGCCCGCATACATTAATAGTTACGATCCGCATACGATATCTCTAATTTCCCTTTTACAATTATGTGAATCTTTTTGCATTTTTTCCCTATAGGATGATGATTTTTCCCCCCCTTTCCCCCCACGAACCTCCCTACCCGCAGTCTCCCCCCACCCCTCACCAAAAAAAAAGAAGCAAACAGACTTAAGGTCTCTATGATGGAGCCTGAAGATCGACCCCCCTTTGCTGCTTTCCTATTTGCATTTATGCTGACAATATCTTAGCCCTTCCTCCCATTTTTTAAGTTAAACTCGCCCACTCTATGGTTTATCTTTCTCAGAAAAATAAAAGGGATAACTTATCAAGCAGATATAGCCCCCCTCAATGCCCAGCAGGGCGTTGCAACTTTTATAATTTTAAAGTATCCATATAAGCCTTAGCTTGAATTTCAGATACAAAGACCCTTGAATTGTCCTTGTGTATAATCTTTAACCTTGCAGGATTCATCAAATAAGCTTGTAATCCCATAGCTCGGCAAGGGTCAATCAGTTCTCTCAATCACCAACACCTTTCCACAGTGACGTGGCAAAAGTCCAGTGTAGTAAAGAATGATTGATTCTCAAAGGTCCGTTTTGCATTCAGACGAGCTTTAGAAAATATTTCCTCCCGGAGTAAAAAAATCCCAAAATAAACTAAGATTGCTCTTGGCATCGCACCACCACCATCCTTGCCTCTTTGTGGATTCTTCTTGAGCATCATTGGGAATCGCTGGACCTGTTGTATCTCTACTTCCCAGTTCCAAAGTAGGAGCTCTGGAAAGGCCCCTTTCATCAATATCAGAATGTAGCCCCTGATATCTTCCCCTTCAACCCATTCTTCAATACCAAGAATCCGAAGATTATTTTGCCTTTGTCGATTCTCAAAATCCTCCATTTTCCATTGTAAATCCGTGAATTTTTTATCATTAATCTCTGTCTGGCCAAGATCTTTCGCCTGTTTATCCTCTAGGAGACTTGTGCGATCTTCCAGCTGAGTTAGTCTAGTATTTACATCTGTGCACGCCTTGGCCATTTTTCTAACTGCCCCCTGTGGTTTCTTAGTTGCCAACCTATTCATTTTTCCGTCATTTCTTGTCTCCTCCCGAAGCTGTTTTATTGAATCGAATATCATTTTCAAAGAGGGCGCAGTGTCACCCACCTCCAACGCCCCCTGCCCAACCTGGTCTGGACATACACTCCTAGTAGCTGAGTAGTCCCATTTTAAGGCGTCATTAGTATTAGCTCTACCCTCCCTACCAAGCTCCTCGCTTATTTTCTCCAAGGAGTGAATATCCCTTTGTCTCCTTGAGAGTTTCTTTTTCCTGACAACTGTGTCTTTTTGTGGGGTATCTGTATCAGAGTCAAAGCTAGATATAAAGCTTGAAAACTGGGCGTTGCTGCTGCCTTCCACCTCCGAAGGACTCAGTTCAGACCCATCTGTTACTGAAAAGAACTTATCGCCCAGGTCGAGTGTATTCTCTGGATTGCTACTAGCTATAGCCCCCTGCACTAGATTACTTATTTCCAATTGTGATGTGCCTCCTGGGTCTGTTAATGGCCTGGCTGTTTCTGAGACCGTGCCCTGTTTCTCACCAATTAAAAGTACTTGAGGTATTGGAGGATGATGCTGAGGCTGAGGCGGATTTTCATTTGCATTGCAATGGCCAGTATTAATTCTTTTATCTCCGTTCCCCCCTATGAGCTCAGACCCAGTAATATCAACTACCTGTGCAATCCCAGTAGAGGCTATCTGGGGAGGCGGCGTGTGTCCATGTGGGTAATTCTCCACTTCTTTTTGCCCAATTTTCCCTTTATTGACCAAAGTTTTTTTTCCTTGGCTGGATGTACCTTTCTTGGTAATAGGTGAAGTTGCGGGGGAGAAAAATTTGGTTATGTTCTGATGACCCCCCGTATCCGGGCCCCCGGTCTTTGATCCTTTCCCCCGCGTGCTGCTCATAGCGGTCGTACTTTCACTTTTTTTAAGTGCTTTTAAGTTCTCACCTACAATATCCAGATGGCTCCCAATGTCTCTCAGCTGCGCGCCGGTAATCGTAACTCTGGCACTTTTTGACAATGCTCCCCTAGTGCTGTTTCCACGCTCAGAAGGATCATGAGCCCTTATTTGCCCACCACGGGTTGTTTTTGGTGGCATCCTGGGAGCCTCGGCGTTTCCAGACGTTTGAGTGCACTGCACCGCCGAGAGCCACTCAGCCTGCCCAGGCGTCTCGCTCCCGATCTCGGCTCCGCCTCTGCGCCGGTCACAGAGCGCTGCTCCCTGCAGCTCCACCAACGCCGCCTGCACTGCCCGCACCGCGATCAGTGCGACCGCGAGCAGCTCCCCGGCCACGACGAGGAATTCGAGACCATCAACTGGGTAGGTCATTCGTCGTTAAATGGGATCTTAATTCCACTTTTCAAACCTATAAACTTTAGTCAGCATCCATGAACTGCCATGAATCACCAGCAGCAAAGAGCTACGATCGACTGGTGCCGTCAGTCAGGCGCCATCTTGCTTCCCCGTGTGTTTAGGACTCTTGGGGACTCCTGCTCAGAGAGATAGCCTTCCGTTGTTGTTGGAGTTTATTACTGTCCAAGCAGGTTGTCGTTTGGCCAAGATTTTGTTATCTTCCCAAAGAGACATTTTCTTTGCTGTGGCATTACATGCCCTTGTGAATGTTACCCTGTCCACTTTGCTGTCCCATATCTCTTGAACACCTAGTTCCTCTGAGGCTTTTCCCAGGTGTGAGCCCCATGAGTTGGATTATTTTTGCTCCATCTGAGCCTTCATTTCTGTCCAACATAGATTGTTTAGTGAGCCAGATTCTGACGCTTAACTCTTCCAGCATCATTTTGTGAAGGTGCTCAATCTTTGATATTTCTGGTTCAGTAGTCTACATTCTAGGTGGAACTGGGCAGGGGATGCTACTTTCGGGAGGCCAAAAACAGACTAATACACCTTGGTCTGGAGCTCGTTCACTGTTTTGATTTCCTTACTGTGCCAAATTTCCAGGCCTTGTATCAAAGAGGGTAAT